>NC_064411.1:28591666-28912500 GCF_023375975.1 Astyanax mexicanus
TTCCCCTTAGAACATAGTTATAATTGTGAAAAATCCTTATAAGCACCCGATACAGATATAGCTATAGATATAGCAGTGCAGCGCTAAAGTTCAGCAACCTAACTGCTGCTGCTTAACTAGCTTACTTTAGAGCTTTATCGTACGTCTTCAGAAAAGAGGCAGATGATGCAGCAATTAATTATTACTGTTAATTCCTTAATTTCTCTGTAATGGGGAGCTGGAATTAACTTTTATTAACTTTTAATTTACTTAATTTTTTTCATTTCTCCTTAAAAGCTGCAGCCTCTGCCGTCTGTTGCACCATTTAAGGTGGAACGGCAAAGTTATCTTGTTATCAACGTACTATAACAACCTACTAGTGTTTTTTATGCTTGTTATGAAGAAAATGACAATAAAACATTGAAAATACACATTAAACTATGGTAATATAGTTTTTATCTGTCACACCTGGTGCTAAAAGCGCCTCTATCTCTCCCTCATACTCAGCTTAGACTGCGATCTGCAATCTCCGGACACATCGCCCAGGATGCACCACACACAGACACTACACCCAGTCCAGATCACATGACACAGCACATGACACTTCCAGGAAGCAGATCACCTGAGTACTTGCCATGTGTTATTAGTCCTATATAAGAGGCTCATTTGCTCACAGTCATTGCTGGGTATTGATGGTTCTATTCTAGTTTTGACCTTGTTTTGTTCACCGACCTTGATTTTTGCCTGTTCTTTGATATTGTCTTGCTGTGTATGACCCTGGTATGATATCTCTTTGTTACTGCTGTTTGCCACTGTTGACCCTTTTCTGTTTGACCATCCATTTGCCTGATACTTTAAGTAATAAAGTATACTTTGATCTGCATCTGCGTCATTAACATAATTTTTACCACGGAAAATAATCAAATTTGCTCGCTTGTGCCGCCATTCTGCCAGTGATTCTCTTACCCTCTGTTTTGAGTGTGCCTCTGCAAAATCTCATTTTGAAGAGTCATGTAGCCCCAACACTTCACTCTACTCTTTCAGCCCAACAATAATCAGGACACCCTACCCCTAGGTGTGGTAGGAAAGTGGGTAACTGACCTCATTGTAAAAATATACAATGGCATGCCACATAGCATGATATTGGAACACATAAGGTGTACCATGACTTTTACCAGGTTCCATGGAAACAACGCATTATTGAATGTGGGTGTGGATTCTGCCAGAGTTGCATATCCGTATGCATTAACAATTCTAGCCAGATGCTGCCAATCACAATCATTACCACCCACTGCACTGTCCACTGTGGGTGGTAATATTAGCCTTTTATAATGTATTAATGTAACACATGCAACACTGTGGATCGAGGAAGGTTAAATGTCCCATTAATCTGGCAACCACATGTCGCCTTGCCATTACCAGGCTGGTTGGAGTTAAACCTCACTTGCAAGATAACACCTCACAACTTGTACAAACTTATTTGTAAGTATGTTGGAAGGCTATACCTCTCCTGCATAGTGCTTCACTCCAAAATAGTGCACAGCAACTCGAGGCTTAATGTAGAAAGGGTTTTTCTATACAGAGAGAAAAAGAGAAGAAAATATCATCAGATAAACAACAACAGTCACCAAAGAGGATTCCTGGTATATCACAGTATTTCTATTATTATTTCGCTTTTCATTTATTTGTATGACTGGGCTTTAATATAGGTTAGTGACTTACTATACTGTTAGGAGTATATACAGCTCTGGAAAAAACTAAGAGACCACTTCAGTTTCTGAATAAGTTTCTCTGATTTTTCTATTTATAGGTATATATTTAAGTAAAATGAACATTGTTGTTTTATTCTATAAACTACAAACAATATTCTTCTCAAATTTCAAATAAAGAAAATGAGAAGTGGCTGAAATAACAAAAAAGCTGCAGAGCTTTCAGATCTCAAATAATGCAAATAAAACAAGTTTATATCCATAAAGTTTTAAGAGTTCAGAAATCAATATTTGATGGAATAATCCTGGTTTTTAATCACAGTTTTCATGCATCTTGGCTTCATGTTCTCCTCCACCAGTTTTACACACTGCTTTTGGATAACGTTATGCCTTTTGTCCTGGTGCAAATATTCAAGCAGTTCAGTTTGGTTTGATGGCTTGTGATCATCCTCTTGGTAATTTTATAGAGGTTTTCAATTTGGTAAAATCAAAGAAACTGATCATTTTTAAGTGCTCTCTTATTTTTTCCAGAGCTGTATAATATAAAACACTATAGCTTTAAATTGAGGCTTTGATTAGTATTTGGTTTACTTTGTCCCACAAAATTACACAATATATAAAGAATTCAGACTTTATCAACTAAAAAACAGCTGAAGAATGTAAAAAATAGACCTTAAAAATAGATATGCCAACAACTTTAACACAGCTTTCTTTACGAAACAAAATATTTTTATTTATTTCATATACACTATATATATATCACTATAAATGGTCCTAAAATACTCAATGTTTAAGTATTAAAAAGAGAAATTTCTCAAAAGCGCTATTACACAAGTAAGACACAAGTTTAATATCAATTTACAATATATTATTATTGAAGCCTTTAGAGGCATAACAGTATTAAAATCAGCCACAATTCCCTTCTCTCTCCAGTTAACAAAAAAAAATCACTGTGTGTGAAGAGACTTACAGAGTGTTGGCTGTGGAGTTTCTCCAGCAGTGTAGCATCAGTGGCTTTGGGGAAATGACTCTCCTCGTTCACCAGAGCCAGCAGGCCCAGTTTCTGCACAGACAGCAAACACACACACACACACACACACACACACACACAAGAATAAATGAATACACATGTACAGAGATTAAATGATTAATACATCATTTATTCATTAGTAATGTACATGTTTATATTACCTTCTCTATGAGATCTAGGCATTCTCCATTATCCATCCAATTAACATCATCCCAGACCAGTCCTTCCCTATCGACACACACAAACAACAGGAATTAATGTGTCATACTATCATACTAATCAGCTCCACTCATTATATTTGTATAATTAAAGACTGTAGTCCGGTACCTGTTAATTGTTCTACAATTAATGTTCTGGTCCCCACAATTGAGACCACCACAGAGCATCATTTATTCTCCACATGGATAATTTATTCTCAGCACTGCAGTGACTCTGATTGGCATGGTGTTTAAGTGGATCAGATGCAGCAGTGCTGCTGGGGTTTTTAAACCATAATGCCACAATAATGAATCAATTTCCATTCTATATTTGTTTCACTTTTGACGAATTCTCTCCCCAGTTTACAGTGGCTTGCAAAATATTCATAGCCCTTGAATTTTTCACATTTTGTCACCTTACAACCACAAACTCAATTTTTTTGTTTTGAGATTTTAAGTAACATGCCAACACAAAGTAGCACATGATTGTGAAGTGGAACGAATTTTTTTTTTAAATAATTTTATGTCATCAAGACATGGCTATCCACCCAAACTGACAGATCAAGCAAGAAAAGCACCGGTCATTGTGGTGGCAGCATCGTGCTGTAGAAATGCTTTTCTTCAGCAGGCTTTTCTTTAGTTAGTCAGAGTTGATGGGAAGATAGTTGGAGATAAATACAGGGCAATCCTGGGAAAAAAAACTGTTGGAGGCTGCAAAAAACGTAAGACTGGAAAGGAGATTTACCTTCCAGCAAGACAATGACCCTGAACGTACAGCCAGAGCTACAGTGGAATGATTTAGCTCAAAGAATATTCATGTGTTAGAATGACTCAGTCAAAGTCTTGACCTAAACCCCATTGAGCTTCAGTGGCAAGACATGAAAATTGCTGCTGTTCACAGATGCTCTCCATCCAACCCGACTGAGCTTGAGTTGTTTAGCAAAGACGAATGGGCAAAAATCTCAGTCTCTGGATTTGCAAAGCTGGTAGAGACAAAATATTTATTTTATCTTACTTTCTTTTTTTTTTTTTTAAACCCATGTATCATTTTTGTTCTACTTCAAAATTATGTGCTGCTATGTGTTGGTCTTTCACTTAAAATCTCAATAAAATAAATGTAATTGTGTGGTTGGTGGTAAGGTAATAAAATGGGAATATTTCAAGAAGAATGAATACCTTTGCAAGCCACTGTAGCTTACCCTCTGACACTAAGAGGGTGAAGATTAGTGTGTACCTGTCCTGATACATGTGACGTCAGACACCACCTATTTTCCAACCTATAGTGTAAGAATGTACTGTACTATTATCTACACTCTAACATAGAGACTCACCTGTTGTACTCCAGCTGCTCCAATGAGAAAATGTGCTTATTGAAATACTCCTGCAGCTTCTCATTAGCATAGTTAATATTGAACTGCTCAAACCGGTTCACCTGAAGACACACAGAGAGACACAGAATTAAACAGTTCAGTTCTGAGCACCAGTCAAATCCTATTCACATCTGGTTAGGAGTAATGCAGCTGAAGCCCTCAAGCAATTCTTATGGATAAAAAAAGTAATAACCAGAGCCGGGCCCTTAAACCCCCATTAAACCAGAAACCCTTCATATCGGCATTACCTGAGTAAAACCATTCATATTCATCAGAGTCGGTTTAATGTTCATTAAAAATCAGCAGGCTTATGTATTCTTTATTAGATCAGTGGTTCCCAAAGTGGGGGGAGGGTCAAAAAAGGGCATGGAGTGCTATAGTGGGGGGCTGCACAAGGCAAGTGGGCAAAGCATGTTTAAAAGCACTGCTAGCGTAGAATGGTAAGCTACAGCGCTAGTTCTAACAGAAAACCCCAGTGGTTGTCACTCGTATCTCAACCAATCACCAGCTTCCACCTGTCTTTATAAGATCCCCCCTAAGACGTTCTTCTTTGCTTTCAGGCACTGTTTCGTTTCCCCTCCTTCCCCCTGACTGCCTCCAGATTGGTCCCACTTGCTGTCCGGGAGTTGGCTCCGCCCCCGCCTCCTACGTAAAGCAGAATCAGCGAGGGTCCAAATGCTACAGACCTAGGCCGACTACGGGGCCTACACCAAAGACTAACATTTTACATGAATTGTTATCTAACACAACGTCAATACTATCGAAATTAAAGCTGTTATAACTGCACGCTTGATTCTAGAGTCTTCCTGGTAGAACAATGGTGGGTACTAGGGGTGTAACGGTACAGTAAATTCACGGTTCACACCCCGGTGTAAACTCCACGGTTCTTACGTTTATAAAAGTTTACAGTAGGCTCCAAACTGAAAAAAAAAAAACAATGAGCTTTGAAAATACTTCAGTCATGGCTTGGGACCTGTCTGATTTCACATTTAGAGTATGCTTAAAAGCAATGTGGATAAGTCGTTGGGCTAAAATAATTTTTTTTAATTAGTTCTGGTTATTGGTAGGTTTGAATGACGCCGCTGAATATGTGTTAACATTTTAAGACCAATTTATCCTTTCGTTGAACCTACACAGTAGTTTATGTGTACCCAGTGAGAGTTTATACTTCTGCGTGCACGTATCAGCAAATCTGCGTCGCTCTGCAGTTTAAACCGCGAAGGTGGGAATGTATGGGCGGAAACACAGGGTCCTACGAACCAATCACATTCGTCCAGCCCTTCGGTCCACCACTTTTCAGGGCAAGCTAAAAGTAGTGAGTTACTAAAAGCAACAGTGCTACAGCTACACTTTCCGGGTGCAACACTCCTGTCAGTTTCACATTACGTTCATTGGTTCCACACATCTCCTATAGACTGACTGTACTATGTATTCTGCATGCGTTTGAGCAAATTGAACTGTGACCCCTGCACCGTAACGATTCGTAAAGAATACACGCACCGTTACACCCCTAGTGGAGGAAATTGTACCCTTTGGAAAAAACAACTTAATCGACTCGTTTTGAGTGAATAGACTCTAGAGTAACACTTTTCTGTGAACTTTACATTTTTTTTTAGGAGAAACATTTCTTACTACATGACACAAGAAGTTCTGTACATCGTTCCTATTGCTTCCTGGAATTATGTCTGCCAAATTGGGATACATCCATCCTATCCTTACCACACCATCAGTGTGTAGTGTTGCCCTTTAGAGCTACCTTCCCCTGGGTATTCAGATAATACTTAAAAAAGTAAGTGATATGATTGCCAATATGCAGTCATTATACATTGACATTAGATTTACATATTTACTAGTCATTCAGTATGATTAATCATTGCTTATTTAGGGGAGTTTAGTTTGTGTTTAGTTAGTAGTTTAGTTACTAACTAATACTGCAACCAGGCAGTCAACCATTATATCAAATACAAATAGGCAAGACTGGTGGGCAAGACTACACACTGATGGTAAGTGAAAGTTGGCTATTATGCAGAAAAATGATTCCAGAAGCTCATAGGAAATCAGTCATTTTTGTGTGATGTAATAATACATGTTAGACATAGTACCTTCTTTAGTGTGTCTCAGCTATTCAATGTAGGTCATTTTTATGCAAAGTATTGGGTGAACTCCACTTAACAATGTGAGTATTGTTTCAAACTGCAACAAAGCAAGCAGGAAGTACTACAGGAAAAGTTTAGGAATCACTGGGTTATATGATTTGAGTGAATCTGTGCAGTGGAATTTAAACATCATTTCAAACCTCAAAGTTCTCAAATCCAAAGATGTCCAGGATGCCGATAGACTTGAAGTTGTCGTTGCCGTGGATGCGCTTGTTGAGCCGATGGATGATCCAGGTGAAGCACTGAGAGTAGAGGGCCATCGCCATGGAGTCTCGAGAATCTACAGCCTAACAGACACAAATACTGTAGGTTGGTTTGAGTTTCAGGGAATCAAACTAAATAGTTCTTTAATGTTCATATTCTCAACAGGATTACAGAAACAATCCTGTCATGATACCAACATAAACAACATAACATCGATATAGAATGAAAAAATAAGCACTGCCACTATGATCGGGAGATTATCGGTTCGAATCCTGTTTATGCAGCTTGCCATCAGCTACCGGAACACTTAGAGAGCACAATTGGCCTTGTTCTCTCTGGGTGGGTACAGTAGATGGCGTTCTTTCCCCTCATCACTCCTAAGGGTGATGTTCATCAGCACAAAGCTGCGTCTGTGAGCTGATGTATCAGAACCGAGTCACTGCGCTTTCCTCTGAGTGTGTTGTGATGCTACTCAGCAGTTCGAAAAAAGGTGGTGGCTGACTTCACATGTTTCGGAGAAGGCATGTGCTAGTCTTTACCCTTCTGGTGTTGGGGTATTATTAGTGATAGGGGGAGTTGGGTAACTGAGTGGGTTGGGTAACTGGCATTGTAGAAGTAAAATTATATAAAATTAAAACTTTCTGAGGTAAAAAATGACAGGATAGAGATAAAAATAAAAAATATTTTGTTTTAGGTCACTTTGGACAATTTCTATTGGTCCATTCATTAAGAAATTTTGAGACAGCGAAAGAGTCAGGTTGTGTGTTGATGAAATAAACTAAAAATCAACAAAAATTAAGATTTTTCATTGGACAGTGGCGATATATTGTATGATGAGTGGATAAAGTAAACATTGTGACAGGCCCAACTGAGACTAAAGCAAGTATGTGCGTGTGCGTGTGTGTGTGTGTGTGTGTGTGTGTTTTACCTGTTCTACAGTAAGTGGAGTGCTGATCTCTTCTCCTCTGAGAATCATGGACCTGTGAGTTAGAACTTCAGCCAGCTGAGTACAGTCCAACCCCAACAAGTCTGCTGCAATACTGAGAGCTACACACACACACACACACACACACACACACACAAACAGATGTTATTAGAATTGATACAGCTGCCACGTCAGTGCATTCCAGCCAAATTTAGACTTGATTAGCAAGCAGATTGATGAAGAGGAGGGGAAAAATAATCGTAATCACAGTCTACACAGTCAGAACACACATTACACTGTTGCTGTTCAGGCTCTTTGTGTAAATGCATGCTGTTTTCAGATAGGCACACTGTTACAACTGATACATTTCATCATTGTTCTGTTCACATCTATATCACTGTTTAAAAATCTGAAAAGAAATGAAGAACTGAAGAAGAAAGAAGAAGAAGAAGAAGAAGGAAAGTATGGAGAGGTGCAGACCTGCTTTGGAAGAGACCTGGGCTCCTCCAGCTGTGATGAACTCGATGTTACCCAGGTGCAGAATTCCAGCCAGAAGCCTTAAAACTTCACGAATACTCTCTTCCCCAAACTGCATTGTCCTCAAGGCATTCTGAAACACACACACACGTGTATACATTAAGTTGCCAGTTATAAAATGCACAGTTTGTGTCATTAAAATTCACCAATAAAATTATATTCCCACCATCCCATTTACAGCATGCAATACTTTGTTTTCTATCACTGTATGGAATGTAGTATGCACAGTTATGGCCAAAAACATTGCTGCAAAACTCAGCAGAGCAGTGATTTCTCAGGCAGATATGTAAATGATAACAGGTGTAGTCTGATTAGACACTGGGGGCCATATCATACCCCCTGCGCAAGGCACGTCAGACACATTGGGATTGCTATCTTACACCCCGTCAACAGTCTATTTTCACACTTGTTAAAAAAGTGCACACTGGTGGGTGTGGTGGTCTGGAAGTGAGGTGAGTTTAGGCAAATGGTGGCGGAAAACACAGGTGCACCACTGACTTATTTAAACCCTGACAACAGTCAACAGTCCATACCCATCTATCTTACATACACAGGTGCACTGTACACTCTAATACTGTATTTACTTCTTACCAGCACTTCCTGAAATGTGCTTTTGTCATCAATGGTGTCATCTTTCACACAGCTGGACTGATTCAGATAATGAAAATTTTCAGCAGGAAGAAGAGAGAAGGCCTCTGAAGATGAAGAAATAGAAAGAGAGATGACAAAAAGTGTTAAAAAGTTATTAGTGATAATTTTTCTATTTTTTTTCCAGAAGAGAAATCTCTAAAAACAAAATTCGACAAAACTCCACAAGATGTAACTGTCTGAAGTTGGTATAACTCAATTAACAGAGTCTCACCCCTCTGTTCTGCACTGGTTCCTGCGAGCAGAGCATAGAATATGTGGTAGTTTCTCTCTCCTGGGTTCTGACGCACAACTCGATTCTATAAAAATGTCAAAAATGAGTCAAACAAGTTATCAAACACACCAAACTACACACAGTCTACACACACAAAAAAAATAGAACAACAAACTACAGCAAGAGATCCTCACCTTCTCCAGTAAGTCTTTATGAAGGCGAGGAGTCAAGGAAAGTAATTGAAGTCAAATATATATATGGACACCTCTTTTAATCAATGCTACTAACACTAACGCTTACTTACACTAAGCACATTTTGTTTGGTTGACTCGTGCTGGAGCACGGCTCTGCCCCCTCCCCACTCCCCCACTGGCCTGCAATCACACTGCGTTTAAACAGTCCGTGCCCGAGCACACTTATTTAATTACTCACTGCTCAGTGGCCTTGCGGGTGTACCGATTTCAGCACCCCTGCCACGCAAAGCACCCTCTCTTGGGAGCATGTCTTCTTAATAAAAGTGCAGATAATCTGCTTTAATATACTTATATACTTTAATATACTGAGAGGGGGTGGCACGGTTCGGAACTATCGCACTAGTCATGTTTGGGGGGGTGCCTAGTGTGAGTACCGCCTTAGCTGCACCCACTTCTGACACCAATGTGCAACAAAAATGCATGCTCACAGTTTGTCTAGAGTGTAGAAAATTAATGACAATATAATTGCACTCTATGTAGGGACATACACACACATGCACACACACACACAGACACACAGAGCACGGACAGTACTAGAGGAAGCAGAGGAAGCATTGATCTGTCAGCAGTGTCAGTGTGAAAGTTATTCAGGATACAGTCGACGATCTTTCCTCCCTGGATGTTCCCCCGCTGGCTGAAATGAAGCTGAATGAACTTCCCGAATCGGCTGGAGTTATTATTGTACACCGTCTTAGCATTCCCAAACGCCTCCATTATGGGACTGAATATAGAACAAAGAGAGAGAGAGAGAGATAAGTGCTTAAATTAACACCTTATTATTATTACAGTTTTTATGTTGTATCTGTGTATTTTGCACATAAACGCTAAACGCTGTTGCAAAAAATGACCCAGTAACATTGTACACCAGTCAATCTTGCATTACGCAGCTGGGTTTAGTGTGTGTTGGTGTGTCTTTGGTGTCGTGAGGGCGCAAAAAATATGCTTTGCACAGCTTAAAACTCGTAAAAGGCGTGTACTAATTCTCTTAATTATTCATGGAAGTGTTTTGTTCGTAACGTGAAATAAACCAATCAGTGTGCCACTTATCATTCCCTTTAAGAGGCAGGTGTGCTCTGACTTTGGTGCATTGGTATCTTAACAGCATGGCACTTTGCACATGTCAGCAGAGGATACTGACCTGCGTGTTCACACTGTAAAGATACACCAGCAGCTCATTTAAGGGAACAGCAATGTTATTTTATTCTTTATTCTGTTTGTTGTTTATGTAAAAGCTAAATTTGCGCTCTGCAGTGCGTCTGTGTGTGTGTGTAAGAAGAGGGGTGATTGCAGGCTGAGTGCGTGCCTCGCACACGATGCACCTGTATAGCTAAAAAGACAGGATTGGCCGGCTGACTGTTGACTGTTGTCAGGGTTTTAATCAGTAGGTGGTGCACCTGTATTTCCTGCCACCAAGATAGAAACACACTAGAAATTTACCTGAACACACCTCATTTCCAGATCACCACGGCCATCAGTGTAGATATATTTATATTTATACAGTGTGTATATGTGTGCATATATGTGTGTGTGTGTGTTTACCTGCTCTCCAGTAGGGCCTCCTCTACATGTGATGATCTGTCTCTGGCAGACAGTTCTAGACTCTGTTGGCTCATCAACGACAAGAACCGAAGAATCACTTTGGTGCTCTCTGTCTTCCCTGCACCACTCTCCCCACTGACACACACACACACACACACACACACAAACACATGCACACACACACACACATGCACACACACACACACACACAAAGAGTCAAAGGTTAGTTGATGCTGTTTACACATAACACATTTACGCTTGCATTTTTAAACACTAAACACTAATTTCACAAATATAAACTGCTTTCAATAAAGAATACTGCTATTATTAGAATGTTTCTATTGTTTACAAAATTATATCAATATTACTGGCTACAATAAGATATGACACATCTTCAATAGGCACTCATATCAGAGTGATTAATACTAGTGTAAAGCTAGGCGGTATACCAGAGGGGAATTAAGAACCAGTGTGCCTTTTTTGACATAACGCCACACCACTAGAGGTGCTACGGAGCACCGTGTAGAAGCACTCAGTGTAGAACAGCGCCACCAAACAAGCTGGGACTTGCTCACTGTATAATAAGGCTAGTCAGTTAGCATAACAAGCTAACACACTGCAGTGAGAGCAATGGAACTGCGCAATCACTCCTCAGCTCAGAGAAAAAATCCTCTTGTCCCCCAGACAAGTCCAGAAACAGCACAAGAGATAAAACTTGCTAAAACACTGGATACAAGGTGCAAAAAAAAGCTTCATGGGCAGTAACTATAGCCCTGTTTAAATATATTAATACTGTAGCTTGAAGGATCATTTTAATGCACACAGAATTAAAGGTATTTGTTAACTGGAGAAAGAAGGGAATTGTGGAAATACCTCTAATGACTTCAATAATAACATTGTAAATTGATATTAAAATGGTATCTAACTTTGTAATACTTAAACATTGAGTATTTTAGGTCTATTTATAGTGTTAATCGAACTATTAAAACATTTAGTTTAATAAAGGAAGGCGTGTTAAAAGTTTTTGGTGTTTCTCTTTTTAAGGTCTTTTGTTTACATTCTTTAGCTGTTTTTCTAATAATGAAGTCTGATTTCTTCATATATTGTGTAATTGTGTGGGACAAAGTAAACCCAATACTAATCAAACCCTTAATTTTAAGCCTTAGCGTTTTATATTATATTTATTCCTAACAGTAGAGTAAGTAACAAACCCATATAAACGTCCAGTCATGTCAAAAAATATGTCTAAAATAAAAATACTGTAATATACTGTGAAACCATCAGAATCTTTAAAAATATTGTGATATACTGCCCACCACTATACAAGTGCTTTAATTTTACACTCATTGCTAATGTAGATATGCTGCAGTTAAAAGATCACAGAGTCAGTATTGATCCTTACATTCATCACATAATATCTGATAATCAAATACAAAAATACCCAATACAAAAAAAAATGTCAAGCTATTACATTAAAATTCACATTACATTACACATTCTTAAATACAACATTTGTTGTACATTTATTTAAAGCAGCCTTGTGGAGAACTGGAATTACATCCATTTCACAGATGCCACAAGATGCCTTAAAACTCACACGCTATGTAATAACTTCACTCAATCATCCACTAGGGGGAGCTGCTCTTTTAAGCACTTGTGCCAGACAAGAGTTCATCTGTGAGACAAAGATACACACACACACACACACTGACCTGTACATACTTCAGTAATTAGTGCTGTCAGGCTGTCGCGGGTTTAACCTTTCCCGATGTTTAAGGGTCGCAGGTCAAGGTCAGGATTGTGCCTCAGGCCGTACTGAGTAAAACTTTACATCTTTTGGGAACATGCCAATCCCAAATCCTCCTACACCTTCCCTCTGGGTTTTCTCCAAGTCATGTTCATCTCCAGCTATCGTAGCTACCATACTGTATCTCTGTTTATATGTAGCTTCTATGTGGTTTGTAGTTTGTAAAAGGATTTAGGGTCTGTATTTGTGTGTCTGGATATGTTTGTGTGTGTGTGTGTATCCCGTGCATGTTTTGCAGGCTGTGGGCTGCAGATTTACGCCCTGCAGCTGTGCAGTGCCTCCCTGCCTCAGAGCTTCATAATGGTGATCTCTCATGATCACAACACAACACAGCACTAGAGCACTACACAGCAGAGGATAACGTTAGTGTTAAGACACTGTATATAAACACTGCAAAACTACACTCTAATATGTATATATTAATTTAAGAGACCACTTCAGTTTCTGAATCAATTTCTCTGATTTTGCTATTTATAGGTATATATTGGGGTAAAATGAACATTGTTGTTTTTTTCTACAAACTACAGACAAAAATTCTCCCAAATTCTAATTAAAAATATTGTCATTTAGAGCATTTATTTGCAGAAAAATGCTGAAATAACAAAAAAAGATGCAGAGCTTTCCGACCTCATATAATGCAAAGAAAACAAGTTCATATTCATAAAGTTTTAAAAGTTCAGAAATCAATATTTGGTGGAATAACCCTGGTTTTTAATCACAGTTTTCATGCATCTTCGCATCATGTTCTCCTCCACCAGTCTTACACACTGCTTTTGGATAACTTTATGCCTTTACTCCTGGTACAAAAATTCAAGCAGTTCAGCTTGGTTTGATGGCTTGTGATCATCCATTTTCCTCTTGATTATATTATATGATTCTAGTTTTGTTTTCTTTCTTTGATTTTAAGTAAAATAATTTATTCTACTTTCTAAAAATGTAAGTTTGTAATTGTTTAGCTCCCCTTATTTCCATTCATTGAGGATTTGCGGGCTCCCTCTAGCTTTTTTCAGTAATTTTCTGATAAAACCAAAGAAACAGGAAGTGGGCAACCACTTCATAAACGATTATGGACATGCAGGATGCATGGCGATCCTATTGGCTGTAGGTAGTTGCAGCACTTGAGTCACAGTCACCGACTGGTCTAGATATTAAACCTGCTAGACATTCAACAACCATTCAGCTCAGTCATTAGCTGCCGTGTAGAGGCTCAGCAACAGTTGGCAACTTTAAAAAAGGGGCTAAAATTGCCTAATGTAAACTAGTAATAAAGTAGCCACATCCCACTATACAGCCAAATCCGCTAGCCCTAGCAGTGAGACGTGTCTGCAGTCGGCAGGTCCAGACTGCTGTCTGCAGAACACACAGTGCTGATCTCAGAACAGACCAGTCTGACCAGTTTACCGCTCACTTCACTTTCTGCATCAGTGCAGACATGAGAATCTCACCGAATCCTAGAATCTTAATCCTATCAGCACAGCTCTGTTTATGAGACCAACCCTTTAAACCTTGCTGAACCACACACACACACACACACACACTTAAAGCACACACACACACACACAAACGCACATATGTAATGTTAACAAGCAGGTAGTTAAAGCTCCTGGCTAATGGGAATGCATATATATAAAACAGCAGGGCACTAAACACAGTATACACACACCACTGGGGATTTGAGGACACATAGGCCACACGCAAAACTAACACACACATAGACATACACAGATGTACAGTATATTAGAGTATTTATATAGTGTATATATTTAATTTAGCACAAAACAAATGCATTACAATAAAACAAGGGAAGTATAATATGTATAATATCTGTCTATTCTTGATTATGGTGATTATTAAAGTACAGAAATGCCTTAGTGAGCTCTCTTTCAATTTTTATCCCACTATTTCTTTTACCTATGTTGATTATCCCACCCAGTCAGATGTGCTCCCCTAATCACTAGTGTTGCCCCAACACCAGGAGGGTAAAGACTAGCACATGCCTTTACCGACACATGCACTGATGCAGCATTGTCGAGTAGCATCACAGCGCACTTGGAGGAAAGCGCAGCGACTCAGTTCTGATACATCAGCTCACAGACAGACAGATCGTGTTGAGCAACATCACCTGGAGTCAATCTACCCATCCAGAGAGAGAGAGCAAGGCCAATTGTGCTCTCTCAGGACGAACCAGGAAAACTCTGCTTTACTGTAGATCCATACAATACTCATCACTGCAGTTTTATGAGGCAGTGAGATAGTACTCTCTCTCTCTGTCAGAAGAGAATGTGACAATTTGCTGGTTATCTACAGCTCTGGAAAAAATAAGAGATCACTTAAAAATTATGAGTTTCTTTGATTTTACCAAATTGGAAACTTCTAAAATATAATCAAGAGGAAGATGGATGATCACAAGCCATCACACCAAACTGAACTGCTTGAATTTTTGCACCAGGAGTGACATAAAGTTATCCAAAAGCAGTGGGTAAGACTGGTGGAGGAGGAGAACATGCCAAGGTGCATAAAAACTGTGAATAAAAAACAGGGTTATTCCACCAAATATTGATTTCTGAACTCTTAAAACTTTATGAATATAAAATTGTTTTCTTTGCATTATTTGAGGTCTGAAAGCTCTACGTCTTTTTTGTTATTTCAGCCATTTTTCGTAATGTAAAAATAAATGCGCTAAATGACAATATTTTTATTTGGAGTTTGGGAGAGATGTTGTCTGTAGTTTATAGAATAAAACAAACAATGTTCATTTTACTCAAACATAAACCTATAAATAGCAAAATCAGAGAAACTGATTCAGAAAGTGTATTTATTTCCAGAGCTGTATAAGGCTCTGGTTGGTCAAATGCCACATACTGCTTCCATCTCAAGAACTTTCCTCAAAGACACAGATACTACGCCATGGTCAGATCTTTCATTAGACAATCACTCAATCACTCCAATATCATTGCATTAATAATTTGAGCTGCGTGGGATGGATTCATGCAGGACACCATTAGGAACCTCTACAATTCCACGCTGAGATTTCTAGCAGGTTGCAGTATTACACATGTTTTTTGCACTGGGTAGCTTAATAAATTTGACCGGGAGTTCCCGTATCCTGCATCGTATAATTTATTGTTCCTGGTGGTTCCTCGCTTAATCCTTCATTCTAATAGCATTACAGCAATCTGACACTTCTTTCTGGGTGCAACTATTTTTATAAACACTTATTTGACAAAGAGTGTGTTTATTCATGTACAATTTACTATTTTAGGACAAAAATGACCAAAATAAAACAGAGGTTATATTGCAGCTAAATGTTGTGAGTTTCTTCCAACATCTAAAAGTGTAAATAGACTCACACTGAGCATTTTATTAGAAAACCCTACACTGAGTAAACTAATACTGAGCAGGACCTCCTCTTGCACTTTAAGCCTCAATACCTCATGACACTGATTCCACAAGACACTGGAAAAACATTCCTGTGAGATTCTGCTCCATATTAACATGATTGTGTCACAAAATTCTACAGATTTTTCAGGAGCACCGTCATGCTGCATAACTCCTGTTTAACCACATCCTGTCCTGTTCTACTGGATTCAGATCGCTGGTCACTGGGAAGAACATTGAAGAACATTTAACAAAGTGTTTTCATGTTCATGAACTTTCTGAGGCCCATGAACTCAAGGGTGCCTCATAACTGGGAACCATAATTGGGAAACTCATAATGTTTCTCAATGTTTCTATTAGGGGTGTCACGATTCTCTAAATCCTCGATTCGATTTTATTTCTGATTTTAGGGTCACAATTCGATTCGATTCTCGATTTTCTTTGTTTTACAACAGAGAGGCCTATGCCAGTTTTAAATAAGTCTATGGTCAGTCATTGGTTTGATTCATCACATTTACAATATCTTATTTCAAAAGGTGATTTTTTATAAGTGATGCAAAGTTATACAAGTGATCTGTAATACACCACATTAGACACTAATGGTCAAATTTAAATAATTTAATTAAGATATATTTTGTAATGCCATCTAGTGGCTTTTTTGGTAGCAGCAATGTGCACATAACCAAATAAATGATAAAAAAATACAAGAACAGTCATGTAAAAATAATAGAACAGTTAGAGCCTTAACAAACTGAACTCTATCCTACTATAACAGTAAAACATAAAAAATAAATATATAACAACACATAAATAGAAATGTCAACAGTGAGCTATAAATTTTCAAATTTGATTCCACGCTTATTTCAGACAGCTTCCTCTTACAGTGTCCACAGTTAATCCTGTTGGATGTGGTTGGTCCTTCTTGGTGGTATTCTGATGTTACCCTGGATACTGTGGCTCTTGATACATCACAAAGACTTGCTGTCTTGGTCACAGATGCTCCAGCAAGACGTGCACCAACAATTTGTCCTCTTTTGAACTCTGGTATGTCACCCATAACGTTGTGTGCATTGCAATATTTAGAGCAGAACTGTGCTCTTACCCTGCTAACTGAACCTTCACACTCTGCTCTTACTGGTGCAATGTGCATTTAATGAAGATTGGCCACCAGGCTGCTCCAATTTAGCCATGAAACCTCCCACACTAAAATGACAGGTGTTTCAGTTTCATTGTCCAACCACTGTATGTATATATGAATGACCACCTGTTCTGAGGTAAAAACTAAAACAGAAACAAACTGTGTGTGTAAGTGTTTATGTGTGTGCACATATGCATATGTTCACACTTTACCTGATGAGCACACACTGGTTGTTGCTTCGTTTCCACAGAGATCGGTAGCACTCGTTAGCGATGGCGTAGATGTGAGGGGGGATTTCACCCAGATGATGCCGACTGTATCTCTCCACCGCCGAAACATCGTACATCTCCGGTATGCACTGGTACGGGTTCACTGCTGCTAATATAGACCCAATATATGTCTACACACACACACACACACACACAAACACACAGAAAGAAAGAAAGAAAGAAAGAAAGAAAGAAAGAAAGAAAGAAAGAAAGAAAGAAAGAAAGAAAGAGGAACATACGTTATAGGCAGGCATACAGTGTGCAAAAAAATAAAAACATGAATTTGATGTTAAGTGTTAGTGTGTGTTGTGCTGGAACAGTGAGTGGATCAGACACAGCAGTGCTGCTGGAGTTTTTAAACTGGATGTAGAAACAAGGAGGCGGTCATAAAGTTATGCTTGGTTGGTGTGTGTATGATTGGCATTTGTGTTTGTTATGTGAAACTGAAGGATGAAATGTGTGCATGTATTACATTTCACTGAAAGTTTTATGTTTTTCTATATATATATACCCCAAACACAGTATGGACAAAAGTACTGGGACAGCCACTCACAGCCACTCATTGGCACTAATGTCCTTTTGGAATGATTTTTGTCGGCTGGTCACTGCTGGGAAGGTTCCATGTTTTCTCCATTAGTAAAAAAATAATAGCTCTCACTGTGGTTCTCTGGACCCCCAAAGACTTAGAAATGACTTTGTAACATTTTCTAAACAGACAGATGATCAATGATTTTATTTTCTCATCTGTTGTTGAATTTCCTTAGATCGGGGTATAATAATGTGTTGATTTTTGTGATCTTTTATCTGCTTCATGTTGTCAGACAGGTTCTATATAAGTGTTTTCTTAATTCTACAGGACTGGTAGTAATCAGGTCTGGTTGTGATTAGTGTAACGCCAGACAGAGCGAGGCGACGCTTGCCGAGTAAAATGAACAAACCCAAAAATCTTAAGGGGCAAATTACTTTTTCATACCACCGTACATAAGTATGCCTGTACACACGCTTGTGTGTATGTGTGTGTGCAGGCCTAGTAACCTACTTTAAATTCAGTATGTAAATGCATTTGAATGACGGTTGGGATGCCGCATGTTTTAAATAACAAATCACAGTCTGAACTGGCACCGTGCTGCTCTGCAGACAGCCCAGCAAACCCAGACACACTGAACAACACACACACACACACACACACATGCTAAAGGTTTTATTCTTCTTATTCTTCTTCTGTCTACAGGTTTTTAATTTGGTAAAATCTTAAAAAGAAACTCATCATTTTTTAGGTCGTCTCTAATTTTTTACATAGCTGTATACCATTAAATTAGCACATATTAAAAATGTATGCCATTTGAACGATTCCTTCTGAGTGTATTTATTTTTATCAATGAATGTAATAAAGATATATAACAGTAAAATCCAGATACAAATGTCTCTGCGCAGCTGCTTTTTAATACAGCCTAAAACAGCTGCAGTTTCCTGGAACTTTTATTAATAGGGAACTTAACATGTAAAAACACACACACTCATACACGCACACATTCAGAAAGCAGGCCTACAGCTCCCTGATGTGGTATTGGTCCCTCATGTAGTGTAGTGTGTATCCAGCAGACAGGCTAATTGCAGAGTGTGTGCGGTGTGTGTGAACTCTAAGCTGTAATATGAGAAGCTACGGCTCCAAACCAAACTAAAGCCAAGCTATTTCCTGCTGTTTCTCTCTCTGTCTCTCTCTCTCTGTCTCTCTCACACACACACACACACACACACAGAAACACAGTCACACATGTTTAAACACTCACACACACTCATACATCACAAGCATACACTCTCACACACATATTCCTCAACTGGAGACAGAAGAAAATGGTCTGAAACGAAAAGAACATGATTCATGATTTTAACCCCCTGTAAGCAGTCTGTGTGTGTGTGTGTGTGTGTGTGTGTGTGTGTTTTAATGTGTGTGTGTGTGTGTGTGTGTGTGTGTGTGTTTGATGTGGGTAGGAGAACAGTAAGCTAGCCTACCATTCTTTGTCCTTACTAAAGAAAAAAGGACCACAGCTGTTTACAATCAGAGAGAGAGAGAGAGAGAGAGAGCGAGGGAGGGAGGAAGTAGGACAGAGAGGGAAAAAAGGAAGAGAAAGAGGGAGAGAGACTGAACAAGGGGGAAGAAAGAGAGAGAAAGAGAGAGAGAGAGAGAGAGAGAGCGAGGGAGGGAGGAAGTAGGAGTCCTTTGTGTTTTAAATGCTGTGGAATTTGATCTGAGTGAGAGTAACATTCCACAAGACATTTCTTCAGGAGACACGGTCATTTTTAAACACACACACACACACATTCACACACACACACACGCATACATACATACATGCACACACACACGCACACACACACATGCACACACTTAAAAACTTAGTATAGTAAAAGCAATGGAATTTAGCTTTCTCACATGTTGCTTGCAAAAGTCTAGATTTGCTTCAGTGTGTTTACATGCGCCCCCAATTCGGTTCATAATCAGATTACTGCACTTAAAATGATTCATGTACTTCCAATTTTCTCTTTTAAACGGATTAAGGTGTAAAAATGTGATTAAGTGATCTGATAAAGTGAGCTGGATTTTAGCTCAGTAATGGTTGGCATTTCTCAGTGCATGTTAACTCTTTAACGGGGTGTTCTGGGATTTCTTGGTCTGTGCACAAGTGAAAACAGACCCCAAAATATGGCCCTAAAATAATATCATGATATTTCATGGTATTTTCGTGATAATGATATTCTTGGCGATATGACAAAACACTCAATTATTATTCTTTTTTTTTTATTCACTACTGCAACAAAATTAAAATTACATTTTTATTATTGCATATGATATGATATGGCACATCCCTTACTGAGATTTTAAAAAATACAAGAATTTTACCAATGATCCAGAATGTCATGATACTAATAATAATGCACTCTAAATATCTCCATATATCCAGGATTAAAGTAAAGTAAATGATACTGGACAGATATAATCTGTCTTTAGTAGATATATAATTCGTAACTGAGAACAGTGTGAATTTTTCTTTTAGTAGTACCCTGATGGGATAATTAGGGGTGGGTGATTACTTACAAATAGGTCTGTCACAATAATTACATTATCAACTTATCGAACAATAAATGGACACTACCTCAATAATATTTGATAACCGCGATATCGTCTATTGTGTTCAATTGAATATTTGTTCACATATATACCAGTGAACAGTTTTTTAGCCAGGCATGCTAAATGACCAATGCTTCAATACTAGGGGGGTGACGAGACACTAATATCACGAGACGAGACACGATACTGGGTTCACGAGAACGAGACGAGATTTAAAAATAAAATTTTAAAGAAAACGTCAAAAATAGAGTCAATAAAAGAGTTTTATTTGACAAAATCATATAACGCAAACTTAACAGACTGGTTTCTCTCAAATATTGATTTTACTTTTCTAGGTCTTATATAGTGCATCGAGCTTAAGAATTCTTTACATAGTAAAAATGTTATAGTTGGTTGCATCTACAGGCCACCACAACTAAATAGCAATACATTTGAAAAACTCTTTACCTACGTTTTAAATAAAATCACAGAGGAAAATAAAATGGGGTACATGATGGGAGATTTTAATATTGATCTTCTTCAGCAGCAGAACAATAATTTTATTAATCAGATAAATGCGTCCTTCTTTTTTCCCCTAATAAGCAAACCCACTAGAATAACAGCAAATACCAAAACATTAATTGATAATATTTTTTCCAATATAATTTCAGTTCCCAGTATTAATGGTATATTATATGCTGATATTTCTGATCATCTTCCAGTCTTCTCCATAGTAACTTCAGCTACACACACAACCAGAGAAAGTATCACTGTGAGAAATTTCAATAATAGCAACATAAACATTTTCAGGGAATACATTGCAAACTGCTCATGGGATGATGTTCAAACTCAAAATAATGCACAATATGCCTACTCGGCTTTTTCAGACATAATAAAACAGGGAATTAATCAATCATTTCCATATATAAAAAAAAATCTTAACAAGCCTTCTAAATCCTGGATTACCAATGCTCACAAGACTGCTATCAGTAAAAAACACAAGCTTTACAGAGACTACTTGACAAACCCCAGCCCATTAATGTACAGAAAATATGCCACATTTCGAAATAAACTACAGCATATCCTTAGAAAAGCTAAACAACAGTATTATGATAATAAATTTAAAACAGCCCATAATAACATGAAGAGTACATGGCAAATTATCAATGAACTTACTAATAGGAGTAACCAAACTACATATATAAGCGAATTTCAGTCTATAACACATAATGCAGCTATCACTAATCATATAGAAATTGCCAATGAATTTAATAATTTTTTTGTGCAGGTAGGACCCTCTATAGCTAACAAAATACCAGATACTCCACTGCCTCAATTAGACCATCCACCAGCACTCAAATCCTTTTCTTTCCGGCCAGTAACATTAACTGAACTTACCAATGTTGTTAACAAACTTAGGAACACCGGTGCTGGGATAGACGAGTTCTCGCCAACATTATTAAAAAAATGTCTCCCATCCATATCTAACCCATTACTTCACCTCATAAACCAATCTTTAAGTTTGGGGGTATTTCCTGATGAATTAAAATTGGCAAAAGTTATCCCAATATACAAATCAGATGACCCAACAATATTTTCAAATTACAGACCTATTTCCATTCTTCCATGCATTTCCAAAGTCTATGAAAAACTTGTCTACAACCAACTAATCTATCACCTTAATAAGCATAAACTATTATACAGTCACCAGTATGGTTTCCGAGAAAATCACTCTACTTCGATGGCCTTGGTTCAGCTCATTGAAAAAATCTCCAGTGCCTTTGACAACAATGAAATAACAATAGGAGTCTTTCTTGACTTATCCAAAGCATTCGACACAGTCAATCATAGTATCCTGTTAAAAAAGTTACAATATTATGGTGTTCATAATATGGAACTAGAATGGTTTAAAAGCTATTTATCACAGAGAAAACAGTGTGTTTCATGGCAGGGCACTTGCTCTAATCTCAAACCCATTGAGTGTGGGATTCCACAGGGGTCAATTCTAGGACCATTACTGTTTTTAATATACGTAAATGATCTTTACATGGTAGCAAGAGATGTATTTTTTGTTTTGTTTGCTGATGACACAAACATTTTCTTTTCTGATAAAGATGGTCACAAACTAATTTCAACTATGAACTCGTCTCTGTCAAACATTGATTACTGGTTTAGAGCGAACAAATTATCCCTTAATGTAAAAAAAAGTTCATATATGCTTTTTAGTCCTAAAAATAAAAAAAGCAGTAATAGTCTTCCACCAATATCCATGTCTGGTAATATAATAAATCACGTTCATTGTACAAAATTTTTAGGTATACTCATTGATGACAAATTATGCTGGAAAGAACATATTTCAATGATTTCTAATAAAATATCTAAAAATGTTGGTGTCATTAGAAGAGTCAAATATATTTTACCATATAACATTCTTCTTAATCTATATTATGCACTTATTTATCCATATCTCTCTTACTGTAATATAATTTGGGCTAGCACTTACAAAAGTAGTATTAACTGTTTACATATTCTTCAGAAGCGATTTGTTAGAATGGTCACCTCAGCAAATTACCGTGCAACCTCTCGCCCACTTTTTCAAAATCTTCAGATACTCAATGTGTATGAAATTAACCAGTTTCAAATATGTCAGTTTATTTTCTCTTTTACCAATAACCTACTTCCTGATTGTTATGAAAATAATTTTCAATATAACTTTCAAGTACATCACTACTCCACTAGATCCTCTAATAATCTCCGTGCTGCTTTTTTTAGAACATCAATTGGACAGTTTGCACTTTCGCACAGAGGGCCCATAATATGGAACTGCTTACCAACTCATTTAAAAATCTGCAATAGCATCACTAGTTTTAAAAAACAGCTTAAAACTTATCTACTCTCATTATAACCAATCCAAGTAGTAAATATGTATTTGTGTATATTATTCTAATTATGTATATTGAGTAACTATATATTACTGTTATTATTTTATTTTATTATTATCTTTTTTTTTTTTCTCAAATTTTTTCTTTTTTCTGTGTTTCTTTTATAATTTCCTTGGAGGGAAAGTACCTTGTACAAGCCTCTTTAAGGCTTTTTTTACTTTCCCTGCACAGTTATTTTTGTTTGTTTTGTTTGTTTATTTGATTTTTTTTTTGATGTCACATTCTATCTGTGCAAATAAAAAAAAAAAAAAAAAAAAAAAACAATAATTGCAAACCACAACCAGTCATATTAAGTCTATGGTTTGTGTTTTTTTTCTCCTAAATTTCTTGTAATTTAACTATGCAGAACCATATTAAGACTATGCTTGCAAACAGAGACAGAGTACAACTGCCTATGAAACAGTCACGTGTGGGATTTACTTACAGTATTTATATATGGTTTGTGTCTTGTTGGTCACTCTGTTACAGTTTATTGTTTCCTTTGGAGCCAAAATGCAGCCAGACATACAACTTAAAAGTAGCAGAAGCATCTTCTATACAAATGCCCGAATTTTCCTCTTCTGCTGAGAGCTGCTCTCCACCATACTCTATCGCTATCATTACTGGGTTGCCAGATCCCTCTTAAAAAGTCCACACTTAACTGTTTCTTTGCCCCGCGAGACAGGTTTAAGCCTGATGAGAAATATCGTCCGTGATCTCGTCACACCCCTAACCAATACCTGTGACTCCATAAAAACAGTGTGGACTGCAGTAGGTGAATAAAAAATATGTATTTTCCAAACTACAATTATTGAAAATGTTGTATTTAAAAAAGTATAATTGCTTTGCTATGCTATACTATAATCATTTTGTCACTGGAATTTAAATGGTTTAAAAAGGACAATAAAATCGTTTATCGCAATCATTGCTGGGATGATATGTCATACACAAAATAATGTTATCGTGACTTTGTGAGTTTTTTTGTCTATTATCTGATTACCGGTTTGTGTAAATGCGTTGATCAGATTCTTGAAAAAACTCAGATGTTCTGCAGTAATTGGACTATAAAAACCAAATGACACTACACACGCACAGTTTTTTGTCTGTTTCATCATTTTAACTGTAGGAAGCTGTAAGAAGGCTTACAACCCTGAAACTTACCTCAAACTGTACAGAACTGTACCATATTTAGCCAAATGCCACCATTGTAATTGTCCCCTGTAAACACACCCTTGTCTACATGTGCATACACACACACACACACATACACACCAAAGACAGAGGGCCTGTTGTCTGGTGTGTATTTGCCCAAATGTCACCTCTGTTCAGGATTGATCACTCCCACATGCCACCAATTATCCAATCAGCACAATTTGCCGTTCAATCTGTCAGTTTGTGGAGCTGTCCTGTCTCAGAACAGACACTCATGACCCGTCCACATTGGGTATTTATTAAATGGTCTTTTTCAGCATTTTTCGGCGTGCGTTGTGTCTGCGTATCTGAGGTATCTGTCTGTGTTTTGGAAACCTATTCACATGAAACATACTGTAGTTGTTGGACTTTAAGAATATAGGAACATTTTTAAAATCTCTGTTTTCAGGGTTGTCATGTGGACAGGCATAGCAGGGCATTATGAAAACACTGACACAGAGATGGGTTCCTAAGAAGTGCATTGTTGTGGGAGCAGCATGAAAAACGGCAGATGCAGGGTTTGTTCTGGTCTGCATCTTGGGAAAATCAGCCACAGAAGGGCCAAGTTGCAACGAATAGAATGATAAATAGCACATATATGTGTGTGTGCTTTATTAACATTAGTTTCATTGGCCCTAGAGCTAAACCCTGTGGAACGCCACAAGATACGCTATATCAACCAACAGTCCCCAACAGTTTACTACAGTTCACGACAGTTTCTGCATTTTCCATGCAGTTTTTCCGTGTCTAAATCCTTCTGAGATATCTCAGTAGGAATATTGTATTATCCAGAAACATTAATCGAATCTGGTAAAAGATATGACAAATCTAGGATCTAAATTTTCCACTTTTGCTGCACATATTCATTAAACAGTTTATGAGGTACACCATTACCTAGGTAAACCTATACAGGTCTACTTTGTAGCTACACAGTTCTAAGGCTAATGCTCGTTGCACCCTGTCAACAGTCTATTTTCACATCTTGCACCCGTGCCAATAAAATAGCGTCAGAGTTTAGGAATAAATCTACGCTAATGGGCGTGGTGGTGTGGGAGTGAGGTGTGTTTAGGCATGTTTCTAACTTGTTGGCGCCACTGACTGATTAAAACCCTGACAACAGTCAACAGTCAGCCGCTGAATACTATCGTAGCCATACAGGAGTGCCGTGCACACTGTGCGCCCTCAGCATGCGTACATTTCCACTCATTACACACACAAATCCAGCTTTTAGGTCAACAACAGACAGAATAAAAAATAAAATAACATTGCTGTTCCTTTAAATAAGCTGCTGGTGTATCTTCAGAGCATGAACACTCAGCTTAGTTACCTCTGCTGAGATGTGGAAAGCGCTGCGCTGTTAAGATACGAACCTGCCAAAGTCAGAGCATATCTGCCTCTTAAAGAGGATGACAACTGGCACACTGACTGGTTAATATTAACACATATGATTAATTAGGAGAATTAGTACATGCCTTTTACACGTTTTCAGTCATGTAAGATATGCTTTTTGTGCTCTAAAGCAAAATAATGAAAATCTAAAATAGAGCCCCTAGACTTTATCCCATCTGTTGCTGCTCAATCCTGAGAATCCTGTTAGGACCACACACCATGCCCACTGTTGCACTTTCCCTTATTTAGCACATCTGATTCAACTTATTAACTACACTCATAAAAAGTGACTCTTTAATGGCTCCTTAGTTTTAAAAGTGACAGTCGTATAAGATCATGAACATTTTAAAGAACTCTAAGGGTGTTAAATTGCCATAATGCGTTGTTAAATGTTTTCTTTTACCTCTAAAATATTTTTATTAAATATATATTTTAAAATGGTTATATTACAGCCACAAATGCTTAAAGTGTTTATTTTATTTAAAGTGTAAAGTGCAATTAATATGACCCTGCAGGACCAGGTTTTAGGAAAACCAACAGATGTTTCCAATATGTTTCCAATGAGTTGCAAGGACTGAGAACCCCTGCTGTACTAAATCCATCCATCCATCAGGAAAGAAAAGGGACCACTATAAGACCACCATGGAAGTGACATGGTAGCTATGTGTTGAGTTGGTGTAAGTATAACAGGTTCAGTAGACTGTTTTTTTTTTGTTCTTAGAAAAGAGGGATGATCATTATCATTAGAGGGATGATGATACACAGCAAAACATACAGAA
This sequence comes from Astyanax mexicanus, assembly GCF_023375975.1. NCBI lineage: Eukaryota > Metazoa > Chordata > Actinopteri > Characiformes > Acestrorhamphidae > Astyanax > Astyanax mexicanus. Next base: position 28,618,410 of record NC_064411.1, read on the forward strand.
GAAATAAGAGAGCACTTCAAATTGATCAGTTCCTCTCTAGAATATAATCAAAAGGAAGATGGATGGTCACAAGCCGTCAAACTAAGCTGAACTGCTTGAATTTTTGCACCAGGAGTGGCATAAACTCACCCAAAAGCAGTGTGAAAGACTGGTGGAGAGAATGCCAAGACACATAAAAGCTGTGATTACAAATCAGGGTTATTCCACAAAAAATACTGATTTCTGAACTCCTAAAACATTAGTATTGTTTCTAAATTAGTGGTGAAACGATTCCTCGAGTAATTTGAACTTGATAAAAAAATTATCAAGGAATTTGCACCCCATACAGATCACATGATAACTTTTTTCTGAAACCGGACCATTTTTTAATCTCTATGTCTATACATAATATAATAAAACATATTGTTTCTGTTAATATAAGTTTCAGTATGGGTATTGAGACATTTAGTCATGTTGTCAGTCCTGACACTGTCAGTCTGCCCGCTCCGGACTCTAAACTTGCTAAGCAAAACTCCACTTCCCAGCATGCACTCGCACTGCACTTCCCTAACTCCACTGATCACGTGAAGCTACAGTGTTCACGCTCTCCGAGCTTCTGATTATTCCCACCTGACTTCTCCTCTTTGCCGAGTATTGAATCTAGCTTTCCACCTCTTCTATAACATGTTTTTTTTGTAACTTTGCCTTTTCGTTACCGACCCATTTTTGTAATAGCGACTATCGTGTTTTTGTCTTGCTCAGTTTATTTTTTGTTTAGTTGACGACCTTTTTCTGTATTTTTGACTTTTCTCATGCTTTTCCCCTTTTGCTTTGAAAGTCATAATTTTGGTATTGTGACAACACTATTTTTAACAGTTTGTTGCTTTGCACAATATGAATTAAAAACTATAAAACTGATCCAAGCAAAAACGTTTTATCCGTTTACTCGATTAATCGAAAAAAAAAAATTCAGTAGAGTAGTCAATTACTAAAATATTTTACAGCTGCAGCCATATTGTAAATTAATATGAACTTGACGACTATTTCTCAAGACCAGCTCTTTTGAATGAGACTAAATACAGGAAACTAAACAAAACCATTACCACTTCAAAAACATAGGGCTCCATTTATGTCTTTTGTATGAGTGCGACGAACCTGTTTAGTGATGAAGGAGTGTGCGTGTGTGTGTGTGTGTGTCATGCGTTAAGAAGGGTAAGGACAGGTGTTCAGGTGTGTTTAACCACTGGAACACATGAGCAGAACAGAATTCACACACTTTACATAACTATAACCTGTCCAGACACGACCGACCCCCATCACGACCATGGCTCTGAGACTCACGTTATACACACGTTATACATGACAAGCCTGCATTTATTCCACATTCTGAATTAGATAAGTTAGATTTTATCATTTGGATGATATACATTTTAAAACTGAATTACATTTATTTGACAAAAGAAAATATTCAGCTCTGGAAAAAAATAAGAGACCACTTAAAAATGATGAGTTACTTTGATTTTTCCTAATTGTAAACCTCTGGAAGTTATCCAAAAGCAGTGTGTAAGACTGGTGGAGGAGAACATGCCAAGATGCATGAAAACTGTGATTAAAATTCAGGGTTAGTTCACCAAATATTGATGTCTTAACTCTTAAAACTTTATGAATATGTTGTCTTTGCATTATTTGAGTTCTAAAAGCTCTGCATCTTTTTTATTATTTCAGCCATTTCTCATTTTCTGCAAATAAATGCTCTAAATGACAATATTTCTATTTAGAATTTGTGAGAAATGTTGTCTGTAGTTTATAGAATAAAACAACAATGTTCATTTTACTCAAACATAAACCTATAAATTGCAAAATCAGAGAAACTGATTCAGAAACTCAAGTGGTCTCTTAATTGCAAAGTCACAGGACTTATCTATCACTATATTGTTAGTATGGGGGATTAATGAAAAAATAAACAGGCAAGAAGTGAATAGTGTGAACAGTTATCCACTCATCTGCCAGTGTATTAGGAAAACATATCAATTGAATAAAAGATCATATATGATATATATTAAAATGTTATAACAAAGAGCACAGTTAAATCTTGTGGAGTTCTCCAAGGCTCAATATTGGGCCCTTGTTTATTTAACCTATATTTGCTTCTGGTGGCCAATATACTATAAGCTTGTATAAATAAAATAAAACAGATCATTTGACCATGAAGCTCAGAGAAAAAATATAATATAGCATATTTAAACTCGTCTGCATGTCTGTGAAGGACAAGCACTTTATCAACAACTGCCTGATTTTGACTATAACTAGAACTATAGATAAAATGGCATACTATCACTGTGATATGTTCAAGGCCTGCACGTTCCTAACACCAGCTTTTTTCAGTCCTGATAGTGAATTTCAAACATTTATTTGTTTCTTATTTGCTTTATATCTTATTTCAAAATATTTTTTTCTTTGACTATATGTATTGTCTGGGGTACATAGTAAATGAGGGTCACCCTCATTGTACTCCGAGTTTAAATATACGATGATTGATTGATTGATATAATGTCAGGATTTATGAACTTTATGTATTTTTTTTATTTATTTGTTTTTATTATAATTAAATTTTATTTGTTGTTGTACTATAAACTCCACATATATAAGTAATCATCTTTTGCTACTAATAAAGGCCCACTGTAATTCTGATTAAATCCCCTGTGTGCAGTTCTGCAGTGTGGTGAAAAGCTTCACGATGCACAGAGAATTACAGGCTAATTATTAACCACTAGCAGGCCTGTGCATCATTAATTCACTACCATAGTGATGAGGTCACAGCCAGCAAAGCCAAACACACACTCAAACACACACACACACACACACTCATCTTACTACCCAAAATCCTGTTTCTGTTTAATGCTAAATAATTGTAGATTAAATATTTTTGTTTGTTTCTCTTTAAGAAATAATGATGAAAAACAATTTATTTGAATTTAACTTAAATAAGTATTTTATAGGTTTGCATACCATGGCTATTTACATAGATTAGATAAAAAAATTAAGACCACTTATGGAAATTTATGCTGTCCGGTTAGTTTCGGTTTTACACTGAGGTTTAAAGTGCATGTGTTATACAGTAGAAAGAGTGTAACAGATTCCATTTGGATTCCTTTTATTTCTGTTCATAGATAAGGCTTAATCTACAGTTACAGTAGATACAGGAATCACCAGCACAATGTGGCCGTGTGATATGCTATACATGAAGGGGACTCGACACAACACCAGTACTTTTTCTTCTTCTATTGTTTAATGAGTAACTGTAGCCTCAAACCATCTGGAAAAAAGTTTGTTCACATTGCAAACAAATCAGTAGGTTTAATCAATTCAGATTTTGGTCCTTTGTTCTGAAGCTAGATATAAAAGCACCCTCAGGTGCAGTCCCTCAGATCTGAACAACTCTGAGCAAACCTAAAACAAGTGCTAATTTGTTGGGGCCAGATAACTGCAACAAAGCATCTCCAAACCCAAAACAAAGAGGGTTGAATGCCTAAAGCTTATCAATGTAAAAGGGCATTGAAGGCTATCCCCTCTGGGAAAAACCAACAAATAAGGGAATTTATTTTTAATAATGGTTACATGACAATTCCTCACTACATCCTACATCCTGCCTATAGCTACAAACCAGTCAGAGCTTGAGAGTGCCCACACGTTTTTGCATGCATCTTTGTTGGGTTAAACTTAGTTCAGTCTTAAATCTTTGTTGGGTGAGACTTGGTTAAGTCCAAGTATTAGGTCACAAGTCCAAGTCAAGTCTCAAGTATTTGTGGGGTGAGACTTGGTCAGGTCTCAATTCTTTGGTCATGCGTCTAAATCAAGTCTCAAGTCTTTGTGGGGTGAGACTTGGTCAAGTCTGAATTCTTTGATCATGAGTCTCAATCTTTGTTGGGTGAGACTTGGACAAGTCTGAAATCTCTTCTAAATAAAAGTCTCACGTCTCTACACACTAAGAAAAGTAAGTACAGATTTGTACTTAAAAGAGTACAAAGCTTGTCGCTGGAGCTGTACCTTATATTGAGGTACAAAAAAGTACTTTTCAGTGAAAGTCCTTTTTTGTACCCATGTTTTTTGTGCCAGTAAAGATTATAAATATTATAAACATTATCATCAACTAAATATGGCTAAAAAACTTGATAATCCAAAATTGTCTGGCTTTCAAATTAAAAAATGTGCAAATAAATATATATATTGTTTATTAGTACAGTGATACAGAATACTGAATGTACCCTTTGTCTGGTTAAATGGTACAAATATGTACTTATTGCTGTTAGAAATTACTTTGTACTTCAGAGGGAACAAATCTGACCCTGTAAAGACCAATATTGTACCTTTGAGGGAACAATTATGAAGAGTGTACCTTTAAGTACAAAAAAGTACTCATATCGTACCTCTGTTTTTTAAAGTGTAGCTTATAGTTCTTTTAATTAAATGTAATCACAAAGGGTACAGCCGCAGCTGCAGGTGTGCTGGTTGCCATAGTGTTATCATCATCTGAGGTACTAGTGCGTGAGGCATGCACTCACATAATATGGTTACCATGGTTACTATGATAAAGGAAGGAAGCTTGTCAGACGTTTTAAAGTTTCTTCAATGTTAATACGCCTAAAATGGAATATAGAATGATTGTTTATGAGTCTTAAAACATGAGTCTGAGTTGAGTCTGAAGTCTCTGTGTGTGACAGGTGGGTTCAAAGGTTTTTAAAAATCCCCCACATGCACGTGCACACACGCACACACATACACACACACGCACACACACACACACACTCTTTTACCTACACCCTACACTCCAGCATCAAAGCCCTGCTGGCCTGAGCAGCAAAACCACAGCTGAAGAAACCGGACCCAAGAAAATCACATTCAGCTTTTCCTCCTGCTTTCTATTCTCTCTCTCTCTCCTTCCTCCTGCTTCTTATATCATGCCTCTGCTCTGTGATCTACTACTCTTGGCTGGAAAACAATGATCCATTTGAGTGAGGGGGAGACAGACTGTAAATAGCAGGGATTTGTATGCAGGTCACAAACAGAACGACACACTCCACACACCGACCAATCCATCCATCTCCACAACAAACCAGTAACCATAGCTCCACTGGTTAAAGACCAGGCTGTTAAACGTCCACAAGCAGCACTGAGTGAATATTAACATTTTTTGGACCAGGTCATACATTCTAATCTGGGGCTCAACGAGAAGGTGCAGCTGAATTGGCTGGATGCCCATGTAGAGGAGGTGTGGCTCTTCATAGCGCTTATTGTAGGGGTGGGCAAAATAATTAATTAATAATTAATAAGCATTTGTAATTAGGTAACATTGTATGCAGAAATTAATTAAAGGTTACTAAAAGAAAGGATTGATTCAGCAAAAATAAATTAAGTAAGGTTTTCAGTTCACTTATTTACTCTGTGTAACATTTAAGTCTTGAAACTGAGTTGAAGTTACTTAAATTTACATGAAATTAAATTTACTTAAAAAAAAGCAAATGCAGATTTTTTTTAAAGTAAATTTTACGCATCATTTTTTTCAGTGTACAACTGTTAAAGAGTTACAGTTAAAAAACATCTAGCAGTTTTACTTTACTTGCATTCATTCATTATAGATGCCTTATAGATCCTGACCTAACATTTAACTAACATTAAACTAAATATCTATTAAATTAACTGAACTCTGAGCTGAACGTATATGGTTCTCAATGTAAACCAAAACCTTAACTTTAAATCAACCATAAATTCTAACCCTAATGCTAAAATTAAACAAAAAATTCATTTCATAACTCATTTAGGTGAATGTCAGTTGAGCTTTTATAAGGCATCAGTCATGGACCATCAAAGTAAACTGATATCTTTGTGATCCAGAATAAGAGACAGCTCAATGAAAGTGGTGCACGTTTTACAGCTGGAGCTGCTCTGTTTTCACAACTGGCATTAGAAAAATTAGAAAAATAAAAAAATTAGAAAAAACACACACTCTCAACAAAGAGGTCACTGAATTCCCAACCTTCTGCAGCGCTGCTTTAAACTCCTGAAAGACTCAATAATGAGAAAACTGAACTGAGATCAGAGAGATAAGGATAAACGCCGGTGGAGGACACTGCAGTGCGGGGAGACTTCAAAGCAGCCGGAATGAACTGTCTGCAGCTAAATTGGATTTTCTATCGAGTGTCATGTGATATTAATGATCCACTAATTTGCAGAAATGTCTGCAATGTCAGAGCAGTGCTTATTACATCAGCATGACACTCCATTCAACCCAGAGTAAATTCAGATTATATAACCCCGCCCCCCATTAACCCCCTCAGCACACACATACTGTACCTGCAGTTTATTAAGTGATAGAAAGATATAACAAGCCAGTTATAATGAACACACCCACACACACAAGTGTGTACCACAATTTTCCCACTATAAAACACACTAAAAATATTTTATACATAAGGCACACTGAATTATAAGGCGTATTATGAGAGACACTATAAGGGACTTCTAATTCAGCAGGTTTCACTGCTGGGTTGTGGAGGTAGGGGAGGTAGCTAACTAAGTTAAGCTAAGCAAAGCTAAGCTAAGTAAACAAAACTGTAATAAAAAGAGACTTTCTTTTAAAGTCGAACAAGCGCTGGATGTTAATCTGCATGGATTTCTCTCCTGAAAAAAAAATTGTTTCCTTTTATTTACAGAAAGCTTAGATTCCTAAATTTCTCTAGTACTAAGGCTGGAGGATTAGCATTAGCGGCTAACCGCTCCAGTAGTGCTAGCCAGGGTTAGGATCAGGTTACAGGTTGATACTCCCCTCTGAAAGGAGAAATAGCGAGCGCGGTTAGCGGGTGAAGCTAATGCTACTCCAGCAGTGCTAGTCGGGGTTAGCAGCAGGTTACAGGCTGATAATACTCCCCTGTGAACAGGGAAATAGCAAGCGCAGTTATCTGGTAATGCTAATGCTACTCCAGCAGTGCTAGCCGGGGTTAGCAGCAGGTTACAGGCTGATAATACTCGCCTCTGACAGGGGAAATAGCTAGCGCGGTTAGCTGGTTAAGCTAATGCTACTCCAGCAGTGCTAGCCGGGGTTAGGAGCATGCTACAGGCCAATATACTCACATCTGAATGGGGAAACAGCCGTTAGAGGCTAATGCTGCTCAAGTCTCGGTGCTGGAGAACTAAACTGAAATTCCTGTATAATTTTGCACTTCAGCAGACTGGCTTTAATGCACCTGACTGGTAGAATTTATACATAATGCACACTGGATTATAAGACACACTGACAATTAAAAATAATAATAATAATAATAATTAAGGATTTTAAGTGCACTTTATTGTGCAAAAAATACGTTAAGTGTGTTGTAAGGTTTTTTTTAGGAGTTTAAGAGTCTGCAGAATGTGCCTTGAAACTCTCCTGAGATCATTCACCTGACCTGTGCGTGCAGGTTTGGAGCTTTATCTTCTAAACGTCTGTGGTTTGAGTCTCTTTTAGTTGGAACACTGTCTAAATATGTGTGCTATAATGTTAGCAGTTATACTATGCTAACGTTATCGGTGTGTGGTGTGCTGTAAATTGTTAGCGGTTAGCCTGTCAGTGGTTGTTATGATCAGCCAACATTCTGACCTTACACTCTTGTTGCTGAAGGCAATCAAATCCTCACAGCAGCGCTTCAAAATCTAGTAGAAAGCCTTCCCTGGAGAGTGAAAGTGCAGATGTCCCAATACTTTTTGTCCATGTAGTGTTCTTCTATTTTAACCTTGTTTTGTAATTTGTGGGATGAATTGTTTTTTCAAACCAGCAGAAAATTAGTAAGTGGACCTCTAAGACACATATTTGAGTTCCATGTTGTACACAGTGAGGTATGTTGCACAGGCGTGTGTGTATGTGTGTGTGTGCGCACTCACGTATATGCTGTGTTGTGTGTATCTCAGGTGCAGGTTGTGTAGAATAGCTCCTTCATGCAGATCCTGCAGGGCCGCCATGTCCTCCACTCCGTGCACACTGTTACTGTGCATCTCATACACTCTCTGCCTGCTGAGAGCATTCTGCTTATACGTGTAGACCTAAAACACACACACACACACACACACACAATACATAAAATATACTGACAGAGTAAAATAAGACATTTGCGATACAAGACATTTTTCTCGTCTCTACTGAAGCATCTGAATGCAAATACACTATATGTATACACAAGTCAGTGTGTGTGTGTGTGTGTGTGTGTGTGTAAAGGGAGTGTTACAACCCAACCCAGTGTTTATGGTTTGACCAGTCATGGAAAAGTAACTCAGGACCAGAAATAATCTAACCAGAGACACAGATAGAGATACAGAGAGAGAAACAGATATATAAGGAGAAACAGATATATAGAGAGAAATAGATAGAGAGAGAGAGCATGAAAGAGGACAAAAAACTCTTTATAAAAATACAAATTCAATTTTAGTCTTTAAATCCTATATTTAATACAGTTCTGCAAACTTTTTCTTTTATTTTTTCTTCATACTGTATTTAAAAAAAAATCCAAAGTGAGTCAAACTTATGGCCTGTTGTTTAAACCCACCAAAAAGGTTTCAACTCAGCCCAGCAAGTAAATGTTCTGAACCATGACCATTTCAGCTCTATTTCAGATATTTTGATTGGCAGCTCATTAAATCCAGTTAGACTTTTTAATTTGAAATAAAAATGAATATATAGATACTAGACACCCTGGTATAAATGCACATTATATATAACATTTAAACATCTAGCATTTTTTCATTTATTTAGATAACTGTTCGCAGCGTTAAACCCTCTTTTTTAAATGAACAGGTTAAATAATACAATAGGTCTATTTGAAACTAATAAAATTAAATAAAAACTAACATAAATCAGTGAATTTAAAAGTAGTACTGCCAATGTCGGTCTGTTGCATTAGCTTATTCAGCATCAATTGGTCCTTTTTACGCATACAACAAATACATCAGCAAGTATCAGCTCAGACATATGTAGACATTATAGACGGATATAATTCCAATATATGATTTTTTTTTTAAACCAAACAAACAATCAACTCCCCCTATATCACTAGTATTGCCCCCAAGATGCCTCCCCTGATACATGTGAAGCCAGACTCTGTCTCTGTTTAAACAGCTGCTGGTGTAGCATTACTGGTAGCCAGTACTGAGTTTGGAGGAAAGCGCAGCGACCCAGCTCTGATACAGTAGCTAAAAGACTCCTGTGCTGACTAACATCACCTTTGAAGCGATGTGGACAGAGCAGGCCATCTACCTATAAATCGAGAGCATGGCTAATTGTGCTCTCTCAGACTCCGGCCACTGATGGAAAGCAACATGACTCGGGATTTGATGCGGCAAACTTCAGATCATAGTGGCTACTCAGAGCTCTTATATAAGCCCTTAAATATTGTGTTGTTTAAGTATAGTGGCTTCCATACTAAAGAGATCTGGTACTGGAAGAGATCTGACACTCAAATACACATCATCCAGTGATCTCAGATCTTACTCTAATCTGACCATTTTTTTTTCAGTCACGAGAAATTAATGTGTTACTATTTTCAATCCAGTAATCAGATTAAAGCTACTTATCCAAGTTACTGTGCATTGCTTTTCTTGTCATTTTCCTTAGTAAAAAGATATTGTATCCTTGAAAGGATGGACGAGAAAGATGTTTACATTTCTTGATTTATTGATGGAAATTACAATAGTTGCAATCGGCCTCAACCACACCACAATAATAATATTACTGCAGATTCTTTACAGTACATTTTAACTTTATTCTTGCATCTCTGTGAGTGACATCTATACCACATGTAACCCCACACAGCGACACACACACACTGGAAGAAGGAGAGAGATGAGTGTTTTCTAGCTGGAAATACAGACACTTCTCTGAGTTTGTATCAGAAAAAGATGATCAATATCAAGTTTAGTTGTTCACTCTGTACTGCGACAAAGTGCTACCCAGCTTAAAAAACACAATGTCAAATTTGCAAAAACAGTTGGATTCGCAGCAGCACACTTACAGAACAAGTACAAAAGGTGGAGCGAAGCTTCCAATAAAGTGAGTTTTGGCAAAACTGTTATGTTGAGGCGGCAGCAATTTAAAAGTAACTTAGTTACTTTTAAAATCAAACAATCCATAAAGTAACTAAGTTACTTTTTAAAGGGGTAACCAGTAATCAGTAGTCAGATTACTTTTTCAAAGTACCTATGCCATAAGCTTATAGGGGTAGGCAGCTGATATGACAACCAGCCTGTAGTTCAGTTTTAGACTGGACCAGTGCTTAGTTTCAGCAGTAAAGTAAAGAGAAAATTAGTAAGTGGGGCTTGGGGCTGCAGGTGTGACAGGCAGGGTGGCAGTAAGTGGCATTACTAAGATGGTAAAATGTGAAAAGCATGCATGCCGGGACCATGCAGCGTTGCCAGTGCACTACTAAAGAAATGGAAGTGTTCAAAACCATCTGACCACTGCTGTACACTTTTTGCACCAATTATAACTCTTCATGAAGTCAGCACAAAGGTCATATTTGCTGTGACTCTTTATGTGTGTGTTTCTGTGTGTGTGTGTGTTTATGTGTGTGTGTGTGTGTGTGTGTGTGTTTGTGTGTTAGTGTGTGTGTGCGATAGCCTAGCTTCTTAAATTCTTCTCATCTCTCAGTATCTTGATGCACTCTGACAGCTACTATGGTTAATGACCGGCCTCTGTTAGGCAACACCACACACACTTAGAGCAGAGAATGCAGGTGTGTGTGTGTGTGTGTGTGTGTGTGTGTAAACTGAGACCATCCCACCTGTTTAATGAGTTTCTTGTCTGGAGTGTGTACACCAGATGCTGTGCTACTCACTTCCAAACAATTACTCCCGTTCACGCAAACACACACACACACACACACAAACACACAAACACACACAATATGGCTGGGTTTACCTGTCCAAAGTCTGTGCGGAAGACCACCACACCACCCGAGCAGGAGTCCACTGTACTGGGCCAGTACTGATCCCCCTCCCACAGCCACACTCGGCAGCCCTGCAGCACAAAAATATTAACATATTTTTGAGGTCATACATACAGCTCAAGAAAAAAAATTAAGAGACACTTTAGTTTCTAAATCAGTTTCTCTGATTTTGCTGTCTATAGTTATATGTTTGAATAAAATTAACATGGTTGTTTTATTCTATAAACTACAGACAACTTTTCTCAAAAATTTCAAATAAAAGTTTTGTCATTTAGAGCATTTATTCACAGAAAGTTAGAAATTGCTGAAATAACAAAAAAAGATTCAGAGCTTTCAGACCTCAAATAATGCAAAGAAAACAAGTTCATATTCATAAGAGTTTTAAGAGTTCAGAAATCAATATTTGGTGGAATAACCCTGGTTTTTAATCACAGTTTTCATGCATCTTGGCTATTCTCCTCCACCAGTTTTACACACTGCTTTTGGATAACCTTATGCCTTTACTCCTGGTGCAAAAATTCAAGCAGTTTAGTTTGATTTAATGGCTTGTGATCATCTTTGCACTAAGACAATTCTTAGATGGTCAAGCAAGTTTCACACTTATTACTCTCACTCTTTCCATGCTAAGATTATGTTTATGCTAAGATGCTTTTTTAAAAAATGGGTCCAAAATCTACATTTTAAAATATGTTTTGTGTAGTGGTGTCAATCAATTAAAATCATTACCTTATTATTACCTATTACCTTAAGACTAAGCTTTTGCTAATGAGTATTTGAATGTAAATAAAATAATCTGTGTTAGAAACTCTTTGTATTCTTGGTGCTAATTCCTTAAAAATAACTGTATTAGTCACAACAATATTCTGTGAATGAATCATAGATAAAATCATGATTACATTTTTAATGCTGTAATTTAACTGTATTTTTGGGAAGGGGACAGTAATAATGTTGCAGTACGATATATATACCTAGCAGACTAAATCCATTTATTTTATTGTTTTATAATATCTCTGGGTAGTTTTGTTGTTTTTTCACTAGAATATTGTAATGATCTGAATTACTCTGTTTTATGCACTCAGAGAGTTTAAATGTAAAGAAAATAAACACTAGTGTAGCTCCATATTCCACACTTTCAACAGCTTAAAAAGAGAAAACGTGTCATTAGCTGTGAGTGTGTTTGTGTGTGACCACAGGAGTGTGAGATAGAGAGAATAAACTGAAAAGCTGAAAACTAGTAAAGCGTTGTTGTATTATATCACTAAAAGCTAAGTCACCTGATTAATTAGCACTAAGAAAATGATAACACGTTAAAGTTTCCAGAATAACTGCATGTAATAACACGGTAATGTTAACAGCCATAGTTTTAACAAATACAGGGATTTCATAGGGCTTTCGAATTCTTCCTAATTCTTCACATTTTGTACATAAAGTCATTCATTCAAAAATGTTAGATTAACCATAATGAGGGCAGCTGCCATTTTCTAACAGAATATTCCCAAACCGGCTTTAAATTGCATTCTGTAATGATGTTTACACACAATTACACATCATTAAAACTGCAGAATTGAGATACTATCCCACCCATACACACACACACACACACAAACTACTGCTTGGCACAACACAACCCCCCCCACACACACAAATGCACACACACAGAGTCATCAGTGTACCTGCTGATGGGATACACATATGGTGATTTGGACACACATGAATGGTTGTGAGTCCCACTGCACTGACAGAGCAACGAACTTTAACCCCGTTTTTTCTTCAAGCACACACACACACACCTCATCTCAACACACACACACACACACCACATCTCAACACACACACACACCTCATCTCAACACACACACACACACCACATCTCAACACACACTAACTCATTAAACCAGCACCAGCAGCTTTCCAAAATACACGGTAAAACGAGAAAACTGAAAAGAAAGAACCATAAAGAAACGTAAAATACAGTGAATTCACCTCTGAAACCAAGCTGAGAAAAACAGACCTCGTCAGAAACAATGATTCATCCACTGAACACAAAACTGAGTCACTAATAATCACAGCTGTTTTCATAACTGCGCTAAACATTAAAACTGCTGTCAAAACTATAGAACTGTTGAACAGTGGAAGTGTTTATCATTGGACCAGGCCTGTCACAGTAACAAATTTTGAGTGTACAATATATTGTCCCAGGATTTATTGCGATAATCGATATTATTGTCATTTAAGACCATTTTACCATTTTATTCCACTAAAATAATGATTTAATGTGATACTACAATTGCACAGTTTAACAAAGCATAGAGTAGTGAACTTTTATTTTTTTTTAAGAATATGCAGAGTGAAATACTACTTTTATGAAACATCCTAATAGTAATAATATAAAATAAAATAAAACTGCTGTTTTTAAACAAAGCTGATATTCTGGCCAAGTTCAGCAAACATTTCTCCATATATATACGATTTGTCATTCGTGTAATTATCATGACAGGCAGGCCTAAATCTTTAAAAAAATAAAATAAAATAGAATAAATTTCACATTTTAAAACGTTTAAAAAGTTGACATTTAGTTTCACATTAATGGACTCTCCCCAATAAGTACAATTATTGAGGGTGTGTCCATTTATTGTACGATAAGATGATAATGTAGTTATTGTGACAGGCCTACATTTCACACGTTGCCGATAAAAAAACCCCTCAAAACTCAAAAGTACAGTACTATATTGTACTATAGTACTTTTCTATATATTATATTCATATATTACTGTTGAAGCAGAGATTATGGTGAAATACGCTGGTGTATTCACCATAATCTCCCCACTGCCTAGTTTTCCACACTAGTTTTGGATAGAGTACCTCTTGGTGAGAGATTGGGAACTGCTAGATATGCCTCTACAACACAGAAACAGACACAACTTTTTTTTACAGTGGTGTCATTATTCTAATGAGTTTTTTAGTAGTCAACTAATCTGAACTAGTGCAGAAAAATGGACTACTACGTACTAGAATCCTATAATCTTTATTGACAAATCCAGGTTCTGTCTGGGATCTGATGACAGTTGGGTTTGAGTATGAAGATCTTTAATCTTGCCCTGAAAAGGGAGACACTGACAGCTGAGAGATATGTGCCATCTTTCGTGTCAGATCTTCCAACTGGCATTTTTTACAGCAGGATAATGCTCTCCCACACAGCAAGCATTTCTCAAGTATAGCCCCACCATACTGCATTCTGGCACGGTTGCCAGGTTTATCACCAGTTCAGCATTTATGGAACCAGCTAGGACGCCAGCTTAGGCACATATTCATGTGCAGGATCTACAGGCCAAGCTACCACATCTGTGGCAAATGTGCCGCCGGATTCAGTACAGAACCTGTATGTCAGGTGCGGGTGCAGGGAGGACGCGGAGGCAGACGCAAATGCAAACAAAAAGGGATTTATTTACGAAAACAAATACAAAATACACAGGGAGTTACTGAAAACAGGACTGAGGAAACTTGGGAAAACATGGAGCACTGACAGACGATAAACGTACAAGGATCGACACCGGGGAAATGGAACACGGACCTTAAATAGAGGTGCACACACAGGAAACAGGAAACACCTGGGACGAAGGGGCGGAGCTACAAATGAACACAGGTGAGTGGAAAAACACTGGGAATGAAACACAGAGGAGCCGGGTCACATGAGAACATACAGACAAGAGAACAGACAGGACATGACAGAAACCTCCCCCTAAACGCGCAGCTCCCGAGGCGCGTAAAAACGAACCCCGGGGACCGGCGGCGGGGACAGGCCGGGGAAAACAGGAGCCGAGACCGGGGACTGAAACCGAGACAGGACAGAGAACAGAGACTGGACAGGGCTTGAAGACTGAACAGGGAACTGGACAGTGAACGGAGACTGGACAGGAGACAGAACGGGAGACTGGACGGGGAACTGGACAGGAGACGGAGACTGGACGGGGAACTGGACAGGAGACGGAGACTGGACGGGGAACTGGGCAGGAGACGGAGACTGGATGGGGAACTGGACAGGAGACGGAGACTGGACGGGACTAGACATGGGAACAGGGACGAGGACATTAACAGGGACAGAAACAAACACAGTGACTGGGACAGGAATAGAAAAACCACAGGGGACAGGAACAGGAACAAACACAGACACGGGGACCATGACAGGGAGAGAAAGGGGCACAAAAAACACAAGAGGGTGCCCAGGACCAGCAAAAGTCTGTGGGGACAGCCTGGGCACAGTACTGGGGGCAAAGTCAGGAGGCCCCGGGACAGGCCTGGAAACACGGGGCTTGGGACCAACCATTGTTCTGGGAGTTGGCTTGGGGGTGTACAAAGTTCTAGGAGTGGGCACAGGATCAGAGACGGCCGGAGCCGTGGGCACAGGGTCAAAGGCAGCGGGTATCACGTGGGTGGCAGGCACTGCTGGTGCTGGAGCTGAGGCTGTAGCAGCGGGAGCTGCTGGTGCTGGAGCTGAGGCTGTAGCAGCGGGAGCTGCTGGTGCTGGAGCCGGGGCAGCGGGTGCTGCTGGTGCTTGACCAGGCGCGGCGGGTGCTGCTGGTGCTTGAGCAGGCGCGGCGGGTGCAGCTTGAGCAGGCGCGGCGGGTGCAGCTTGAGCAGGCGCGGCGATCCTAGGAGTTCGTGACCTGGGAGTAGGCACAGGAGCAGAGGCGGGCAGCCCAGGCACGTGAACTGGGGTGGCAGCGGGCACAGAGACGATAAACGTACAAGGATCGACACCGGGGAAATGGAACACGGACCTTAAATAGAGGTGCACACACAGGAAACAGGAAACACCTGGGACGAAGGGGCGGAGCTACAAATGAACACAGGTGAGTGGAAAAACACTGGGAATGAAACACAGAGGAGCCGGGTCACATGAGAACATACAGACAAGAGAACAGACAGGACATGACACTGTATGTTAATCAGATTTCATAGAAATGTACAATGATAGACATTAGATATCATTTTTGTCTTATAATAGCAGCTTCAAAATCAAGCTAATTTTCCAACAACACTACAATTCATTTATTTTACACTCACAAGACCTGTGTACCACTGCTTAACCCAAGTCATGTTTGTGTGAATTCCTGTAACATTACTCTACCACCTCAGTCCACATGTTTCATTTATTTTCAGTAACTGTTTTGTGACTCTCAGCTTGTCCAGAAATGCATGTGAAAAGTGTGTCCCTCAGCAGAGTCCCACCTCCTAACTGTAGGGGGAGCCCAAGAGTGAGAAACACTAAATGTAAATCAGCATAATACTGATTTAAAATATGAAAGGGCATCACTAGAGGGTTTATTAAATGGTTATTCAGATACTGTCAGCAAAACTTTTTTATGAATGTGCAGTGAAAGAATGTGTTTCCGAGTTCCTTGTTTCCCATACAGACTCACAGACTATCTACTGTGCCCTGCTGCTGTTTCACTCACACACACACACACACACACACACACATAGTCTACACGCAGCTGCACTGAATGATTAGCTTGATCGGCTACACGACAGCTGTGCAGCTGTCGTCCACACTTCCCCCACAACAACAGAGTTCAGCAGTGTGTGTGTGTGTATATATATGTGTGTGTGTTACAACTTTCCCTCATACAGAGAGTAATGTTTCAGTAGTTCAGAAGAGATTACACTTATCTTGTAGGTCATTTTCCTAACCAACCAGGATTTTCATATTTCACTACATGAGCTTTAAACCCCTCCCCTTCACAATTACACTTCACTCATCCATTCACATGTACTGTAGCTGAGGATTACTACACCAGGCTCTCAGGCCTAAGGTCAGACTAATGGGAACACTTTACTGGGCAGTGCTACTGGGCTGCTACTACTACTGTGATAAAGAATAATCTGTTGATTTGAATTTACAACAGATTGTCAAACTTTGCATACAAAGGTCAACACAGTAAAACAATAGTAAAAGTCAAATCCAGAATAATAGTAAAAAGTGTGCAGCCAAACCAAAATGGCATAGACCATAAGAGAAAAACAGAAATATAAACAGAGATCATACTGTACACAGGCAGACTAGACAGAGACGAAACACTTGGTATGCAAAAAGTGGTGTGTTGGCAATACTTTGCAAAGTTAAAGAGGCACCAAATTCTAAACCATATTTTTTTCATTCATAGAATATGTTACTTTGATGTAATGAAGCATACTAGTTAGGGCTGCAACTAGGGCTGCCACGATTAGTCGACTAGTCACGATTATGTCGACTATTAAAATAGTCGACGACTAATTTAATAGTCGATTAGTCGTTTTTTTTTTTTCTTTGTTTTTCTCTCCAAACTGCTGCGACTGCCTTTCTGTCCTGGACGCACATGCGCAGTAGTGGAAACCGGGGTAGGTAGTGGACGACATCTCAGGACATTATACAGACAGGCTCTGGTTTCATGGCTACCCCGCTACAGAACTCAAAAGTGTGGGATCACCAAGAAAATAAAAGTGAAACGCGTGCAATGCAATATCTGCAATGAAGAACTTGCCTTCCTCGGCAGCACAACCGCGATGCACGAGCACCTGAAAAGGAGGCATGCTGTGGCTGATTAAATGACGAAGAAGCTAAATTGCTATTTAGCTGCTAAAATTAGCGTAAACAGAGCGTTAACTTAGTACTTAACTTACTCATCTCGATAGCTTTAAAACAGAGGTCACTAATAGGCGGACCGCGATCCGGATCCGGACCCAGACGTTGTCACAAATGCCGTCCCAAACCGATAAACTACAGAGAAGGATTTCATTCTGACAGTGGTTTCTGTTTTCAGTGCTTTTCGGTGCAGTAAACTCACAGATCAGTCATGTGTGGTGTAAAATCACCAAACGCTCTCCTCTGCCAATCAGATCTGTGCAGACCGCTGCCCTGTGTACAGTAATGTACACAATATCTGGACAGAGAGGCATTTTTTATTAATATACTTTTTTTTCATAATAGTTCAAACAACCTCACGGTTGAGATGTTTCATAAATGCCAGTGCCTTATCCTTATTTTACACAGTTGTTTACACTTTATGCTAAACAGTAAAATAATTGTCTGTTACAACAAGCTGCATATTTCATTAAAGGTTTAATGAACTATGATTTTAATTGTTTTTATTTTTAGTTAGCATATAGCTGAAATCTAATGTTGGTTGTATAATAGCAGCTGCATTCTATTGTGATAAACTGTGTTTTATATTCAATTAACGTATGATCCGATTAGTCGACTAATCATAAAAAATAATCGGTGATTAGTCGACTATAAAAATAATCGTTTGTGGCAGCCCTAGCTGCAACGATTAGTTGATATAATCGACAATATTGACAATGTATTTAAATTTGTCGACTACAAATTTCATTGTCGACTAGTCGTTAATTTGTAACTGTACCACATTATACAAAGTGCTGATGACAGAACCGCAATGGGAAATGAGTAAATGGCTCACTCACACAGTTTACACTCAACTCCAAAAGTGCTCAAACACAACAGATTACATATTTACTTACTAAATATCAGTACGTTCCACGTTCCAACATAATCTAGACATTCAAATGGATTTTAAATCTCATGTTCAGCTGTTTCTATCGTTTTTAAAGACGGAGAACATGGCAGAAATAAACGCTGACTAATTGACTAATCGAAAAAAGAATCATCAGATTAGTCGACTACAAAAATAGTCATTAATTGCAGGTCTAATACCAGTCCTGAATAAAATTTTACAAACCTTTTCTAACCTTTAAAAAACACTTTAATTGTGGCATTTTGGCATTTCCGCCTCTGCAGAGCCCTCTCAGGTTTACCTATACTATAGGCGTGGATGATGTTTCCATGCACCGGTATTTTGGTATGTAGACACATCACAATATGCAGATCAGTCAATCAATAACCTCGCGCCCCTCCTGGCATCCAACCATTTGGGTCTCACCCCTATCAGAGGCATGCTGCTGCTGCTGCAGTTCAGCCAAACAGCTGTCACTTCTGCCCGCCTCTAAACCCATACATCACCCAGTGCCCCACCCAAACTACTTCTCTAATTTTTTTTTTAAAAACGTCATTAAGGCTAAGAACTTTGTAACATTGTACTTCAGAACATTCATAAAATTAAAAGCATGTCCTGAATTTATTCTACATAGCAACAAAATGTAGAATAGTTTGAGCGTATAAATGAAGGGTTCTTTTTCCCACCATTTTAGCGCCGCAACACTACTGCTACTGTTTACCTCAGAAACAGCTCAAAATCACACTTCTAATTTACCAAACGCAGCATAGAATAAAAGCAGCATGAATTGGAACAAACAGGGTAGCAGAAATGTTTTATTATGATTAGTTATTAAAATCTAATCTCTTTAGTATCTAAGAGGTACTTAACAATGGTTCATAACTTTGGAGACTAAGAAATTATTTTTAGTTATTTTTAAAATTACGTGAAAAATTCTTAAATTCTTATAATGGTAAAGTTTGTAAATTATTAAAATCATTATCTGGAAATGCATCCCTGGTCTTCAGACCTCGAGCACCTGGAGTTTACTAGCGTTTATCTATGACATCAAAATATAAATATTCTCAACTTCAGATCCCTTTTCCAATGTGACAGAGGCCTAAATTATTGGTTCTCCATCCTGGATTACCACAGTTAATGTTTCCCCCACTCTGACACACCCAGTTCACATCTGGAACTGCTTGTTAATAGATCATTAGCTGCATCCCGTTTACTGAGTGAAGAGGAAGCTCCGAATTCCAGTTGTAAGATTATTGCAGAATTAATTTTTCTAAATACAAACTTTTTTTTTCATAATTGTTGGATAAAAATAGATTAAATGTATTTTTTTGTCTTGCTTATTAAAAAAAGCAATTACAAAACTATATTTAAAAAATATTTATTGAACAGCTAACATTTTAACATCCCAGCAGACATATTAACATAGCACAATATGAGGTATAATAAATTAATAAAGTGCATTTTGGATATTTTCAGCCAAACAATTTCAGTTGACAAACATTTTGTGCATCCCTAACTAGGCCTGTTCCAATAATTACAACTATATAATTACAATAATAAACAACTTATCATACGATGAATGGGCATAACCTATATTTACAAATATTTATTTTCTAAATCAATGAACTGAATATTTTTAATTATTAAAAGTTCACTGCTCTAATTATATCGTCACACCAGGCATCTCCAGCCTCTGGACTACGATACCCAGAATGCACCTCCCAATGATATCACTGCCGATTACAATCACATGACACTGCGCACTACCAGGAAGCTCATCACCGGAATATTGAACCTTTTCACCCCCTATAAATACACTTGCACCACACTAGTTGCCGAGCATTGATGGTTCTCCACTTCACAAAGCGTTTATTTCCTGCCTGTATTAGCTCCCCCACTATGACCCTCTTTTAGTATTTCTCTGATTTTTGCCTGCCCTTCGATACTATACTCTCTGTGTATGACCCCTGGACTGCTTTTCGTTAATGGTATGTTTATTCTCTTTGGCTGCTGTTTGCTGTTGTTGACCCTGCCCGTTTGACTACCAACTGTACCCTTTCTTTTTTCAAGAAAGTATTTGATTTGCATCTACATCCTGTCCAGTCATAACAGGTATAATTGCTCTGAGCTATTATTACAAAATGGTCTTGTTGGCAATTACATGTTATTCTTTTATCCCTTTTTTTGGAACAAAATATCAACCAATAAAACATTGTGACAGTCCTATCTGTAACCACAACAGAGCTGAACCCATAGTGATATTTGGGCTTAACAACTGTGCTTCAAATAGGATCATACTGCTGTCAGAAGCAATAAGGAAAGTGAATGGTTTGGAAAACAGGTCAGCTAGTATGATTTGACTGTCCTCACGCATGCACACACACACACACATTTGTTTTGCTATTCTTGTGAGGATCTTCTAGTGATATGATGATAACTGTATGTAATGTATAAGTTATTTAAATATGTCCTCACAAACTGACAAATTATGACACACCGTTATGATTGTGAGGACCTCTCACAAACAAACCAAACCTGTAAACACACACACACACACACACACACACACACACCTGTCTCTGGAAATAAGGAAGAACTGTAATCTGTTGGTCGGTTTGCGCACTTTGCTCAGACACAACCAGCGAATCAGCTGCCACCAAAACAGGAAGTTTACTTCTGATAAACCGGCATGAATCACACACACAATTCAAGGTAAGCATGGTCAAGGATCTCTCTCTCTCACACTGACACACACACACACACACACTCTCACACACTCACACACACACACTCTGAAACACACACACGCTTTGAAACACACACACACATTTACACACACACACACACACACACACACACTCGATGAGGTTGTTTTTCAGTCTAAACTATTGAACCTCTAAATCAAGGACCTTTAATTAAATCCCACAAATCTCTCTCCCTCTATCTCTCTCTTTCTCTCCCTCTATCTCTCTCACTCTTTCTCTCTCTCATCTTATGTCTTATTATCTCAGTCTCTCTATTTTTCTCACACTATTATTAACCTATTTCTCTTTTTTGCTCTATCTTTCTCTTTCCCTCTCATTCTGTCTTTCTATTCCTCTGTTATTATATTTTAGTCTTTCTCTTTGTCTCACTTTCTTGATCTCTCTCTTTCTCTCTTTTTTTCACTCCCTTTGTCTCTCTCTGTCTTTCTCTTTATCTCTCTCTCTCTTGCTCTATTATGCTATCTCTCTCCCCCTTTCCTATTCTTTCAGTCTCTTTTTGACTCTTTTTTGCTCCATTTCTTTCTCCTTCTTTCTGTTACTCTCTCTCTCTCTCTCTTGACATATTTCTCTTTGTTTTACTCTCTTGAGCCCTATCACTCTTTCTTTGTCTATCTCTTCCCTGCTTTATCTCTCTCTCTCACTCTCTCTCTCACTCTCATTCTATCTCTATCTCTCTTGCACTCTTTCTCACACTGTATCTCTCTGTCTCTTGTTCTCTCTTTCTCTCTTTTACACACACACACACACACACACACACACACACACACACACACACACACACACACACACACACACACAGTCTAGTTTGAACATAGACAGAGCCAAAACTCATTTTACAACCAGGCCACTCATCTAAACTGGAAGGAGTGTGTGTGATTGCGTGTTTGTGTGTGTCTGTGTGTGTGAGTTGAGTGTGTATTTGTGTGTGACTGTCTGTGTAAAACCAAAACATTACTTAGGGTGTACTCACACTAGGCCCGGTTTGGTTGAATCGTGCCGGAGCACGATTCGGCCCCCTCCCTACTCCCCCCGCAGGCCTGCACTCACACTGCGCTAAACGATCCGTGCCCGAGCACGCTTTCGTCATCAACAGGTGACTTTTGTTTTGAAGAACAGTATGCGCGCGCAAAACAATGGAGTTCAGGATTGTACTGTTGTTTTTGTTTATCTGGAGTCGTTTTGGGCGTGCAAATACGCAACTGAACCAGAGATTCATTGATTGTGCAGCACAGCAATTTACTGCTAATCGTGCTGCACGTGTAAGAAGGTTTTTACACAAGCAGCAGACGTCCAGAAGAAATTTGCAGCTTTACTCGCGGACTACAATTCACGTTCATCAGTAAGGTAAGAGACGTACTTGCTATATACATAAATAGTGACCAAAGGAGCGAAACATAAAACTCAAGTAATAATAAAATGTGTTTGTTGTTTAGGACTTGTAGATAGTAGTCCTAATTTATTATGGGTAACACTAACCATTATGGTGCTCTTTAGAACCCTTTTCAAAAATATTATATGCAGAATTGTGTATAAAACGTCCTCCGTTTACAGTAGCATCGCATCACTGACGTCATCTTGATCCGTGCCCAAGTGAACCGTGCTCGGGCCCACCTCTCCAAGCGGGCCCGGGCACGGTTCGGATTGCCTAGTGTGAGTACACCCTTACTCATCATAATTACACACACTCAGGCCAAACACATGAAAGCAGGTGGGTCTTTCAGGAATTCTGGACACACAGAGCTGCGTCTGCAGTGTGGACACTGTAAACTAACCCGTGTGTTGGTCCAGAAGACGCCGTTATGTTATCTGCGCTTCCTGACTCTGTTCACACAGCAGGTGAAAGAAGCCCAAAACTGATGTTCTCACCAAATCCTGTGTTTATTTTAAACTGTTCACACAACCTTTCAGTGTGACCTATATCTGGCATTCCTCTGAACAGTTCACGCTCATGCAGGGTTCTTGCACCATTTTAAAAGTTAAATTTTATGCTTTTTAATACCTTTTTAAAACCTCAATAAATATAATTTAAGACCCAAAAATGTAGTCATAATTTCTTTAGTTCTATCTCTGGTAAAGTTAGCGTTATCAGCTAACTCGCCGCTAATGTTAGCTAGCTCTCTGCTAACCTTAGTTCTATCCTTGGTTATGTTATCTAGCTCGTTTAAGCTAGCTAAAGTTAGTATATTAATTAGCTTGCTGCTAACGTTAGTTTGTCAGCTAACTCGACGCTAATGTTAGCTAGCTCTCCACCAACCTTAGTTATATCCATGATTATGTTAGATAGCTCGTTTGAGCTAGCTAAAGTTTGTATGTTTGTCAGCTTGCTGCTAACGTTAGTATGTTAGCTAACTCACCGCTAATGTTAGCTAACTCTCAGCCAACCCTGGTAATGTTAGCTAGCACATTTAAGCTAGCTAAAGTTAGTATGTTAGATAGCTTGCTGCTAAAGTTAGTATAGTATGTTAGACTGTAGCTTGAATTTGTCTCAGTGGTAAATGGAGTGACTTTAGTGTTTTCTATCAAAGGACTAGGTTGATTCTTGGTTGCCAAAATGGCAGCCATGTTTATATACAGTCTTTGGGTTTACATTTAGAATGTTGGATTCAATAATTGTTTTAGTTACTGGCCCAGTAGGGTTGTCACAATACCAAAATTATGAGTTTTGATCCGATACCTGCCTAAATGTCTCAATGCTGATATTGAAACGATACCACGGTAGAAACATAAAACATCAGAAAATAGTGTAATAAAAGAAGATCGGACATGGAACGAAAAATGATTTAGTTGTGAGCTGCGACCTGTCTGAGAGGAGACCAAAACCTAACCAGAAAATCTATTAAAACAAGAAATTGTTTTTTAAAATGATTCACTAAAAATACCACTAAGGATGGAAGACATTTAAACTTTAATTCACTTTGTGAATTACCATGTTATCTGTATCGTGTTTTAGTATGCTTTAAGGAACTTAAAGGCATGAAGGGTTAAGTGTAGAGATGACTCACTGAGTGAATTAGATTCTTGTGAATCGAGTGCAAATTTGAATCATTGATTCAACAAATTGTGTATAAGCTCATGCGTTCATATCCAGCTCTAAGCTGGTGTATAAACACAGCCGTGAGGAAACTCGGAGATGACACAGAGCTTTCCTCAGACACTGGATTATACTTCAGACTAAAAAACTGGAAAATAAAGCAGCAATGAGTTCTGTGAAGTTACTGTGAGTGTTTTCCATAATGGATTGATTGATTATGGATCTTAACCACAGAGCGAAGATGAATTTGTAGTTGTTAGAAATGGTTGAATTTATTTCTAGGTTTTTCTAGCCATTTATGTGGTTTATGCTAATGTGTCTATGAGGCATTCTTGAGTTATTAAGCTGAGAAAACGACATGGTGCTATTTTTGTGTCAAACGCAGCACCTGATGCTGATTGCATTAAAGTACCGATACTAAATGAATTAGGTATTGTGCCATTTTTACTGACAAAAGATTGAGATACTTTGTCTAGTATTGGTATACCATGCAACACTACTGCCCAGCCCTAATGTGTTTTATTAAAAAAAAAAAAAAAAAAAAATTACGTACACTAGTCATAAATAGAATCTCACAGCTGTGCCCAGGAAAATGCATCCCCCAACTTAAACACACCAAATGAAAACAAATCTGAAGTGTGTGAGTATAAAGCTCACAGCTGCGGGAACCAACAGCAAGCAAACACTTGAGCAGTAGTAAACACCCTTATCCGCAATAATGGGATTTTACTGGATATTGCACACATATTTTAATACGATCCAATGTGCTGTTTCTCTCTCTCACGCACTCTATCTGAAAAGATGCTTTCATAATGAAAAGCAGAATAAAACACTATGAGTGTCTGTGTGTGTAATCCCCACAGACAAAACAAATAAAACAGCTGCTGATGAGGTCATGCTCCAGATATTGGTCAAATGGCCAATTTTACGAAACAGAAAATTCCAACTCTCTCATAGAAACACTTAGAAATGCAGATCAGAAAACAGTTGGGACAGAATGAAAATTACAGAAATACAGTTTTTTTTTAATTCAGATTTTCTTGCATTTTGCTTAACAAATTAATGTACCCCAATTCCTGCAGTTCAGTCCTTTAAAACCATTGAGACAGTAAAACAATTACCACTTTGCAAGGAATTGCCATTCCTTCTTAAAACATTTAAAGAACATTTTAAATGTTGGCACCAAGGATACCAAGCATAAAGTGTTTCACGTGTTATTCTGTTATTCTCTATCAGGGATTGTAGGTAGACCAGCACCCATATCCTCTTCTTCTGCATCCATGCCTTTGTAATTTCTCTTTCTCTCACTCGCACTGTCTCTCTCCCACTCACTCTCTTACTAATTGGCACTGTCTCTCGTGCTGTCTCTTGCTAACTCGCGCGGCCTCTCACTATCTTGCACTGTCTCTCGCTAACTTACGCTGTCTTTCTCTCACTCCTGCTGTCTCTCTCTAACTTGCGCTGTCTCTTGCTAACTCACGTTGTGATTCTCTCGCTCGCTCTCTCTTGCTAACTCGCGCTTTCTCTCACTCGCGCTGTCTTTCTCTCACTCCTGTTGTCTCTCTCTAACTTGTGCTATCTTTCTCTCACTCGTGCTGTCTCTCGCTAACTAGGGCTGTCCCTCGCTAACTCATGCTGTCTTTCTCCCACTCTTGTTGTCTTTCTCTAACTTGTGCTATCTTTTGCTAACTTGTGCTGTCTCTCGCTAACTCGCTCTGTCTTTCTCTCACTCATGCAGTCTCTCGCTAACTCATGCTGTCTTTCTCTCACTCCTGCTGTCTCTCTCTAAATTGTGCTGCCTCTAGCTAACTTGTGCTGTCTTTTTCTCACTCGCGCTGTCTTTCTCTCACTCCTGCTCTCTCTGTCTCTAACTAGCGCTGTCTCTCGCTGTCTTCTCTCACTCCTGCTGTCTCTCTCTAAGCTGTTTTTCTCTCTCATTTGAAAGATCCAGAAAGACACAGCCTCTCATGGTGATGGTATGTGAATGAGTCGGCATGTCGGCTGTTAAATAAATACGCTGTGTAATAATAATTATTGCTTTTTGTATTTATTGGTCACAATTTAGAAAAAGGTACCAAATTTAAAGTATCGTAGTGGTAACAGTATTGAAAATTTTACAGCGATACTCTGCCCTATAGACACCACTGGAAAAGACGTTGTCTTGATCTCAATGGACTGTTCTGCATTAATAATGCCAACACAGAAGTGTACTGACACATCAACCATACCATGACAGATCCTGGATTTTGGGTTCATACTGTCATACTGCAAGCAAATAAAAGTCAAAGGAAATATAAGAAACACTGCAGCTCCCTTTTTATTTGCATTTTCTATACTGTCCCAACCTTTACTGATTTGGTATTGTGCTTCTGTGTGTGTGTTCAAGTAACCCTGTATTGTGTACAGTAAAACAATAGCTTAAATCACCAAACCAGTTTCTCTCTCACACGCACACTCAGAACACATAATCTCAGTGATTTACTTGCTCTCTGAGAGTATGGTATTTCAGTTCTGCTTCTAAAACACCAAAAGAATTTTCATAAAAAAGCACAGAAGTACTGCCACAGTTTCTTTCTCCATTATTTTGCAAATAGAATAAAAAGCAGGCTGTATATGCAGATAAGTCTGAGTAGAGGTTTAAAAAAGCTCTTAGAACAATTTGAAGTAAGCTGTTCCACTGTTCAGTAAATTATTTACATGGGAAACAAGTGTCGGCAGTCCCAGACAATCCTAAAATATCATCAGTGAAACCTACAGGCAGCTCTCACCACAGTTTAGGTCTAGTGTTGCTTAATGCTCCTTTAGTCCGAAAAATACAGTAAGTCAAATAACAACATTTGATGCCACATAATACCATATAATTGAAATGATATAATATATCGTTACTCACACCCCTAGCTACTACTTATATCGGTCTTCACTGAAAAAAAATATTACTTGGCTCAACAAGCCATATTAAAAAAAAAATCAATAAATACTACTTAAAACATTTATGTTTTTTGTATTTACTTCTTTGAACTCAGATAAATACATTGTGTGAACAAATATTTGTTTAGTAATTTCAACATCTATCAAATTCAAGTTTGTTCAACTCACGGCTGCATTGATCATTTTGGCCCGCTTTACTGAAATGTCATCGCCTCCACCATATTAGCCTGGTGAAAACTACGCTTAACTGCTTGGCAGTTAACTATTATATAACATATGCACCATATAAATCCCAAGAGAAGAAAGCAGCCTGTAGGAATGACTACACACTGATGGTGAGTGAAAGGTGGGAGGACACACCCAATATGCAAAGAGCGTGACTAACATCATGTGACACCATCCTTCTACTAATCAGCCATCAATCATATAAAGATAAAACTCATAAAATGTTTGGATTTTTAAGATGACTGTTGACTGTTAAAGATTACTGTTAACACTGGGAAGCTCTTGCTTATTTTAAACTATATAACATATATAACTGGATATAAACTATATATAAACTATATAACTGGATCTGCAGATGGAACTAAGAAACTGGGGTTTTGTTTTCAATTCCTAAATATTTTTGAATATGTAAATTGAGCTTGTTTTCTTTGAGTCAGACTGACTCAATATTACGTTATATGTATCTAGTACAATTGAGTTTGTGTAAAAAATATTAGCTGAATTTACTTTAAAAATCATTACGTTAAATTTACTTTAAAAAAAATAGTGTAAATCCAACACATGTTCTTTTTCAGTGTTGTGCACTCTTGCAGTTTATCTGTTTTTCTGGATGTGGGTTCACGCAGGGTGCATATCCCAAAATATGTGTGTTTCAGCAGGTAAATGAGAGTCAGCGGGAAGAAAAAGGGGAAAAAACATCTTCAGATCAGCTTCTCCAACTAAAATAGCACACACTCATGCACGCTGCACTCTGCCAACTTCAACTGAAGTATCAACAGGCTCTTCCTGAGAGTTCAGAGAAACTACTTTTCATGTTCCCCCAAAAAGAAAAGATCCTAATGTCCCTTTGAAAAACCTGCACCTTTGAAGTTTGAAAACGAGCCTGTGTGTGTGCGTGTGTGTGTGTGTGTGTGGTATTAACTGCATGGATGGAGGTATTGTTTGGCTGGCCTGTTAAAATAATATTCGGGTAAAAAGAGCAGCCATGTTGGACAGGCTTTAGGGATGAAACAAGCCAGAGCTGCTCTGTAATCTCCGCACTGCTTACTGAGCATGTTCGGAGCCACACACACACACACACACACACGCAGAGCAGGGTTCTAGACTTACTTTTTCACTGGTTACACCGCAGTTTTACAGGTTCACTTTTTTATCGCTGTTCAGCATTAAGTTTTGTATTTGATGCACAATTCTACAACTTATTGACAACGTGCTTCACTAAACACTTTTTAGTCAAGATAAATTAAATAAAGGGAGAATCAAACTGTTCAAGAGTTTTAAAGTCTTCAAACTGAACATCTCGTGTCTAATGGACCACCTCCATTGCAGTCTCATGCCCCTCGGAGGCCAAACCCTGTACCAATAAATCACTCCATATATCTCCATATATCCTGAACAAATGTAAAAAAAAATGATACTGAATTACACTAATCTCTAATATGTCTCTAGTAGATATATAATAGGAAATGAGAACAGTGTGAATTTTTCTTTTGCTAAAAACAGTTAACAAGTAGTACCCTGATGTGATACTTAGGGGTGGGTGATAATATGGGTGCACCATATTTCAGGGCGTAATATCGTTCACAATATTAAAAAATGTTGGTGATATTATTGCGTTCCTGGAATGAATCGCTCACCCTAGCGTGAAAATCTTGTGAAATATTTGCAATTTTTTTTTTGGCGCATTAGTTAGATAGAGAGAGAGAGACAGAGAGAGAGAGAGAGAGAGAGAAGGGGGGGAAGAGAGAGAGACATATGGAGAGAGTCAGAATGAGTGAGAGAAAGAGAGACTAACAGAGGGAGTTTGAGAGACAGAGAAAGATAATAAGAGACAGTGAAAGAGACAGTCTATCTTAGTGCCCACAACTCCTCTCTCTCTCTCTTTCTCTGTCTCTCTCCCTCTCTGTCTCTCTTTCCCTCTCTCTCTTTCTCTCTCTCTTCCTCTCTGTCTCTCCCTCTCTCTTTTTACTTCTCTCTCCCTCTCTCTCTCCATCTCTCTCTCTCTCTCTTCCTCTCTGTCTTTCCCTCCCTCTTTCTACTTCTCTCCCCCTTTCTCTTTCTACCTCTCTCTCGCTCTCCCCCTCTCTCTCTTTCTCTTTCTCTCCCTCTCACTCGGCAGGAAGCGAGGGATCAAATATTGTTAAAGTCAACATGAAAACAGGATATTAATGGGGTAGATTCCTGCATGCCTTTAAAAGTAATACTCAGTATTCTCTATTTTCACACACTCGCTGACCTCTCTCTCTGTCCTGGGTGCCAGAAAAAGAGTGTGGATGAGCAGCAAACACACTCAGTCTATGCACTGAACATATACACTGATCAAGCATAACATTATGACCACCTCCTTGTTTCTACCCATTAATTTTGCAGCTCCACTGATCATATAGGACACTTTGTAGTTCTATAATTACAGACTGTAGTTCTGTATCTGTTTCTCTGCATACTTTATTATTATCCTCCTTTTGCCCCGTTGTTCAATACCCTAGAGAAGAGAAAACCACCACAGAGCAGATATTATTATTATTATTATTTGGGTGGTGGGTCACACAGTGTTTAAAACCTCCAGCAGCACTGCTGTATCTGATCCACTCACTGTACCACAACAACACACACCAACACCTCATACACCCCCACCATACCAGTACAGACACTACAGTACTGAGAATAAATCACCCACCACACAAATAATAATAATAATAGTAGCTGCTCTGTGGTGGTTTTCTCTCCTGTGGGTTCCTGAGTATTGAAGAACAGAGTGAAAAGGATAAGAATACACACTATTACAGAAAAACAGATACAGAACTACAGTCTGTAATTATAGAACTACAACATGCTCCTATATAATCAGTGGAGCTGAAAAAAACAGATAATGGGTGTAGAAACAAGGAGGTGGTCATAATGTTGTGCTTGATTTGTGTATATGATGTAGTTTACTCATCATTCTTCTTTGTCCTTGTCTAATTTGTTATATGTGGGCACACACACACACACACACACACACACACACACACACACAAGCACACACACACACACACACACACACACACACACACACACACACACACAAACAAAAACACACATTTTTGTCTATGGCTAACTGACCTACTTTTCTGAGTAGAGATTCTGAAAGAGAGAGTTAGAGTGAGTGAATGTAGGAGAGAAGAGCTGAAGAGAAGTGTGTATGTGTGTGTGTGTGTGTTCTGGCCTGGCAGCTGGGATACGGGCCATTGTTGAAAGATCTGTTTCACCCAGCTGTGGCAACCCAGTGTGTGTGTGTGTGTGTGTGTGTGTGTGTGTGTTTGCGTAATTTATTGATGTGCCACTGCAGCTCTAATGAAAGTGCCACATCAACCTGCTGCTGCGTTTCTGACTTTTGTTATTTTTGTCCAAACACTATTAACCCTGTATGTACATGTATTCTCTCTCTCTCTCTCTGCTCCCCCTCCCCCCGTGACTCTGTTTCAGTGTAAATGGTAGAGTCCATGTGTTTATATTTCCATCCCCCATTTGAGTGTGTATGAAATGGAGAAAGAGAAGGAGAAGGAAAGAAAACGAGTGCAGAAAAGAGAAAACTGAGTACAGAAGTAAAAAGGAGACAAAGAAATAAAAAATATTCTCTTTGATATGAAATACAAGTGTACTTACGTCTCAGTGCATTTAAAGGGGTGAATATGTTACTTAATCAGTGATTTTCAACACTGATAATTAAATATGTGACAATATTATGTTTCATAATACAGTACTAATTCTCAAACACACATAATCACATGTGTGACAAATGAATAAGAGGTTTCTACAGTTGATCTTAAAGCAGGTAAATCCAAGAAGAAAGAAATGGAAAAAAAAATTATAATAAACACACCGCTCCTCATGCGGGATCGAACCCGTCTCTTCAGGGTCGCTGTCCAACACACTACCGCTGCTCCGGCTAGGGAATTGGGACACGGTCGGGGAAAAAAACGCACTCATAAGCAGATAGGGAGCCCAAAAACAGGCAAAAAAACGAGAAGGGGCGGAAACTGAAGTCACACCGAGCTTTACAGACAGACACAGGGGAGGAATGTAAACAAAAGCTTGCCAGAGAAGCATTTTATTTATTTTTCGTTATTGTTCATTATTATTAGCCACCTCACGACCAAGATGTTTCTGCCTATTGCCGACCCCTGCTGTATCTGTTAGCATTGCGGATCTAACCCTGCCAAGACTTCCGATTAGCATCATGGCTTAACCGCCACATTCTTGCTGAGCTCAGGTGCTATGTCTGTTAGCACCACATCTTTACATGGAAATTAGTTGTTTGATGTTGTTTTTTGTTTAAAATGGTGTATTTATCATCCTAAAATCCCACTCACTTGCTAAAAACATTTGTGCATATGATGGTACAATTTTCATACTAACGCAGTAATACAGTATCGATACTGAATCATATCCTCTGTGCACTGATATACATCATATCAAATTTCCAAGTTCTTGCTGATACAAAGCCCTAATGGATTGCACCATGGTTTCCTGTAAACACAGGTCCTGTCTTGCATGTTGCACTGATGGCCTGGAGGAGTGTTATTTTGCTACAAATCTACACTGCATAGTCAAAAGTATTGGGACACCTGCTTATTCACAGTTTCTTTCAAAATCAAGGGTATCCACATGTAGATCAGTGCATCATGCAGGTGCATGAGAAACTGTTTCTCCTGTCCAGGAGATTCTTGAGCATGGCACCCCATCCCAAACAGAGCACCATCATTCCAGAGAACGCAGTTCTTCCACTGCTCCACGGCTCAATGCTGGGGGCTGTGAATACCACTCTAGCCTCTGCCTGGCATTAGGCATGGAGCCAATAGGTTTATGTTCATCTGTTGCAGACAGTTGGGCAGAATGTATGTGTCAGCAATTCAGCAATCTGTGCACCATTAAAACATTGTTGAATATAGTCATTAGATGTGGAGTCCACTAACATTTGGACAGATAGTGTGCTTGTGTATGGACTAGGGCTGCAACGATTAGTCGAAATAATCGTCAATGTCGATTATTTAAATTTGTCGACTACTAATTTTATTGTCGACTAATCGTTAATTTGTAACAGTGCTGCATTACACATGTGCTAGGGTGCTAGGGACAGAAGTGCAATGGGAGATGGGTAAATGTCTCACTCCCACAGTTTACACTCAACTTATATTGTCCCCAAAAGTGCTCAAACAGATCAGGTTACATATTTACTAACTAAATATCAATACTGTCCATGATTAAATAACATTTAGCCATATAAATGCCTTATACATTTAATGATCAGCTTTTTCTATTGTTTTTAGTGATGGAGTAACTGCTGACTAATCGACTAATCGAAAAAATAATCAGCAGATGCAGCCCTAGTATGGACACACGCAACTTGTAAACTATTCGCACACGTGACCTTACAGACACTTTGTACATATTTGGATGCAACTTCGTTCCACCAGCAACAGTTGAGAAACTGCAGTCCATCTCTCTCTTTCCCTCTCACACACACACCAAATGATGAATGAGAGACTCATTGCAAGCTTAGCTGTCATTCCTAAGCTGCTCATAATTTTGTGTGTGAGTGTGTGTGTGTGTGTGTTGGAGCTAAAAAGATTAGAAAGGGCAGAGGAAATGTGACCAGGTCTTAGTAGTGATTACTCTACTGTGTGTGTGCGTGTGTGTGTGTTTTGTGTGTTTTACTGGTGAAGGATTCACACGTTCTGCATGGATGGATAACTAGGGGACGAGGGTCATGGCCTTGTATGGTGGGAATACCATGTGGAAGTAAAGACCCTTCCTCCTCAGTTTAAACAGAGTGTGTGTATGTGTGTGTGTTGAACCCAGAAGGAATCAACCAACTGGAATGGAAGTTGATGTGTAGTTGTGCCAGACTGTAATTTAGTGGATTAAAAAAAAAATTAAGAATACACTATTGCAACAAAATTAAAATTTAATTTTATTACTGCATACGATATGATATGGCACACCCCTAACTGAGATATTAAAAAATACAAGAATTTGATCAGATTTGAAACAGAAGTCAATGATCCAGAATGTCATGATACTAATAATAATGCACTCCAAATATCTCCATATATCCAGGATTAAAGTGAAATAAATGATACTGGACAGATATAATCTGTCTCTAGTAGATATATAATAGGAAATGAGAACAGTGTGAATTTCCCTTTTGCTAAAAAACAACAAAAAAATATAGTAGCCTAATATGATAATTAAGGATAGGTGATATAGAACAATATATTAGTGCTCTGTTACTCATTAATAATAGCTGATTCATTCATTCATGTGCATTTATGATGCCCACAGGAAGAGGAGCTCACTAAATTTAAATCACTCTTTAAAAAGGATAAAAAAACTGATAATGATAATGTTCTCTGTTCATGTCAAAGGCAAAGCCACTGAAACATAAGTCTGAAACATGTGCGCAGGTTTGGAGCTTTATCGTCCAGCTATGTGTGATTTGAGCCTCAGTTACTTAGCTCAGTTAATACTGTTGTACAGTTTGTAGATTAGCAGTTAGCTTGTTAGCAGCTAGCCTGTTAGCAGCTAGTCATTATCTAGTTAGCTAAGACTTAATTCTCTCAGAAACACATTTTATAATCAGTTATCTGGTTATTTAGTTAGTTAATATCAGCTGTACTGAGCTCTCTGATACTCTGTGTATCTGTACTACAGAAAAGCTTAGCAAGTGAGCTCCAGAACCCAAAACATTAAAAAAAAGCCTACTTCTGTGCTCTGTACAGTCACTCTGTCATTCTCGTCTTAAGGTTTATACATGAAGTTTAAAGGTGTGAAGTGTTCAGTTAGTTTGTAAACAAACTAAATGTTGGATTTGATTATTTTTTTGTTTAAAAAAGCCCAGGATTTAATGCTAATGTAGCCACATAAACAGAGGAATCCTCGTGCTCATCCACAAACCTCAGCCATCTCAAGAGCTTGGCTTAAAGACACGGATACTATACCATGGCCAGTTACATCAACAGACTTATCCATGACAATATAGTATAGTATAGTATATATTATAGTATAATGTGTGGAATGCTATTGGAAATGCTTTCCACACTCCTACACCCCTACCACAAAATCTGCAGGAAGTGTAGGACATCATTAGGAACCTCTACAACTCCATGCTAAGATGCTAAGATGCTAAGTTCTTCGCACTTCCGTATGTGTAGCTAAAAAACATGTTTCTATCAATTAATATTATACTTCTGACATTAAATTGTATTGTTCCAAGTAACCTACTTTATCTTTCTTCCAAATTCCTATTGTAACTCAAGGCTTCCTTCTGGACGCAGCTACTGTATTTTTGAACTATTCCATTAAGTATAAGTGTGTGTTTTTCCAGGTCTAGCAGGTTGTAGCAGGTTCTCACCACTGACAGATGGAATCAGCTATAATTGATGTTACTTTTAACGACTTCAACTGATTAGCAACACTTACAACAAATGTGTGAGAGAGTGTGTGTGTGTGTGTGTGTCCGCCAGCACGCCATAGTCAGGGCAAAACGGCAATTTTAGAGCCTCTTGGAATGTTAACAGCAACTGCACAGGAAGTGAGAGAAAGTGAGTGAGAGACAGAAACAAAGAGAAAAAAGAGAGAGAGGGAGACAGAGAGGAAACGGGAAATGTATGGAGTTGTATGGGGAGTCAAAAGACAGAAACACAGAAAAGTTGAAGGGAAAGTGAAAAAGGAGAGAGCAAGAGAGTGAGAGAGAACGAGAGAGACAGAATGAGAAAGAGAGATAGAGATAGAGGAAGAAAGCAAGAGAGACAGAATAATAGAAAGAGCAAGAGAGAGGGAGAATGAGAAATAGGGAACAAAAGAGAAAGAGAAAGCCTGAGAAAGAGAGAGAGCATAAGTGAGAGAGAGAGAGAGAGAGAGAGAGAGACAGAACTAGAGAGACTAGAGAGAGTGTAAAAGATCAAGAGATAGAGAAAGAGAGAGAAAATAAGAGAGAGGCAGAATGAGAGAGCGCCTTATAGATAGATATAGATATAAAGGAAGAGTGAGAGAGAGCGCAAGAGTGAGAGGAAGACAGAAAGAGAGAGACAGAACTAGAGAGAGTGTAAAAGATTATGGGATAGAGAAAGAGAGAGAAAATAAGAAAGACAGAACGAGAGGGGGAGAGATAGATAGAGACATAGAGGAAGAGAGAGAAACAGAACAAGAGAGAGAAAATGAGAGAGGGATCAAGCAAGAAAGAAATAAAACAGAGAGCAAGAAATAAAGAGCAAGAGTGAGAGAGAAAGAGAGAGAAAATGAGAGGGAACGAGAGAGCAGGAAAAATGAAGAGATAGAGGAAGAGAGAAAGAAAAAAGAGATATA
This sequence comes from Astyanax mexicanus, assembly GCF_023375975.1. Taxonomy (NCBI): domain Eukaryota; kingdom Metazoa; phylum Chordata; class Actinopteri; order Characiformes; family Acestrorhamphidae; genus Astyanax; species Astyanax mexicanus. Next base: position 28,654,162 of record NC_064411.1, read on the forward strand.
AATAAATATAGAGTGAGAAATAGAGAAAACGAGTGAGAGAGAGAGAAAGAGAGAGAATGAGAGAGAGAGAGAAAGAGAGAGAATGAGAGAGAGAGAGAGAGAGAGAGAGAGAGAGAGAGAGAGAGAGAGAGAGAGAGAGAGAGAGAGCATGTGTGTATAAATGACACTTATAGACTTGTAGCATTACTGAATGTCACTCTGGATAACGTCATGTTATAACATCTGTATGACAGTTTATGATTTAACATACACCATTATAACCTGTAGAGCCTGGTCTTACACACACACACACATACACACACACACACACACACGCACAAACACACACACACACACACACACGCACACAAAACACAGACTAAGCACCAGACTGACACAGTGACACACTGCGTTATCTGTGTGAGCTGTAGGATTAGGACACCCAGCCAGGAGTCTGATACACACACATACACACACACACACATTGTAAACTTTGGGCCTCTCACAATAAATACATTAATAACTTATCCTACAATATATGGATGTAAATTCATTCATTAATGTTGACCTTAACATTTCCTATTGAGTTTAATTAGTGAGAAGAGCCCATTAAAACTGTTTAATCACAATGGTTTGTTTTAATTATGAATTATTTATTTCAGATACTTTAATTTTTTTCTCCCCAATGTCTGAATTGTCTTACTTATTAAAAATAACTAATCTTTAAAGTAATGTGTAACAAAAAACTGTCACAATTATTTTTAGAACAATATGTTGTCCGAACACACTGGTTATCGTGACACATCTACTGAACTTTCATACAGACAGTGACGCTCCAGCTAGCTCTAACACTTCACACAGATCCGGTGAGAAACACAGCAATGTGCTTACTCCAAACATTTCAACACTGCACAACTGTGCATTTCAGGAGGACAAATGCACATCCAGGCCAAACATGCAGCCCAGGATTTTCCAAATTCCAGCCATTGATACGGAAGACATATAATGAGTTACTACAAATATCCTCTATATAATCCCACTCATCTCCAAATAAATCCAATTACATCAATGAGGTTATTAGAGCATGCAGAGGAAGATCTGTTACACTCTGTTACAGAAGCACTTTAGCTTTACCTTCATTATCAAAAAAAAAAAAATATTGAATTATTTCTTTCACTTCCTACTTCTACCTCTACTTCATTATTTAAAAGAGATGTTTTTATATGAACAGCTGAGACTACAGTTAGATATTTAATATGTTTCTATATAGCATGATGTGTATTTCAACACTATACTCCGTTAATGTACAGTATATTAATATTTTTCTTCTGTATGTCAATATATAATTTTGACATCATTTATTTAATTTTGACATCATTTATGTGTGTTTAAAGTGAATGTTATACTAATCGGGGAGTAATAGGTGAAAATCCATGACCATCTATGACTGGATCTTTTTATCCAGAAAAAAGAGAGAGTTTTTTAGGGTAAAGATACCTGATGATGGGGTAATGTAACACATTTAAATTACCTGGAGTACAATATTAAAACCTTGACATTTTGGACCATTGACTTATGGAAAAATCTGGCAGAAATTCCTGGATATTTTAATAACACATTAAATATCCCAATTCCACTCCAGTATTATGCAGCCTTAATGTCACCCCCAATTAACCCCTATAAAGCTTTTAAAATTATTAATCACACAGGGTTCAGGAAATACAATTATTTACGATTATTTGGATTTGCCATTTTCTTAAAAATAAGTAGGGTCTCTGAATGCAGGACCTCATTAACGTCGGGTTTCTGGATTTGTGACACATGACAACAGACCTTTGTTCAAAGCATTGTTGGTCATTTCCACCAAGACAAAAGCTGGACTCATCACTGAAGATGACCCGTTGCTATTCTGAATCACTCTATGACAGTCTGGCATGACTACCCAACTTCCTGTCAGACCATTCCTCCTGTGTGCATATTTTATTGACAATGAGTTAATAATATAAGTGCAAAAGAGCCTTAATCAAAAAGTCACCTATTAATAAAAAAGAGTAGAATCTAGTAAAGTCTATGGTTAAGGTAAATTAAGGCTAAATTAAGGCTAAATTAAGGCGATCTGTTAGAGTCTTCAGAGCTCTGGCTCATGCAATATGGTTTAATGGGAAGGACTCGTTGGTGTTCAGTCGTGTATAAAGATAAGCCCAGTTCAGGTAGCTATTCCCCTTTAAACAGCTCAATCAGGACACACCTGACCGGCACAGAAACAGTGTTTGTGCCTGATAATAATCCTGCTGAGACAGAAACAAACCAATAAAGTTACGTGTTGGTTCCTGCTCATTCTGTAACAAGATATTCTGTGTATTCCTTATAAAGTGATCTCTCAATGTTTAAAGATCCTTACAGTTTATCTAGTGACCTGTTAATGGTTCTCTAATCAGATTTAAGAGTACCATGCTACTGCTAATGCTAACTAATGCTCTCAAATTGTAAACAACAAGCCAGTCCTTATAGGAAAGTCTGTTGACTCCACAGCCATCTTTGCAGTGCTGGTGATCAGTTACCACCAGTCATACGATCAAGATCAGGCTCAGAGGGTCAGATTACCATTTCAACAATATTTTTTCAACAATATTCTTGATAACATGACTAAAACATCATTAACTGTTAGAAGTGTTTGGCAAAAAAATGCACAAAATACTTGATATTTCACTCTGTTTTATCTTCTGCACTTGCGCAGATCTCCAAAAGAGCAGAAATTTATCACAGCATAAACCACACCATGTAGAGCATTAACAGAACTTCCATTTATATTTAAACCAGTGGCTGATTGAAACCAGTCTCCTCATTATTAATGTATCTGGTTCTAGACATATAACACTGTGAACTTTAAAGAAAATGTGTACATTTTTAAAAAAAGTCACATACTGTTTTTTTCTGACTTTAAGGCACACTTAAATCCTTAATTTTTCCCCAAAAATTGACAGTGCGCCTTATGTATGAATTCTATCAGTCAGGTATTAAGGAGCAGTAAAGCCACTTTGCAGTAAAGTTTCTCCAGCACTTAGGCTGGGAGCAGCAGCATTAGCATTAGCCGCTAACTGCATCGCTAGCTCTTTCGCCATTCAGGAGCGATATATTGGACTGTAGTCTGTGTTTGCTGTGTTAAAACAAGCTATGTGGGACAAGCCGCTAACTATTAGCAACCTGGGTTACAGGAACACTAAGGGTTCTTCAGTGTAATGCTATCGGGTGGCATTTACGTCCTGATAGCACTGCTGTTAGCGGCTAACGCTAATGTTGCTGCACCCAGCCTTAGTGCTGGAGAAACTTCACAAAAAAAAATAAGAAGGTAAACATGGCAACAGGCTTGCTCACTTTGAAGTAGGCATCCTTACTAGAGCTGGTTAATGTGCCCTATAATCCGGTGCGCTTTATAGTCCAAAAAATACGGTATATAAACAAAAAACAATAGAATCTATTTAGGTAAAATCTAAGATTAAGGTAAATTAAGGTTAAATTAAGGCTATTTGTTAGAGTCTTCAAAGCTCTGACTAATGCAATATGGTTTAAAGGGAAGGACTAGTAGGTGTTCAGGTGGCTATTCCCCTTTAAGAGCTCTATCAGGGCTACTGCAGGCTGGTCTGTTTACATTCAACCTGATCCCATCTGTCACTCACAGTAATCTCGCTCTCTGATTGGTCAGCCTGCAGGTAACCCTGCCCTGTCAGGTAGAGGAGAAGTGCTCGTGTGTGACGGTTGAAGAGACAGATTAACCAACCTGCTGAGTCAGCAGTGTAATACACACACACACACACACACACACACACACTCACGTTTCAAATAACGCAGGCACATACACACAACCGCCAGAGTTCAGCGAGTGCAAATGCACACACACACACGGTTCGACCTTCAGGTAGACACACACCTGTTGAAACACACTCAAACACACCTGCCAGGCACAGAAACACTCTTATGTCCTGCTAATCCTGCTGAGACAGAAACAAACCATTAAAGCTGCGTGTTGGTTCCTGCTGATTCTGTTACAGGATATTCTGTGTTTTTCTTATGAAGTGATCTCTCAATATATGTTAAAATTTCCTCAAGGCATACCTGGTTACCAGTGACAGACTTTCTAATCAGAAGTAAAAGTGTCATGCTAATGCTAATGCTAACTAATGCTCTCAAATTGTAAACACAGAGCCAGCTCTACCAAAGTAACTATAGGAAAGTCTGTTGATTTCACAACCATCTTTGCAATGCTGATGAGCAATTACCACCAGTCATATGAGACCAGACTCCTGAAAACTGGAGGTCAGATTACCAAATATTTTAAAAACATTTTAAATTTGTGATAAAGAAACATAATTATCTAATTTAATATACTATTTGTCTGTTTTTGGATCAAAAACAGCTGATATTTCGCCTTGTTCGGGCTGCTGCACTTGCACAGATCTCCACATTAAGGAGAACATCCACTCTAGCACCCCAACCATACTTCAAAAGAGCAGGAAATTATCAAGAAATTAAGATTTAACAGAACTACCATTAATTTTTCAACCAGTGGCTGGTTGAAATCAGTCTCCTAATTATTAATGTCTCTGATTCTAATCAGATCAGTTCAAAGCACAGTTTGAACTTTAAAGATAACGTGTCAGTGAATTATTATGTTATAGTATTGTCATTATAGTTGAACTATATCTTAAAATGATGATAATGACGATAACATCATACTATTCTGGAACAAAATATTATCCAATTAAAAATGGTTATCATGATAAGCTTACCAGAATGGTAAAGGTAGGATGTCATGATGGGTCCCATCATTTGAAAAGAGCAACTGGGTCCCAGTTACAAAATTTGTGCAAACCAATCGAGCCCATGCCCACCTGAAACCCACCTATCCCATCAGAAAAAGCATCATAAAACCGAAATGATAGGGTCAGTCAACTACAGCTTGTTTTTTTTTTTTGTTTTTTACTATTTTTAGGTTTTATTTTTTTTTCCAGATGTAAAGATAAATGAAAATGAATACTGTAAAAATTAAAAGTTAAAAAATTAAAAGGGAGTAATTCTATTAAAATGCTATTATTAGTATAATATCATATACATAACATGCTATATTATGGAAAAGCATGTTCTTAAAATGATAATATAATTTATAGAATTTTCTCTGGGACAATATATTGTCAAAAACTATACAATAGTATTCATGGCTAGGGGTGTGCCATATCATATTGTACACAATAATATCTGTAAACATTCTGACAAAAAAAAAAATGCATACACAAAATATGCTACACTATAATCTTGTGCTCAAAGCATATTCTTGAATAAAAAGGTTTTTTTTTCATATCCCCAAGAATATTGTAATTAAAATACTAATATAAATAAATAATAATGACGGACCTGTGGTGATCACATCTTAATTTATTTTTTCAGCTGAATGTCAGAAATACAAAATGTTGTTTTCTCAAGATAGACATTGTTTTAAACTTGTTTTTTCTTTTAGGCCTGTCACTTAATTTTTTTGTGGACAATATATTGTGCCAGAAATGATTGCGATGCACAATTTCTTTTGTAATTTTAAGACTAGTAAATGCCACTGACATAATGATAACAGAATAGCATAAAAAGTAATTATAATCAATTTAATAATTATTTATTATAACTAGTTTGGAAATGATATACTTATTTCTTTACCTACTTTTGTCCACACTGTGTGTATGGAGTAGGGTTGCAACGGTATGAGATTTTCACGGTATGATAACCGTCTCAGAAAATACCGCGGTATCACGGTTATCACGGTATCACAGTTTGTTACATATATTTTTAAACTGACCCATAAAGAAATTACAACAAAGGTTTTTTGTTCAATTAACTATTTATTGTAGAAACCTGGAACAATTATAATTTAATGTCTCCTTAAAAAAAATAAGCTGTACACCATCAGGTGAAGGAAATTAGTTTTTTCCACTACTCTTAAGGGCATTAAGAGTGTATATAAAAAAAATATATATATAAATATATAATATATATATACACACACACACACACACACACACACACGTTACACACATTACATGTCCTCTAAGAAGTAAAGATCCTGTATTTAAAATATTCAGTACAATTATTTAAGTTTAAATTATTTAATATCTGATAAACTGAGCCTGGGTCAGTGTCTGATCAACAACTGTTGTAAACGTCCGTTTTACTGTCAAGTTGGTATATAAGCAGATACTGCAGAAAGAGGGGATTTATTTCTGACATGATCCTCACAATAGAGATTTCTATTTTAAGGCTTTCACAGCGAGTCTGGTTTTAACACATGAAAAACAGGCACGTCAGAATTAGAAAATGAACGCATGTAAATGAATGGCGTCTTTCACATCCAATCCGGCCAGGACCTTTACACGGACACGTGAATCCATCGTAGCACGCACTTCACGCCTGTACCTGCGTGCCCAAATTTCAGATAACTCAGCGCTTTTGCGGGCGCTTACCGCAGGGGTTGTGCACGACTACAAAGAGGTTCTATTTAGGTTCAGATTAAAATTATAAACTAAACACATACTTTGCGCTGCACGGCGGGGTGGTGTTCTCGGAGATGGGAGAACAGGTTTGACGTATGTCCCCCTTTAGCTGTGACTTTACGGCCACATTGATTATAAATCGGATAACCATCCTCGGGTGCGTTCGGCGGGTCTCTGAAATAGTCCCACACTGCTGATTTTAGTTTAGCCTTTTTTAAGGCGGACGGAGATAATGTTTAGTCTGATGCACTTTCTGCTGTTCTCACCGCTGTGTGCTGAGGAGCTGAAGCGGAGCAGAGTTGCGCATGCGCGGGTGAGTTTCTCCGCTGGCATGCGTTTTACCGGTAATAAGCAAACACACACGGTATGATAACCGTGCATTTTAATACCATGGTATACCGTGAAACCGGTTACCGCTGCAACCCTAGTATGGAGTCACAGTTATTGAAGCTAAACTGGCTAAAATACTGTTCACTGTTATGTATGTGAACAAACATACAAATAAACACAATAGACGATATTGCGATTATCAAAAATGATTGAGGTCATGTTCATTTATTGTACAATAAATCAATATTACAGTTATTGTGACAGGCCTACTTTCTTGTGATCTGGAGATAAAAAAGTAGTTTTTTTTTATTCGTAAAGATATTAGTTTTCTCAGTCTCTTTTCTTAGTCAGTCAGTGGTTTGAGCTCTGGCTTTGATCACTAGATAAGGGCAGATCTACTCGTGGTTCTTCAGGACTTCCTGAGGGAACAGATTATTGTGGTTTATGAGATTTGTTAGCTGGTTAAGGACTTTTTTGCTCCTCTCTGTGGATGTTTCATTCTCCAGCAGTAGAACATGGTGAGAGGAAATAGCTACGCTTGCTGTTCTGCTGTCTGGAACAATTCTGGTTCTGGTTGGAGGGGAATACCGGGGCCCTTTCTTTAAACACTGCCTTTTTGTGCTTGCTGTTCATTCGCCCTCCAGACACGCAGCACCAGCCGGATGATATTTGACACTATTGAGCAAAAAAAAAGAGCCTGCCAGCCTTTTCCCTGCTGCTGCTCCTTCTCCTGCTTCTGCTCTGGGTCTGGCTCCTGCCCCGGTTCCTGCTCTTGTTTACTCCAGGTGGGAATGAGGTGAGCTGTCAGGTAAAGCCACGCCCCCCCCTCACCTGAGAAAACCGTTAAAGAGGCGAGGCAGGTTTTAAACCCGCGTCTGACACTCCAGCGACGTCAGCACGAGGGAGCGGCCGCCAGTCACATCAGTCCCAGATACCACAGATACTCATCACTACACTTTCACAAGCGCTCGTCACGGACCGACTGGAGGCTCAACAGAAAGCACATTGTAGTGCAAGCACCACACACACACACAAACACTACATCCTGATACTGAGTACTGCTGTAATATACTACTACTGTACTACACTCAACTGTGTACATCACTTCCTCTACGACTACATTTTTTTTTCACCATGTAGCATTAATGTAAAAAGATATACAGCTCTGGAAAAAAATAAGAGGCCACTTAAAAATAATGAGTTTATTTGATTTTACCAAATTGAAATCCTCTGAAATATAATCAAGAGGAAGATGGATGATCAGAAGCCATCCAACCAAACTGAACTGCTTGAATTTGTGCACAAGGAGTAAAGCAGCATAAAGTTATCCAAAAGCAGTGTGTAAGACTGGTGGAGGAGAACATGCCAAGATGCATGAAACTGTGTATAAAAACCAGGGTTATTCCACCAAATATTGATTTCTGAACTTGTTTTCTTTGCATCATTTGAGGTCTGACAGTTCTGCATCTTTTTCTTTAATTTGACCATTTTACACATTTACAGCTAATAAATGCTGTAAATGACAATATTTCTATTTGGAATTTGGAAGAAATGCTGTCTGTAGTTTATAGAATAAAACAGCAATGTTCATTTTACTCAAACATAAACCTATAAATAGCTAAATCAGATAAACTGATTCAGAAACTGAAGTTTTTTCTTATTTTTTTTCCAGAGCTATATATATTTTCATTTAATTTTTCCCTACATTGTAAATGAATACTGGAGTGATCCAGACTATGATGTAACACACACGGAATCATGTAGAAACTTTAAATATGAAACAAACCAAAATACTCCTGCTCTTATCTGGGGTTAAGATGTTAACTTGTGGTTTTTGAGGCTGGTAACTCTAAAGAACTTATCCTGTACAACAGAGGTAGCTCTTGCTCTTCTACCCTTTCCTCAAGCAGCCCTGATGAGGGCCAGTTTCATCATTATAATGTTTTAGATGGTGTTCGCTGTGACTGCACTTGAGGATACTCAAAGTTGAGTAGTTCTTGCTTCTCATAATCTGGATTAGAACATTATTCAAATAGAGATATTCACTGTATACCTGTAACTCTACCTCTTCACAACTTTACAACTGATGCTCTCAAACACATTAAGAGACAAGAAATTCAAGTAATTAACTCTTGATGAGTTCAGCACAGCTGTTAACTGAAAACCTGAATTCCAGATGATTCTACCTTATGAAGCTGACTGAGAAAATCCAGCAGTCAGCTGTCATCTAACGAAGAGGTGCTACTTTGAATAATCTAAAACATATATATGTTTGGCCTAAACCAAACAAATTGAAATATTTGGTTGAAGCCTTATAATTTTTTTTTTGTTTTGCAGATTTTCACTCTTTTCAAACTATATTTTTCAATGAGGAAGTAAATAGGAACCAGAAAATGTAGCAAGAGAAAAGCAGTTGTTTTTAAATCCATTGTAACACATGACTTTTTGGTCCATTAAAATTTTGAATCGTATTAAACTTAAAATAATAGCCATCTTAAGACTTCTGCAGTCAGTAAGTTCACAACTGTAATCTCATTTCCATAATAATATTTAAATGACTGCAGTGGAAAGTTTCGAGAGTGAGTGAAGTTTCTCCACTCTCAGCTTTTCTGAGTTTCTTGTCGCAGAGCCGCTGTTTCTTCTAATAATAGCAAAGGAAGGGGGAGAGGAAACGGGAGAATAAGGTAAAGGAAATGCCAGAGTTCCTCCGGGACCCTCGCCGAACGGAGACCGGGGGGTAACTGTTCACCTCCAGCAGAACCGGGTCAGTGTGTGAACACACACACACAGTCAGACAGACAGACTAATTTAATTGTAAAGGTGTATACTATACTTTTTAAAAAAATTAGATAATACCAATAATAAAAAGCGATGAAAGAAACAAGCATAGTTTAACTGTTTAGCTGGCCTACAATCATTATCAGCAGCACCAGACAGACGAACGTGACCAAATTTAAATGAGAATGTGACCTATTTTGGTCAGGTAATGATTAAGCAGCTTGTTTACCACTGTAAAGTATACTTTGTGTGGATGACCAGCTTTTAATCACCTTTACATCTGTTTAACCATTTTGCGACTTTCAACCACCAGAACTCCACAACTTTTATCTATGTTTACATCCTTTTAACCACCGTTGCAACGTTTCAAACACATTTTCAGCCACCTTTACACCAATTCAAACAGCTTTTAAACTTTTCAACAACCTTTACATCTTTTCAAATGCTATAACACCCTCTCAACCACCTGTACATCCTATCAACCACCTTCTCAACCACCATTACCACTTTTCCAACCACATTAATACAATTTGCATCAACCTTAACAGTGGTTAAACCACCTTTACTTCATTTTAAACACTCTTTCAATCACCAAAACACCCTTTTCAACCACCCATTATATTTGTAACCACTATAACACCCTCTCAACCACCCTTTGCCCCATTTTAACCACCTTTTCAACCACCTTTACCCCTTTTCAGGCACCCATTATATATTTGTAAGCACTATAACACCCTCTCAGCCACCCTTTGCACCCTTTTAACCACCTTTTCAACCACGTTTGCACACTTTTTCAACAACATTTAGAACTATTGCAACTATCTTTTCAACTTTCCAACAACCTTTACAACTTTTCATCCACCCTTTACATCTTTTCAAATGCTCTCAACCACCTGCACACCCTTTCAACCACATTTGCACCTTTTTTAACCACATTTACACCTTTTGCAACTAACTTTACAACTTTTCAACAACTTTTACCCATTTTCAACCTCCCTTTACACATTTTAACCATTATAACACCATCTCAACCACCTTTGCAACCTTTTAATCACATTTACAAGTATTCATCGACCCTTTAAGTTACATCTTTTCCACTGCTATAATACTTTCTCAATAATCTTTACACCCATTCAACCACCTTTCCATCCATCTGTATATCTTTTCCATTATTGTACCACATGTACACCTTTTGCAACTACCTTTGCACATTTTTAGCCACCTTTATACATTTTCAACCACATTTACATCTTTTTAAACACCCCTTCAACCACCTTTACACCGCTTCGACAACACTCACACCCCTTTAACCACCTTTACATCCTTTCAAACACCTTTTCAACCACCGCAACACCCTTCCAAACATCCAAACACACTGACACCTTATCCCTCACTCTTTCTCTAAAGAGGTAGAAAGAAATGAAAGAGTGCCGAAAAGTAGAGTAAAGTGAGCTCGTGCGCGTTTCTTCTTGTCCGAGCCTGTCAGAAGAGTTTCTCAGGTTCTGTTTGAATGGATTTTCTTACCTCAGTGAAGAAGTTATCCATGGTTGTGTACTGCGGTCCAGGTGGGCTTCCTCAGGGTCTCGGAACCGAACTCCCGTATCTGCACTCAGTCCATTATCACTCCATCACGTTTCGGCTCGAGACCTCTCTCTCTCTCTCTGCGCGAGGACGCGTCTTTGTTTCAGGAGTTGTTACGGGAGTCCAGAACTCTCACGCGCTCCGGTCTTTTTTAGTCGCGAGACTTAAAAACATAAAAAACCGCCGACTCCCGAGAGCGGTCTATTCCCGTACCGGTACTGCAGGCAGCGTGCGGTACCGGAGATCCACGCGCGAGCTGAGCGGAGGCGCGGCGGCGCGAGGGCGCTTTGGTGTGTGCCGGTGTGACACGCGCGCGCGGCGGTAAACAGCGAGCCGTCTCGAGCCAAAAGTTTGCAGCGACTCCGCTGAGTCGGCTCTTCCCGGTGACTCCGCCCCCCGCGCTGAGGGGAGCTCAGGACACTCGCGCGCTCCTCCTGCTGTTCTCGCTGAGCGGGAGCGCGGGAGGCGCGTGAGCCTTGCAGGGACGTTAAAAACTACAGGTGCTGGTCAACGAATTAGAATAATTTGAAATAGTGCAATCATGAAATTCTTTGAATGCATTTTTTGTGCAGAAAGCAAATCAGGTGTTCACCGCACCTGTCCTACTCGTTAGACTAATCACAGAACTCGTTACCTGGAAAACAATTTGCTCAGCTGAGCTTTCCCAAAGGCCCATTTAGGCCATTTAACTGTGACACTGTTGTTTTATTGAATTAGAATAATGGAGAAACCATTTCATTGAATTAGAATAAATGCTCGAATTTTTGTTTTCTGTGAAGAGTGTTCACTGTGCAGTATAAAGTCAGGGTTGAGTAGAATTTCTAAGTTGTAAAATCAATCATGGGTAAGCAGCGCGACCTCTCAACCGGAATAGTGGCTCAAATTCAAGCCCTTCGCCAACAAGGCTTGACCCAAACTAAAATTGCTGAGCAGCTCGGCATCAGCCAGTCTTCCGTCTGCAAAGCTCTCAAGAAAAACTGCAGCAAGCGCACCAACTGTTCCGGCGTCCGAAAAACTTCTGCTCGCGACAACAAGCAGCTGAGAAAGATCGCAGTCAGCAACCGGTTCAAGTCCACTTCCGGGCTCACCGACTTGTGGAACAAGCAGACCGGCGCTGACGTCTCCAGATCAACCACTTACCGTCTTCTGCGCGAACTCGGCTTCAAATCTCGCGTTCCAGCAGTAAAACCGATGCTGAACAAGAAACAAATGGAGAAACGGCTGAAGTGGGCCAAAGAACACGGCGAGTGGACTGCTGAAGACTGGTAGAAAGTGGTCTTCAGTGACGAATCACGCTTCTGCATCTCCTTCGGTGACCAAGGTCCTCGTGTCTGGTGTCGTGGTGGCGAAACCTACAACCACGAGTGTGTGAAAAGATCCGTCAAGTTTCCCCAGAGCGTTATGGTCTGGGGATGCATGTCCGCTCGAGGTGTAGGGAAACTCTGCTTCCTCAAGAAGACTGTCAATGCTGCCGTATATCAAGATGTTCTGGAAACGTTCCTGATTCCGACTGTTGAGGAACAGTTCGGCGAAGAAGACTTCATATTTCAACAGGATCTTGCACCGGCTCATGCGGCAAAGTCGACCAAAGATTGGTTCACTAAAAAACAGCTTGAAGTTTTGGCATGGCCGGCCAACTCGCCTGACCTCAATGTCATTGAAAACCTTTGGGCCATCGTCAAGCGGAAAATTCGCGACAGAAAGCCTGCTACGCTGGACCAACTGAAGCAGAACATCGCCACTGCCTGGGAAGCTGTGAGTGCGGAAACTTGCGACAAGCTGGTCAAATCGATGCCGCGGAGACTTCAGGCAGTCATACAAGCCAAGGGGGCAGCCACAAAATACTGAGAAAGTGATGATTGTAATTATAATAAAAATTATTCTAATTCAATGAAACGGTTTCTCCATTATTCTAATTCAATAAAACAACAGTGTCACAGTTAAATGGCCTAAATGGGCCTTTTGGAAAGCTCAGCTGAGCAATTTTTTTTCCAGGTAACGAGTTCTGTGATTAGTCTAACGAGTAGGACAGGTGCGGTGAACACCTGATTTGCTTTCTGCACAAAAAATGCATTCAAAGAATTTCATGATTGCACTATTTCAAATTATTCTAATTCGTTGACCAGCACCTGTAGAATCTCGTGGCGGTAATCGATTAAAAATATTGATCGATTAATCACAAAAATATTAAGAGATAAGGATATTTAAATTTAAATAAGATAATCAGTGTTAGAATAAAAATAAAATTATATTAAATTGGATTGTGACATGCATTCACTGTGGCATTGTGTCAATAAGCTTCTGCTATGTAACAAGATTTTTTTCAATCCAGTGTTGCATTAATTAATTTTTCACCAAGATCTTGCAGCAGCATTGATGATGATAGAGTCTGACCACTGCACAAATCCTTCTCCATCCAGCACATCCCAAAGATTCTCACTGAGGTTAAGATCTGGACTCTGTGGTGAACTCTCTCTCAATCCATGTGTGAAAATGATGATCTCGTGCTCCCTGAATCACTTTTTCACAATTCCAGGCCCATGAATCCTGACATTATCATCTTGGAATATGGCCGTTATCATCAGGGAAGTAAAAAATCCATTGATGGAATAACCTGGTCTAGATTCAGTATATTCAGGTAGTCAGCTGACCTCATTCTTTCAGCACATACTGTTGCTGAACCTAAACCTGCAGACCAACTGCAGCTTTAGCCCCACATCATTTACTTACTTAAATCCAAGTGGAGACTTTTTATTGACCAGGCTGTTTATCTCAGAATAGTTTTGATGCATCTTTAATTAGAATATTAAAATTTTAGCTGAATAAACGAGTTTAACTGAAAGCTTAAATGGAGGATATGGATGCAAAACTTTTAGAGCAAAAACATTGCTAATAAAGGATGGTTCAATTACAGTAATTCACTGTGGGGAAAGAGTATTATTCATTATATGAATAGTATGAGTAATTTACTGTACTGGGGGGGGGGGGGGGGACGCCCATTATGCAAATAAATGATGTCAGTGGCCAATAAGAAAGATGTAAATGTTAGGGTTTATAGTAGGTCTGAGCTGCTCAATATATGTAATATTTACTCAGAATATGTAGTAATGTCAACCCAAACAGAGTGAGAGCCAAGTGATGTTCAAATGTATTGAGCAGATTCTATATGTTACTATTTACTTTTAATGTTTGTTATTGGATAACATTTTGACAACTTTTGCATGTGGTACATTCCTGTGTTTTTTGCCTGGCACATTATATTAGATTAAAAATAAAATATAACCACCAGTTTTCTCTCTAATGTTTCTGTTAAATGTACAGGTGGCTGCTGTTCTTATTGGATATACCAAGATGCATTGCTTCCTACAGCAGAACATCATTAAACAGTTGTTTACTGTATGAATTTATTGTAAAAATACAGAACTTTGTTAAAGTTTAACACTGAGGAGAGAGATCCTAGCTACCAGTTTTTTGGTTAGTAGAACTTTACAAATGCATGCATGTGAAAATATAAAGTGATTAAGCTGGAAATTATGATTTCTGTGTAGTCCGAAGGCTTATACACTATGGTACATAGTCAAAATCTTAAGTATTTTTTTTTTATCTAGAGGGTCAAAAGACGAAGTATTTTCATAATGACTCATCAACACATCAATTTCCCTATGATTTTTGATTAAAACCTTATTACATCTTGCTTCTAATTCTAATTATTAAACGTAACGCAGTTGGCTGGTGTACACCAATAAAACGGGGTCAACAGTGTCTAATTAACATGAAGTTCAGTGTAAGATGGCCGTGAGCAGGCTCATTCTCTTGGCTCAAATATCACAACAGCTAGTCATCGTACATCAAATTGTCGTGAAGTGTCCTGACAACGGCCTTCAGCAGAACATCTCAGTCCCCTAAACAACATAAATACCAGCCTCCAGAGCAATCTCCAAGGCCTTATATCCTCATCACTGTGACAGAACTAGATTGCATATTAAAGATCATACAGTGCCAGTCAAGAATTTGGACACACATTCTTATTCAATATATATATATATATATATATATATATATATATATATATATATATATATATATATATATATATATATATATATATATATATATATATATATATATATTATATTATATTTCCTACATTGTAAATTAATATTGAAGTGATCCAGACTATGAAGGAACACATAAGGAATCATGTAGTAACTTAAAAGTGTTAAACAAACCAAAATACTCTGTAAAGCATTTAGGTGGATAACTTGTGGTTTCTGAGGCTGATAACACTGATGATTTTATCCTGTGTAACAGAGAAAACTCTTGGTCTTCCTTTCCTAGTGCGGTCCTGATGAGTGCCAGTTTCATCTTAATGGTTTTGATTGTCTTTGAGACTGAACTTGAGGATACTTTCAAAGTTCTTGCTTTTTTCTTTATTTAGTTGAGTGGTTCTTTCCATAATATGGATTAGAACATTACTCAAATTGAGCTATTCACTGTATAATTGTAACTCTACCTCTTCACAACTTTACAACTGATGCTCTCAAACACACTAAGAGGACAAAGAAATCAAGTAATTAACTCTTGACGAGTTCAGCACAGCTGTTAACTGAAAGCCTGAATTCCAGGTGACTCTACCTCATAAACCTGACTGAGAAAATCCAGCCAAGATGTGCGAAACTATCATCTAAACAAGAGGAGCTACTTTAAATAATCTAAAATATAAAACATTTTTTTTCATAGTTTGGATGACTTTAGTATTAATCTACAATGCAGAACATTTTAAAATAATCATTCTAAAGTATAATTAATAGGTTATAAATGGTGTCTCATTTAGATTTGACTTAGATTAGAACAATAACTTCAATACTTTGTATGTCACTCAAAATATTTCTACAGTTTACAGGTATGATTGTGTGTGTGAATAAATTAATCTACACTTATATAGCACTTTCTAGAAACCCAAGGATGATCTACAATCATATTTTACACACAACCTTTTACTCTTAGCATTTATCCACCAGCTAATACACACAGCATACTCTTAACTGGAAAACACTGTCCACCTGGAGGACTGCATCAGGTACTACAGCATTTTACCCAAGACAAGAGTGTTAATTAATGCATTTCATGCATACATTTACACACAAACTTACATATATACAACATACATACACATCAGATACATTTAGAGTATTCAATTTTCTGAGTATCAAATTTGACCAGATCTCCATGTTTTTGGTTTGAGGGAGAAAAGCTTTGACTCTGGATCAAACCCACGCAGACACAGGACTTCAACCCAAGACCCCAGTGCTGGAAGGCAAACGCGCTAACCATTAAGTCATTTTAACCCTGACCTGAACATCATTTACTTCATTAGTGCATGTTGAATCATACTGAGAGTGAGGTTAGTGCACAGGGCTCTCACCAAGAAAGTGGAGCAAATCCCAACAACTCCTCAACTCATCCCTTTCAAAAGTATTGTATAGAGTATCACCATTCTAAAGAACTATGCTCAATGCAAAGTCAGGGTGTCCCCAAACATTTGGACCTCTAGTGTATGTGTGAAAAACACTGTGGTTTAGTTTAGTGGAAGAAATGACACCTTGTTTCTGTAAGTAATTGAGAAATTGTGGAAACTGGTTGATTTATGAGGTTCTTACCTTTGTTTTATGTGGGTAACTTTTGATGTTTGTTCTCATTGTGTTTTGGCCTCAAGTTACCACCCTTTACAACCATGGTTTTATTACAGAATAAAGCACATTGTCTTTCTCCTTCTCACAGGTAGAATGAGCTCATATAGTGGCTTGCAAAAGTATTAATACACCTTAAATTATTTTGCACATTTTGTCACCACAAAGGTAAATGTATTTTATTGAGATTTTAAGTGATAGACCAACACAAATAAGCACATAACTGTGAAGTGACACAAAAATGATAGATGGATTTCAAAATTTGTTGCTGTCAGAAGTCACTTATAAATACAGTATAAATACAGTATAAACACACCTGTTCTGTGAAGGCCTCAGTGGTTTGTTAGAGAGCACTAGTGAACAAACAGCATCATGAAGACCAAGGACCTCACCACACAGGTCAGAGATAAAGTTGTGGGGAAGTTTAAAGCAGAGTTAGGTTATAAAAACACACGCCAAGCGTTGAGCATCCCAAGAAGCACTGTTCAATCCATCATCCAAACATGGAAAATTAATTCTACACCTGCAAACCTACTAAGACATGGCCATTAACCCAAACTGACAGATTGAGCAAGGAGAGCACTGTTCAGAGAAGCAGCCCAGTGTGGTGAGGTGAGAGCAAAATAGAATTAATGCAAAGCGCTATGTGTGATGGAAAAGTAACACTGCTCTTCACCCTGAACACACCATCCCCACTGTGAAACATGGTAGTGGCAGCATCATGCTGTAGAGATGCTTTTCTTCAGCAGGCACAGAGAAGCTGGTAAGAGTTGATTGGGAAGATGGATGGAGCTACAGTAAATACAGGAAAATCCTAGAAGAAAACCTGTTAGAGGCTGCAAAAGAATGCAGACTGGGAAGAGGATTCACCTTCCAGCAAGACAATGACCCTAAACATACAGCCAGAGCTACAGGGAATGGCTGAGCTTGAGCATTTTTGCAAAGAAGAACAGACAAATATCTCAGTCTCTAAATGTACAAAATATTGATGTACTTTTGCATGTCAAACTTTTCAGATTTTTATTTGATTAAAAATGTATAATTTTCATCCTACTACACAATTATGTGTTACTTTGTGTTGGTTTATCAATTAAAATCTTATGTCAATAACTCAGAATATTTAAAATAATGTATGAATGTGGATGCAGCCACCGGACAAGATGAAAAGAAACTTTTGGCAGCAGAAATCAGGGAGTAAAGTCACCTTAGTTACCTCACGATACCAAAGACACACCGACATGTCCTAAATCCAGCTGCGCAATTGACTGGTGCACTATAAACTTCTAAAATAGGGCCCATAATGACAGTGTATCCGGCAGACAGAACATACATGGGCTCTGGCCCGATCTAAGCTCTAATTGTGTTAACATTGGTCCTACCATTTCTAAACGCACACTTCAGTGCGCTACAACAATAGTTGAAGACATAGATACTACATAATAGCCAACCGCAGATGTTGCCCATACCTCCTGAATAGCCTTACAATACAACGCTTCCTTCTGGGTAGAGCTTAAATCGCTTTTAAAATTATTTTTGGGCTGTTTGAATGAGCGAAGTCTGTTCAGAATGATGTTAATTAACATTGCAACACTGAAGAAGCATAGACCTATTATTTAAGAAAGATAACAATCAATCTCCCCGTCTACTCTGATATAATTAAAAATGTTTAAAAATACGAAACACTTTTGGGACAAACAAACTTTTGTATAAAAGTATAGCCTATAGCAAAACATAAAAAAACAATAAGGCTACACACTCCACACTCATTAAACCGAAATAGACCAATAACATCAACATAATTTACAATTATTTTGTCTACTCTAATATAATTAACAATTATGTTTTAGAATATAAAATACTCTGAACATTTTTTTTTTATTTTAAGCATACAGACTAAGCGCAGAAACACAAAAACAGCAGTCTTTCTGCTGTGGAATGCTATAGGACCATGTTGAATGAACACACTCTACAAAGCAGACACACATGTTTTTATTATTATTAACAACTAACTTGAAGAAGCTCCATACCTCTCACTTTCCTTCACATTGGGCCAAGGCTAGCTCCCCTGATGTAATTTTCCTCCTCAGTTCCAGAGCTGCGTGTTTATAACATTCTAACTTGTGCAACACAGTTACCTTAATATATTGTGATTATCACGCCATAGCTTTACATAAAATAAAAACAGCATTAAAAACGGAGCCTGACGGGTTCGGGTCAGATACGGGCAGAGAGTCTAAGCTCTACTTCTGGGTGCAGCTATTTTTGCAACCTTTTCTTTAACGATAAGTGGTTTCATCCACCCCAGTCAGAATTTGTATAATGATTAATGCACTATTGGTTCAGTACAAATCCATAACAGAGCTTGTCTGGGGCTGACAGCTCCATGCATACCTGTGAGGACCTGCAGAATTCCATATCTTCTTACTGCTTGCGTGAGATCCTTGTTAGAAAGGAATGCAGGACTGACCTCTCACTCCTCTTAAACAAGACCCCAGTAAAGCAGAATGGAGTGAGAGACAGGACTGGACCAGTCTGAAGAAATATGGCTTGTCATAATTCTGTTTTTTACCTCATTACTAGTCTTGATCTGCTGCTTTCCCAGCTCCTTTTGTATTTGTGTTGTTGTGTAAGGCTGGAAATATAGATAAATTCTAAGAGCCAGGATGTGATGAGATTGGATGTGTTGGTTAAAGCTGCCATGCCCTATAAAAAAACATACACCAGTTTTGAGTTTGCTTTTCTTAAGAAGCATTGCTTGATGTGAATCAAGCCTCACACAAAAGAGTTCTCAAAAGATTTACGTTCAAGAATGGTTGACTTGCATGAAGCTGGAAAGGGTTAAAAAAGTATCTCTAAAAGCCTTGATGTTCATGTGTCCACGGTAAGACAGACGGTCTACAAATGTGTGGTCGTCCTGTAAAGATGACTGCAAGAGCACAGCGCAGAATGATCAATGAGGTGAGGAAGAATCCTAGAGTAAAAGAGCACCTGGATGTTCCACAGCACTACTGTCTAAATATTCTGTGGACAGACGAAACCAGAATTGAGTTGTTTGGAAGAAACACACAACGCCATGTGTGGAGAAAAAAGGCTCAGCACACCATCACCAAAACCTCATTCCAACTGTGAAACATGGTGGAGGGGGCATCATGGTTTGGGGCTGCTTTGCTGCCGCAGGTTTCTGGACGGATTGCCGTCATCAACGGAAAAATAAATTCCCAAGTTTACCGAGACATTTTGCAGGAAAACCTAAGACCATCTGTACACCAACTGAAGCTCAACAGAGAATGGAAGATGCATCAGGACAACGACCAAAACATAGAAGTAAATCAACAACCGAATAGATTCAACAGAAGAAAATACATCTTCTGGAGAGTCCTGGTTCACAAAGGTTCACATACGTTTTCCCACCCCTCACTGTTAACATGTTGTGTTCAGTAAAATCATGCAAACATATATTTATATATATTTTTTATATATATATATATATTTTTTGTGTGGTATTAGTCTAAGCAGACTGCGTTTGTCTGCTGTTGTGACAGTCAGTGGCACATCAGTGTTTTCTGTTGCCCAGATAGCAATAGGCCAGAAATTTACCTGAACACACCTCACTTCCAGACCACCATGCCTATCAGTGTAGATACAGATCTGGAAAAAAATAAAAGAGAGTTTCTTTGATTTTACCAAATTGATCACAAGCCATCAAACCAAGCTGAACTGCTTGATTTTTTGCACCAGGAGTAAAGGCATAAAGTTATCCAAAAGCAGTGTGTAAGACTGGTGGAGAAGAACATGCCAAGAAAACTGTGATTTCTTAACTCTTTATTTCTTAAAACTTTTACTTTCTTTGCATTATTTGAGGTCTGAATGCTCTTTTTTTTGTTATTTCAACCAATTTTCATTTTCTGCAAATAAATGCTGTAAATGACAATTTTTTTATTTGGATTTTGTCAGAAGTTTATAAAATAAAACAACAATATTAATTTTACTCAAACATAAACCTATAAATAGCAAAATCAGATAAACTGATTCAGAAACTGAAGTGCTCTCAAATTCTTTACAAAGCTGTATATTCCTAAACTCCTATTATTTTAAACCACTTTTAGCCTTTGTGGTTGGTCATGTGACAGCCCTATAGGTTATACCTGATGATTAAACTGAATCAGAAGTGTGTGTAAGTAATGAAAGCACACTGTGTAAGGCAGTAATTCCCCACGGCTCTACCAGAGAATCTCGGTTTCGGTAAGAGTGGACTGAAGGACATGTCTCAGCATTGATGCTGAACTCAGACTGATCTTATCAGTGTTAAGCTGGCATCACTGCAGGAGCCAGGCCTTGAGCGGGCAGAGGCCGGCCTTAAACACTTCCTCTCATTTCCTGCTGTTATGACTGCGCTGGAGGAAGCTGCCCTGACCACGAACAATGACTCCGGGACTATGTATGGAGGACAGCTTGATTAAGGAGTGCATACAGACACACACACTAAACAAGGGTTGTGTATGCTTGACTGTGTTTGCTTGTCTAGGCACAGGACGGGCACCTGCCTAAGAATAAGGTCAAATGTCAAGGACGGCACACACACACACACACACACACACACACACACACACACACTAACATGGTGAAAGATTTCAGCAGCAGAGTCTGAAGTCTGAAGGGCTTTCTAGACAGCCTTAACCTTTGGCCGGCAGCCTTGAGAACAATGGAGGTCAAGGTGTGTGTGTGCACTTAACTAAACACTGCAGGGTTGACCTACAAGAGCGTACACTTATCCGGATACAGACATACGCACTCAGAGTGTGTTTTCACACACACTCTACACTATTTAGTCCGGTTTAAACAGACTATTAGATTAGTTTTTTACTACGATTAGTTTCAAAATGTAATAAAAACAGTAATCACACTAAGGACGTTTTCACACCTGTAGTTCGTTTCTCTGGTCCGAATCAGTTGATGAGTTTGTTTACTTGGAGAGTTTTCTCCCTTTGTTTGGTTTGGTTTCATACAGACATAAACCTAAATGCACCAAAATGTGCACCAACAAACCACGCGAGCAGGCTGTGTCCTCTGATTGGTCAGAGCTGTCTCTGTGGGGGAGTAAATATAAATATACGAAGGAAGTAAATATAGCGAGAAGGTTCTGTGTTACAGCACGAATATCTGTGCTTTAACACTGAACACTGAACGCTGAAACGCTACGCTTTTAAGCACAGTGTTTGGACCTGCAGCGCAGATGTAAGCATAGTAAACTGAGTCACGTGGCTGTGAGCAGTAAATGCAGCACAGACCTCGTGTGCATGAACACAGCGTTTGTTCATAGCTGTGGTAATTAGTGTTTTCTTGCTAATATATCAATTTAAACTGTGTCTTATCTGTAGTTTAGCTCAAATAAATGGACTATATTTAATAGCTGGGTAGGATGGAGACCACAAGTGGATCACTCCAGAGTTCATTTGGGGCCGGAGCAATGCCACCTCTAGCAAGTCCGGTTCTTTTGATCTGCAATTGAGTGCGTTTACCGTTTTCACACCTGCTACTAAAGTTACAAACGAACCAGAGTATTAGCATTAACCGCTAACCACGCTAAGTACTAGCTCTTTGCCGTTCAGAGGTGAGTATTATTGGATCTGTAGATTAACATCCAGCCCTCGTTTTATTTTTTCAAGAATTACTGTTTTATTTACTCTGCTTTACAGTTTTCGCTACCCAGTGTCAAGACCTGCTGAATTAGAAGGAAAACATGACGACACCTTAGTGCCTTACTAGTGTCGCTTAATGCGCCTTATAATCCGGTGTGCCTTTTGTATAAAATATACCAGAAAATAGATATTCATTGCTAGTGCGCCTTATAATACTGTGTGCCTTATAGTATGAAAAATACAGTAAATAAATTTTGCCCATATTATATAATGCTTGCTATTAAAGAACACACATATAGGTCAGGTTCATGTAGTTGTGTGATGACACTATTTAGTTTCTTTTATGCATGCACACCAAAGCTTTAGCTCCTTTTGACTACAGGATGTTAGAAAAATTCTTTTTGCTTCAGCTAACTAACACACACACACACACACACACACACACACACACATCCCCAATTCAAAGAGTGTTTCAACACAGGAACAGGAACATAAACATTTCCTTTGGCTTGAGATGCCTGATAAAGATTTCGTACTTCCCCATGGAGAGAGGGCATGAGGATGAGGGGGACAGACAGGGACATCAGAGAGAGAGAGAGAGAAAGAGAGAGAGAGAGATACAGTGCATTATTGTTAAAATGAGGTTCAATAAAAGGACACAATAGCTGGGTTTCACAAAAATGATCAATCTTAGCGAATAACGAACCAACCAACCAACACATGACGTTAAAAAACAATTAGGCAGTTCTGCGAGTGTTTCTTAAAGCCAAAATTAACAAACAAGCTCAAACAGCCTTGTTGACTCAATCAAACCTCAAACATCGATTAAACACTGTCACATATAGAGTATTTATTCACTATTACGGCCCCCAAAAAACGCAGAAATGTATTGTAAACAACATCATTATACATTTTCTGAAATTTATATAACAAACAGGTGTACTTAGGCATTTATAAAATACTCGTAAAGACACATATGGATTAATAAATAAACTAAACTGGTCAAACAGCTTTTAAATTAATTTTAAAAAGTATTTATACATCCACATAGGTTTTATATATATTCAAGAGTATAGCAGCACCACTAATGGAAGCAGTTAGAGTTCATGTAAGCTTGGATGTAATCTGTAGTGGAGAGTAAGGTGGATGATGGGCAGCTGATCTGGAGAAGAGCTGACTTCAGAAACTTCCACCAGTCTGGCCAGACAGAAGACATGAGATCCTGAGGGTCCAACGTCCATCAGTATCGGGTCAGACTGGTGGGAAGTCAGTAACTCGCAGGAAGGCAGAGAGATGGAATTAGTTTGAACTGAATTTATCTAAAACAGATAATATAAAACATTATCAGAGTGTGATTATCTAATGATTCCAGCAGATCTGAGTAAAACAGCCACTAAAACACTGCAAAAAATCCATTGGCAAAAACTAGACAAAATATATGCAAATTGAGACAAATATATGTATATTAAGCGAAACAATCTGCCAATGGGGTAAGCAAAATATTCTTAGTAAGATTTCTTACAAAAAGCAAAAGTCTCAAAATGAGTGAAGTAACACCTAAATCAAGCAAAAACGTCACTGTTTTTGGACACAAGAATCAGAATAACTTGATTGCTGCGTGATTGTGCTTATTTTGAGTTAAAATTACTTAAAATAAGGTACAAATTCTATATAGGGATTGATTAAGATAATTATTCCTAAAATAAGCAAAATAATCTAACACTTACAATGCTTAGTAAGACAAAAAGTCTTATCAGAGAAGAAAATAAAATTTATTGCCTTAAATTTAGAACATATAACTTGCTAAGATTTATTTTTTTGCAGTGTAAAGGGAGAGAGCCAGAAGGTAACATAGACACGGAGGCTCCCTGAAACACCGGCGTCCATGAAGAGCTGCGTGTCATCCGCATAACGCTGAAAATTTACGTAATGTTTTCTAATAACTTTGCCCAATGTGAGCATATATAATGTAAATAATAACGGCCCTAAGATAGAGCCTTGAGGAATTCCATATCTTACCTTAGTATAACTGGAAGACATATCATTTATCCTCAGAAACTGAGAACGATCGGTCAAGTATAATTTAAACCATGCTTAGGCAGTTCCGGTTACACCGACCATGTTCTCTAGTCTTTCTAAAAGGATAGTATGATCTATTGTATCAAAGGCTGCGCTCAGATCCAGAAGTACGAGTAGGGAAACACAGCCTTGGTCGGCGGCAATAAGTAGATCATTTGTTATTCTAACTAAAGCTGTCTCAGTGCTATGATGGTGCCTAAATCCAGATTTAAACTTTTCATAGATCTGGTTTCTTTCCAGGTAAGAGAAAAATGTTGGGCTACAGCTTTTTCTAAAATCTTAGAAATAAACGGTAAGTTAGAAATAGGTCTTTAGTTAGACAGTACACTAGGATCAAGATTTGGTTTCTTGATCACAGCTTTGGGTACATGGCCTAGGCTGAGCGATGAGTTTACTATCATTAACAGCGGTTTAAATATATCTGGCAGTACCTGTTTTAGTCATTTTGTGGGAACTGCATCAAGTCTTCTCTAGTTCTAGCTGTGGAAGTGGGTTAAAGACTTCCTACCTAACTTCAGTAACAGGGTTTTGTTCTAGATCAGCCACACCAGGTGACAGAGAGGATGTGCTGTTTATCTGTTTAATTTTATCCCGAATGTTTTTAATTTTCTTATTGAAGAAGTCCATAAAAGCGTTGCTGGTGTGAATGGCTGGAATCTGAGGTTCAGTACCTGCCTGGTTTTTTAGTTAATTTGGAAATAACACTAAAGAGAACTCTAGGATTATTTTTTATTAATCTCTATCTGTGAGGCCAGATACGCTGAGCGGGATTTCTTTTATATATTTGACAAGACTGTCTTTCCACGCAGAGTGAAACACTTCCAGTTTAGTTGATCGATATTTACGCTCTAAATTTCGTACTAACTGCTTTAAGGTACGAGTTTGATCATTGTACCACGGTGCGAGCTTTTTCTGTCTCTCTATTTTGTGTTTAAAGGGTGCTACAACATCTAAGGAAGAGCGAAAGGTATTTTTTTAAAACCTTTGGTTAGTTTGTCTTGTTCTACTAATGGAGTACATTATAGTTGATAAATCGGGAAGCTTATCGGTAAATTGTTGAGCTGTAAAAGGCATTATTGAACGTTTCATAGAGTAGCTGGGGGGATGTACGTATATTATGGATAAGATGTAAAGTAAATGAAAGAAGGTAATGATCTGAAATTGCGGAGGTTTGAGAACGAATATTCGGGTTATCTATGCTCACCCCCAGGGTCAAAACTAAATCCAGAGTATGATTACAGTAATGAGTAGGTCCTGTTATATTTTGAATAATACCAAATGAGTCTAAAATCGATGTGAATGCCTTTTTTAGTGGATCATCTAATTTTTCAAAATTAATGTTGAAGTCTCCTACTATAATCTCTTTAACCCCAAATACTGCTATGTCTCTAAAATCACTGAATTCTTTTTAAAAATCTATTGAATAATAAACTGCAGCCTCTCTTTATATATGTTTAATACTTTATACATTCATCTCTGAGGACACATCTGCACACTTTGTTTTTGGGTATTTAATCTCAGTATCTTTATGAGGGAGAGTCACCTGGAATAGTTTTCTCAGAGTCTTCAAGGAGTTTCTGGAGGTGCTGAACAATAGTTGCTGCTTTTCCTTCACGCTGTGAAGCTCCAGCTCATCCCAATTAAATCACCTTAAATCACCATCTTAGTTCATCAGGTTTAGATCAGGAGATTAATGTGGAGGACAAACACTTTTTTACTGTTTACGACATTATTCCATATGTGTTTCTTAATAGTTATTATGTATTTAATATTAATCTACAATGTAGAAGAAAAATACATTAAAACCTAATAAAAACATTAAATAAAAAGGTGTGTCTGAACTTTTTACTGGTACTCTATATATATTTGCAAGTTGACACACCCCAGAGTTTCCCAGATGATTGGCCACAAGGTCAGTTAGAAGCTGCTGATTATTAAATATTACCTTTGCATTCACCACAGACCTCAGAATAACGACTGGGTTGGGTTACTCATTAATTTGCGAGTGAGTTCACGTAGTACTTTAGTTACATAAAGGTTTGGGAAACACTCTTTAATTAACAAACAAAGTTCTTACCGTTACCGTTTTGGGAAACCCAACCCAGAACAGGTTGGGACAGTATGGAAAGTGCAAATAAAAAAAAAAATCTGTACAGTGTTTTTCATTTACTTTGCCTTTTATTTGATTGCAGACAGTTTGAACCCAGGATATGTCATGTCTTTTTTTTTCATCAGCATCGTTTTATTTATTAATATACATCCATTTATGCTTTACAGGCCTCCAACAGAGAAAAACAGATGTGATAAAGCATAAAGGTGATGTTTGATGTTGATGATGTTTGTTACAAGAAATGGATGCCAGTTGCTCTGGCCAAAAAGCAAAAAAGGACCATCCAGATTGTTATCTGCAAAAAGTCTAAGCACGTTTTCACACCTGTAGATGGTTTCCATGATCCGGATCAGTTGATGAGTTTGTTAATTTGGAGCGCTTCTCCCTCTGTTTGGTTTGGTTTCACACAGACATAAACCTAAACGCACCAAAATGCGCACCCATAAACTACCCAAGCACATTGTCTCCTCTGATTGGTCAGATCTGTCTGGCGCGAGAGCAAGAAAGTAAATATGGTGAAACTATTCTGCACGTAGATCTGTGTGCAGTGTTGTGCTGCTGCACATTTTAACAGTTTTTTCAATGGAGCAGGTTGTTTGGATGTTAGCATAGCCAGTTAGCTATCTTTACTGCTGTCCTTCTGTCCCTGCCCTCCTCCGGCTAGTGGAGGTAGGCGGTCCATCACAAACCCTGAAGATATCAGCCAATAGCGTTCTCTGAGGGAGGTGACCCTTGCCCCACCCCCAAACTGTCAAAAACTCCCCTTTCAAAACTCGAGCGCAGAAAACTCAGTCGAGCACAAACTTCTGCAGCAGGTAATTCACACAGCGTGCGAGGAAAAAAAAACACCCGAGACGAGAAAAATGAAGCTCGAGAGCAACATTTTCTTCAGCGCCCACACCATTCACTTTTTTTTGCTAGCTAGTTTTACATTTGTGCTCACGAGAAGTTCATTTACACACGCAAAATGTTAAAACACGCTGGTTCATTTTTTCACCTGGTATTTTTGCGCCCCCAACTTGTATTTTCGCGCCCTTGACTTTTGACATTGATGTGACGCCATAGCCTATGTAGTTTTCAACAAGACAACGCAAAACCAGAAGAATCGGGTGCCAATGCTGGACTGGCACACTTACAGTCCTGACCCCAGTAGAGAATGTGTAGAATGTGGAGAATTATGAAGCAAAAAATACAATGACTAATCAGAAGTGTTACACACCTTAGGATG
This sequence comes from Astyanax mexicanus, assembly GCF_023375975.1. Lineage (NCBI taxonomy): Eukaryota > Metazoa > Chordata > Actinopteri > Characiformes > Acestrorhamphidae > Astyanax > Astyanax mexicanus. Next base: position 28,682,109 of record NC_064411.1, read on the forward strand.
TGTTCGAAGGAAGAATGGAATTAAATAACACCTGAAACTCTTCATCACTTTGTCTCCTTAATACATAAAGGTCTTTTAAACACTGTGAGAAAAATGGAGACAGGGAACTTTCAGAAACCCAACAGTGAGATCACAGGAAAGCCCTCAGGAAACTCTACTCAGTTCACTGTTTACAGTAAATAATTGTTTACAGTTAGCTGATTACTTAAAGTTGTTTAGTAAACCAGGTCTGCTGGCATGGACATGAACCAGAATGCTCCAGGCTTTCCTCTGAGCATTATGGGGTCTGTTGGTGCAATGGCACTAGACTGTAGAAACAAAAAAATGTTGACATTTTGATTCTGGTAGTCGTTCTTTACTTATTTTCATGAGAGTTCATGAGATTGAACCAGAAGAAATAAAATCATTTTGAATTAAAGTATGTTGACTCAATGATTCAACATTGATTCAGTGTTCAGTGTTTGTAAACTTTACATACATTAAATATGTATATCATGTTTGTATTCTATCCTTCGCCTAAAAACATTCAAAACCTTTAATTGAACATTGATTCAATGTCAGACTTTTAACACTAACTGATGCCTATTAGGCAATGTAAAATAAAAGTTGTTTTAAGGTTGTTTTTTTTCATCATCAACCATAAATAATGTGACAAAGCCAAAAAATAATATTTATTCATCGTGAATAAAAGATGGAATAAAGCACCGATAAACACTGGCAATGCGTTGGATGAACTGAGACAACTTAGGGCCCAGAAGGAGTACAAGACTGATGGTGAGCTGTTTATTTTCTATGTTTTTCTATGTTACCTCTTAAACAGTAATATGGCATTAGAGTTAATATCACATCAAATGTGAAAATATGAATCTGTTGTTTTTCACAGAAAATCTGTGCTAATACTTTTGGTCTGAGCTTTAAAGAAACCCCTAGAGATGTGAATCCGTTTGGGTTTTTACCCCTGGCCTGGTGTTCTGGCGCCATCTACAGTTGAAGTGGTGAACAACAATACATTACTGTCAAATACATTTGGTGAAAAAAAACATACAGTATTTCTGCATTAGGGTTACACACTTCTGATCCTGGAGATCTACCACTCTGTGCAGCTCAGATTCAACGCACCTGATTCTAATCCTCTGAATATCTGAACATTTTAAAGGCATATTTTAGCATCTTTCACAAAAAAGTGGCATTGCACAGGAAAAAAGACACAAAAAAAGCATTTGAAACACATTAAAATATATTATACAAAGAATAATAAACAAAAAATATATATTTAAAAGAAAGAAAATCAAACTCAAAGAATGATTAGAAAAAGTTTTGGTAAAGGATAGAGGTGTTACAGATATACAGAAAGCTGCACTAATGAACTAAAAAACAATTTACTTGTTTTTAATTTGTCTTGTTGTCTCGTACCATCAAATATAATTTATTCTATAGTGAGGGCCACTATAGCATCTCAATCAGACTTTGACTAGGCCACTCCAAAACCATTTTGTATGTGTGCTTTGGATCATTGTCCTGCTGCAGAACCCAAATACACCTCAGCTTGAGGTCATGAACCAGATGGTTGCATATTCTCCTTCAGGATTGTCTGGTAAACAGCAGAATTCCTGATTCCATCTATTACAGCAAGTTTTCCAGACCCTGATGCAGCAAAGCAGCCCCAGACCATCACACTACCACCACCATGTTTAACGTTCAATATGATGCTCTTTTTCTGAAATTATGTGTTAGTTTTATTTCAGATGTAACGGGACACACCTTCCAAAAAGTTCCCAAAGTTCTGGAGATCATCAAGATGTTTGTTGGTAAATGTAAGACGGGTCGTTGTGTTCTTTTTGGTCAGCAGTGTTTTTTTTTATCTTGAATTCTCCCATGGAGACCATTTTCACCCAGTCTCTTTCTTATTATTGAGTCATTAACACTGATCATTAAATGCAAATGAGACCTGCAGTTATTTAAATGTTGTTCTGGGTTCTTTTAGGACCTCCTGGATGAGTTCTTCATGCCCTTTTGGAGTAATTTTGGTCGTACAGCTACTCCTGGGAAGGTTCACCAGTGGTCCATGTTTTCTCTATTAGTGAATAATAGCTCTCACTAGGCGCTTTTCCACCGGCATGGTGCCGGTGCTGGGGCCAGGTTCCCGAACAGTTCTTTGATTTTCCACCACAAAATCACAGGTTCTTGGCCAGAAAACCAGTGCTGTTCTGGCCCCACAATCTTGCTGGTCTGGAACCAGCGAACCTGTGATGCGAGCAGCCAAAGGGCGGGGCGTTGAAGCGTGTCCGGGGCAAAGTTATTTACAAACCTCACCTCCATTCACAGTTAAGAGCAGCAGAAGTAGCTAAATTAATGAAAATGGATCAACAGTGGTCCACCGAGGAGAGCAGCAAAAGTATTTAAAGGAGCTCGGGTTCCACCATGTTGTTTTCAAATCAGCCCTCCACCTCTGTTGACGCCCCCATATACATATGTAGTGAGTGACTCCTTGAAGCAGTGGAACCACGGGCTTTGGCTCCGACGCCGGCACCAGCACTTTGTTGATGGAAAAGAGGTAACTGTGGTTCACTGGAGTGAGGGTGTACCAGCTCGTTGTGATTCACGTACAACCAACGCCACAGTTTGAGAAGCACTGATCTAGAATAACGGGGCACCCTGTCTGGCACTCACACTTACAGTATTTTCCCACAGGACAGGCAAACAGTAGGGAATTTTAGTGATGCCTTTGCGATGAAGAGGTGCACTTAACCCCTTGAGTCCACCATAGGTTTTCAATCTGGATTTAAAAAAGTCTCCAGTGTCTTCTTTGGGAGTCATCTTGTCAAGCAGTTTAATTTACCATCAGCATACATCAGTATATACTTGCTGCTTCTCCATGTTGTTGGGTGCAGGGCTTCTGAAGTGTTTTACAAGCTTTTCTATAATTCTATGCAAAAGTATTGTTGTTATGCTGATAGACTTCCTGACCAAAAAAAAAAATTCTACCACACTCTAATATTTTGTTGAACCGCCTTTATCTTTGATTGTGGCACACATATACTGTGGCATTGTTTCAATAATTTCTGCAGTGCCTTAAGATTTATTTCAATCCAGTGTTGCATTAATTTTTCACCAAGATCTTGCAGCAGCATTGATGATGGTTGAGTCTGACCACTGCACAAAGTCTTCTCCATCCAGCACATCCCATAAATTCTCAATGAGGTTAAGATCTGGACTCCATGAATCCTGACATTGTCATCTTGGAATATATCTGTGGCATCAGGGAGGAAAAACTCTATTGATGGAATAACCTGGTCTATATTCAGTATATTCAGGTAGTCAGCTGACCTCATTCTTTCAGCACATACTGTTGCTGAACCTAAACCTGCAGACCAACTGCAGCAGTGTATATCACTATTGAAATAAATGTAAGAAAAACACCACTGCTCCCAGAAAATATGTTTTTTATGATATAAATATTTGTGGTGCAAGTAAGTGACAGTATGTGATCCAACCAACTCAACTGGATATAGGTTAATTTTAAGATTTTTATTGTTTAATGCAGTATACCTTATAATAGCAACTTCCGTCAAGCATATGTACGTTAACTAAATGCCATGCAACCATTTCTTTGTTCTCACTCTCTAATATTGTGTTTTCTCTCTCTCTCTGTCTCTCTCTCTCTCTCTCTCTCTCTCTCTCTCTCTCTCTCTCTCTCAATTCAATTTTTTTTTTTTTTTTCAATTTTAAAAAAGCTTTATTGGCATGAATTGCAATTAACAACTTTTGCCAAAGCAATGAAACAAGAAGTTAATATACAAAAGGTAAAAAATAAAAATCAAATACATATAATATACATACACATACATACACACATACATTAACACATCTTACATATAAAAGTAAATATAAATAAATAAATAAAAGAAAATAAATGAATAAGATAATAATAACAGTGTTCTATGTTGTAATTATTTATAAAGAGTTGTGATTAGATTGTTGATTAAGCTGATTTCTGTGGTGATGTAGAGCTGAGACGTAATTGGCTGATACTGTTATGGTCTCAGTTTCTTCTCCGAGAACGACTCTGAGTTTATCACAGTCAGACAGAGATGTGAAAGCAGGATTGATGTTGTTAAACTGCTGAAAGTACGGCTCTCTGAGGGTCTGGTACTGTGGGCAGTTCAGGAGGAAGTGTATCTCGTCCTCTATCTGCATTAGGCTGTCTCTGCTCTCTCTCTCTCTCTCTCTCTTTCCCTGCGTCTCTTTTCCCTTTACCAAGATAAGGGTCATTGGGTTCACTCTACTGCAGCACCGTCGGTAACCGGCCAGGGGGCGGGAAGACACTAGTTTAGTGTTGGTGATGCTGCGAGTGCACGCGCGGTCTGAATCCCCTATATGGAGCGAGAGTGCTCTCTCTTTTTCTCGTGAGCGCGCCCACGCGCGCACGCGCTGCCGTCACACTGGCTTGGCCTCGGTAGTTCTTTTTTAATTACTCTGTATATTAAGCGTTCAGCTGTGTGTCTTTTGTCTTTTATGCATATATATATTTAATAATTTCCTTATGTTAGACTCCGCGTTTATATATAATATCTATATTATATTAATTCTTCAGAGGCAAAAAAATAAAACTGTTGAAAAAGGTGTATGTAATATATATGTAGGACGATGTTTCATAGATATATGTATATAATGACAAACTGGGGTCTTTGATCTCTTGATCTCTCTGTGAGATAGATGCTCCTGTCCCAGCAGCTAGAGGCACAAGAGCGCGCATCCCCCCCCTGCCCTCCCTCCATCCATCCATCCACCCCCAGGCCGAATAGCACCCCCCCCCCTCCCCTCCCCTTACCCACTCACCCACCCACCCACCTCCATGCGCGAAAGTGTGCGCGCGCGAAAGAGAAATGCAGCGCGAGCTTTAGACTGGACAGCCTGAATAAGCGCCATCCGCCGCCACTACGCGCACGAGGGAAAAGGCAGTGAAAACCACGCGTTTACTACCCGCAGCAGACAGGGTCGTCCAGGGGAAGACCACCGCAAACGGTAAGACATGCCCACTGCATTATTAAGCATATTAGAACCTTATTTTTATTTTTTAAAATTTGTGCGATTGTGTTGTTGTGCTTTTTTATTTGATCTAAAAAAACACACACTCACAAATAGTGATTTTCTTCAGAGGTGGTTCAGTGGGTTAACAGGGCATAGATCATCGTGCGCGAATCGAGTTGCAATAAAATGTGTGTTGAAATACTGTGGAATTTAGGCTGAGCGCGAGGAGAGGGGCGTGTACCGCGCAGCCTCGCGCTCCGACTCTAGACGGAGCGCTTCATCCTCCATTCATACCATTTTCCTCTTTTTTTACTACTAAACACGCCTTAATTCTATTCACTTATTTTAGCAAACTGATTATGATTACGCTTTTTTGAGGGACTCATTTGTTTACTAATATTTAAAAAAATAAATAAATTGTGAATAGCCTATATTTTATTTGGGAACTGGATGCAGCGTTTTAGTTTTAATTGTCCACCATGAATAAATAAATAAATAAAAAAATAGTAAATGCAAAGAATTCGCATGGATGTTGCGCTCCACCACACCCCTTTTTGTCTTACTGTGGAGGTGTGACACATTTTGCAGCGCTACGTGGTAACTAGCTGGCACACACGCGCTCACACTCGCTCACGCGCACACATTGACACGTTCTAATATAATAATAATAAAAACCAATAGCATTAATAATGTATACGCTATAAATTATTATTATTATTACTAGGGGACCTGTGGTGTAGTTGCAGTGTGGTTTGTGTTTAGCCTATTTATGAGAAAAGGAATGGAATACACTGACAAATGGTTATTAAAATGTAAATCAATCTTTTTTAATGTATGTTATACGCTGTCCTTTGTTCGATTATACTCTTTCTTCTTGTTTGTTGGTTCGGCCGAATTTTATCAGTAATTTTACCGATCCTTTGTCTCTCCGGGGCGCATGCGCAGTGCGTGCAGGGTGTGGATGTTGGGAGAATTAATGGGCTTTTTTTTTAGCTCATCAGCAGATTGGCGCCTAATTTACGTCCCTTCTCTTCGACCCACGGGCTTATTTTTACTTTGGTCAGATTTAGCGTACAGTGAATTTAGCGCTTATTTGCACCGATATTTAAGCAGACCGTGCAGACAATGAATGCACTGAATGAGTGACCAGACGCGTGAGCACACGAGCGCGCGCGCGCTCGAGTATCATCAAAGGATAGCATCCTCAAACCATCCGTAAAAAAAAAATCCGTCAAACAAAAGACAGCACAGCACAGTATGCGATATTTACGGGCTACAAAAAATAATAATAAATACGTTGCACGCTCTGAATTTAAATGAAGGTAAATCGGCGCGCGCGCGCCTCTGTGCGTCCATTGTGAATTTAACGGGCGCGTGATTGTCAGCTCGCACCGTCACAAAACGCCGTTCGGCCAAATGAGTGATTGAGTGAGTCATGCGCGCCTCGTGCGAGCGGCACACGGGGGAGTCGCTCGCGCGGAATACTAAAAACCGAGCGAGACACGTTCCTAGAGTGACCGGACTAGTGCGCGAGGAGGCTGGCGGGTGCGATAAGATAAGGGAGGGGGGATTGTGTTGGAATTTTTTTTGTGTAGGGTTGATGATAGGGGTGTTCTTTGGGGCGCAAAAGCGATTACGCCTATCGCGTTTTCGATAAAGCATTGTCTTTTTGGATTAAAAACTGGCCCACGGAGTCGGGAGCGCTTGCGCCGGCGCGGGAGCAACAGTTGAAAAATGTGAAATGGCGAATCTGACAGACAGATCAACAGTTGGGAGGCAAAATGGCGATTTTAGCGCACTAATAAAAACATAACAATACATAAAAGAAAAAAGAAAGTGAATGCATGATAAAGGCAATAGAATGGTAGGCTAGAGGTTCTGCTTGTAGTCTCTCACACAATGTCCCACATTGGTTTTAAAACCGTTTCCGCCACTTGGAAATAAATATTTCCAACCAATATGATGAGATAACCCAGATTGCATTCTTATATGGAGCTCACATGGGTAGAACATACAGCCATTCAAAATGTTGAGTTTTTTTTATTTTACCAAATGGAAAACCTCTGGAATATAGTCAAGAGGAAGACGAATGATCACAAATCATTAATCCAAGCTGAACTGCTTAAACTTTTGCACCAGGAGTGGCATAAAGTTATCCAAAAGCAGGGTGTAAGACTGGTGGAGGAGAACATGTCAAGATGCATGAAAACTGATTAAACACCAGGGTTATTCCATCAAATATTGATTTCTGAACTCTTAAAACTTACATGAACTTGTTTTCTTTGCATTATTTGAGGTCTGTAAGCTCTGCATATTTTCTGTTATCCATTTCTCATTTTCTGCAAATAAATGCTCTAAATGACAATATTTTTTATTTGGAATTTAAGAGAAATGTTGTCCTTAGTTTATAGAATAAAACAACAACATTTACCTATAAATAGCAAAATCAGAGAAACTGATTCAGAAACTGAAGTGGTCTCTTGATTTTTTCTAAAGCTGTATGTTCTAGGTGGTCATCATGGGCTCTGACTGGGTTTATATCACCTTATATTACCAGCTCACCTCATTTATCCAATCTAGACCTTTTGTCTATGGCCCATATTTAACCCCTTCTGATCCCACCACTGTCATCCATATGTGAGGCAAACATGGATGGAACCCATGTGGAAAACTTGCTGGTGCCCAGCTGGGTCATGTTATTTGGGAAGAGTTGTTACACACTAGGTTTTAATAACTTAGTATCTTATTATGACAATTGCAAAACTTGTAACACTGTACAAAAAGCGCCTATAGTGTATCAATTAACTGCATGCACGACAGTAATAAACATGATAAAGTAATGAAAATGATTGAATAAAGTAATTATTAATTGACACTAGTAAAGACATTGGTAGACAGCACTCAAGTTTAATGCTTTAGAATTGTATTGATTAGTAATGTCTTGGCTAGTATTAATTATTTAACTAGTTGATATTATCTGCAGTGGTGGTGATAGAAACTGTGGGTTCCCAATATCTATTCTACAAACCACCATTCTACTTTAAGCCTCTATACTGCAGGTATCAGACTGCAGTTGAATGGTTGGTGTCTTGGTATATAAACTGAAAATGAGCAATAATCAATCTCACACTGACCAAAGCCTAAAGCAGCAGGTCTGTCTTGTAGTTATCATGTGTGTGGTGGTTGTGTGTAATGCAGTAGGCCAGGGTTAAACACTGGCACAAACTCTGCTTGGGGCAAATCGGACTACTCATGAGTAGGGAGTGTGTAGTAATGAGTGAATCAGGGCACATGAGATAGTAGTGTGCAGTAATAGGAGGCTTGGGGACGAATACAAATGAAGGCCTGGCACATATACTGAATATACTAAAAATTAACAGTCAATTCTTACTTTTGGTGTACTTTTTTTGCAAGAAATTAATGCTTGTCTCTTTGCATGGACAATTTTAGCCAGGTACTACCAATCAGAGTCATTCTAGAGTCACACTGTCCACTGTGGGTAGTAATCAATGCCTTCTATAAAATATTGCTGGTAAACTTTGGATTGAGGAATGTTTTATACCCCCTGCTACAAGATATGGAATGTTTCACCCATCTAACCCCCACTATATCATCCCAACTGGCATTTCAACGTTAAATCAATGTTGAGCAACGTTGATGTTATGGTTGAATCAACGTTGAGCAACATTGATGTTTTGGTTTAATAAACGTTAATGTTATGGTTGAATCATTGTTGAGCAACATTGATGTTTTGGTTTAATAAACGTTAATGTTATGGTTGAATCAACGCTGAGCAACGTTGATGTTATGGTTGAATCAGTGTTGAGCAACGTTAATGTTATGGTTGAATCAGTGTTAAGCAACGTTAATGTTATGGTTGAATCAGTGTTGAGCAACGTTAATGTTATGGTTGAATCAGTGTTGAGCAACGTTAATGTTATGGTTGAATCAGTTAGGAATGTTTTATACCCCCTGCTACAAGATATGGAATGTTTCACCCATCTAACCCCCACTATATCATCCCAACTGGCATTTCAACGTTAAATCAACATTTAATCAATGTTGAATCAATGTTGAATCAATGTTGAATCAATGTTGATCAGCGTTGATGTTATGGTTGAATTACCGTTAAGCAACGTTGATGTCATGGTTGAATCAACGTTGAGCAACATTGATGTTATGGTTGAATAAACGTTAATGTTATGGTTGAATCAACGTTGATCAACGTTGATGTTACAGTTAAATCAATCAGTTAAATGTTATGGTTGAATCAATGTTGATGTTATGGTTGAATCAACGATGATCAACGTTGATGTTATGGTTGAATCAGCGTTGATCAACATTGATGTTATGTTTGAATCAGCGTTGATCAACGTTGATGTTATGGTTGAATCAGAGTTGATCAACGCTGATTTTATGATTGAATCAGCGTTGATCAACGTTGATGTTATGGTTGAATCAACAATGATCATAGTTGATATTAGGGTTGAACGTTTAGCAACATTGATGTTATTGTTAAATCAACATTGAGCAACATTGATGTTATGGTTGAATCAGCATTGAGCAACATTGATGCTATGGTTGAATCAATGTTGAGCAACGTTGATGTTATGGTTGAATCAACGTTGAGCAACATTGATGTTTTGGTTTAATAAACGTTAATGTTATGGTTGAATCAACGCTGAGCAACGTTGATGTTATGGTTGAATCAGTGTTGAGCAACGTTAATGTTATGGTTGAATCAGTGTTAAGCAACGTTAATGTTATGGTTGAATCAGTGTTGAGCAACGTTAATGTTATGGTTGAATCAGTGTTGAGCAACGTTAATGTTATGGTTGAATCAGTGTTAAGCAACGTTGATGTTATGGTTGAATCAACGTTGAGCAACATTGATGTTATGGTTGAATAAACGTTAATGTTATGGTTGAAACAACGCTGAGCAACGTTAATGTTATGGTTGAATCACTGTTGAGCAACGTTAATGTTATGGTTGAATCAGTGTTAAGCAACGTTGATGTTATGGTTGAATCAACGTTGAGCAACATTGATGTTATGGTTGAATAAACGTTAATGTTATGGTTGAATCACTGTTGAGCAACGTTAATGTTATGGTTGAATCAGTGTTAAGCAACGTTGATGTTATGGTTGAATCAACGTTGAGCAACATTGATGTTATGGTTGAATAAACGTTAATGTTATGGTTGAATCACTGTTGAGCAACGTTAATGTTATGGTTGAATCAGTGTTGAGCAACGTTGATGTTATGGTTGAATCATCGTTGAGCAACGTTGATGTTATGGTTAAATCCACGTTGATGTTATGGTTGAATCAGTGTTGAGCAACGTTGATGTTATGGTTGAATCATCGTTGCGCAACATTGATGTTATGGTTGAATCAGCATTGAGCAACATTGATGCTGTGGTTGAATCAATGTTGAGCAACGTTGATGTTATGGTTGAATCATCGTTGAGCAACGTTGATGTTATGGTTAAATCCACGTTGATGTTATGGTTGAATCAGTGTTGAGCAATGTTGATGTTATGGTTGAATCAACGTTGAGCAACATTGATGTTATGGTTGAATCAGCATTGAGCAACATTGATGCTGTGGTTGAATCAATGTTGAGCAACGTTGATGTTATGGTTGAATCAACGTTGAGCAACGTTGATGTTATGGTTGAATCAGCATTGAGCAACGTTGATTTGTTATGGTTGAATCAATGTTGATGTTATGGTTGAATCAATGTTGGTGTTATGGTTGAATCAACGTTGAGCAATGTTGATGTTATGGTTGAATCAATGTTTAGCAACGTTGATGTTATGGTTGAATAAATGTTAATGTTATGGTTGAATCAATGCTGAGCAACATTGATGTTATGGTTGAATCATTGTTGAGCAACGTTGATGTTATGGTTGAATAAACGTTAATGTTATGGTTGAATCAACGCTGAGCAACGTTGATGTTATGGTTGAATCATCGTTGAGCAACGTTGATGTTATGGTTAAATCCACGTAGATGTTATGGTTGAATCAGTGTTGAGTGTTGATTTTCAAAAGTGAATCAATGTTGATAAGGCAAATGTAAAATGCTAATTCAAAAGGCAGAAGGTTGAGGACATTATATTAATTCAACATTAAAACTTTAATTGTTTCAATGTTAAAACAACAACAGACATTACTTTAATCATATTTCAAGCACATTTTAACATTGAACATTGAAGTTGTGTGCCAGCTGGGATGCCTCGTTCCAGCTCCCAGAGTTCATATATATATCTTGCCATGAGCACACTGGCCAACTCTTCACCTCACTCTCCAGATAACACCTCACAACTTGTACACCATCCTTTGTAAAAAAAAAAAAAAAGCACCAAAAGTGGTTCTTCTATGGCATTATGTCTCTAAATGAATTAGCATCCTATTTTTTAAGTGCATGTCACATATTTCCTTTAGCTATTCCTTGATCAGTTCTTTAAAGATGAAATCTCTAATCTCTAAATTATTTTCTAATGAAAGAACACACTGCATGGGGGTTCGTACCCTGCCAGGTTTATTCCTTTTATAACAAGCAAAAAGACAGCTGCATAAAAATAGATCTCTCACAGCAGAGTGCCACAGAATGAGCACAGTAGCAGCAGACGTTTGTGTGTTTTAATGGCTTTGTAGTTGTACTATTTATCTGCTTTGAAAAAGTTGTTTGCCATTATTTGCATGTTTTTTTTGCTAAGGATCAATAAGTACAATGTGGTAAAAATAATAAATCTGTACATATAGATTCTCGTTCTTAGAAGCAAACAAATATTAATAAACATATAAGTGTACAGTAATAAGCTTCTGAATTAGTTCGAATGGTGATATATCTGGCAACCAGGAAGGCCAAGGGAAGGTTGGAATCTGCCAAAGACATTCCTGGAAAACCCTTGCAGTGTGAGAGAGAACATTGTCCCGCTAAAAAAAATGCCAGTTGGAAGCCTTTCTATGAGCGACAACACTTGTGACTACAGGACATACTGTCCCAAGGATCTACAGTATAGGCCTAGCCCCCTCAAATCACTACTAAGGGTAGCTGAGTCCTCACCACAAGGTGTCCATACTCGTGACCGTTCTTGGAAATAGGTTAGAACCTGGATTCATTCATTTCATTGCTAAAGATGATGCAATTCAAGTCCACGAATTTTGTCATAACTGGGTAAAATGTCTTTAAATGTGATGTAAAGACATTTCTAGAAGTCAATTACTTTTCATAAAGGCCTTTTTACCGTGCAGCTAAGAGAGTAAAACAAGAAAGTGTCTGAAAAGGCCTCTTAACAAAACCTTTCAGAAAAAAATGCTTTTAAAGGCCTGGATCTTGATCTGTATGGTCGTGTGATTAACCCTTTGAGGCATGGTGGATTTTTGTCTTGGTTCTGACTTTGTAAATTGCGATTAACGATGAAAATGTCTCCATTTTCTTAAACTTTTAGGTGTTTTCTGGTGACAGTCAGAAATGTAGCACTCATTTTATGTGCCTATTTGATTAAAGGACTACATCTAAAAAATCACAACCTAAATTTGCTTTAGATTATTGCTTTTCATTTTGTTCAAATCCATAAATCTGATGCGGTTCAAGTCTACCAAATGTGTCAACTGGATAAAATGTCTTTAAATGCGATGCAAAGACACATCTATCAGTCAATGATTTCTCTCACCAAGAGGTACACTGCCCGAAAGTAGCCTGTAAAAGCCTATAATGGGGCAGCAAAGAAAGTAAAACAAGAAAGTGTGTGAAAAAAACTCTTCACAAAACCTTTTAACACCAATAAGACCTTTAAATGTACATGAAATCCAGTATTGGCTTTACAAGGTTGAACTAAAGAGATTAACTCAATGACTTACTAACAGTAAGAGATACTCCTCACTAAGCCTGTGTCTATGTGAGTTTTAATCGAGCGGCAATCAGACTGCCGAGGAGGATAAAAGTAGGTTTACAGCCTCCAGTAATTTCACTCTTAAAGATACGCACTGCCTTTCACAGCACAATCCCCAGCGCTGTCTTCAATCCCACTCTGCACGGCTGAAACAGGGCCGAAATGAACTCAATGAGTTATGAACCAGAGTTGACTCTGGGTTTTGTGGCAAATGCGATTACGCAACCCAAGCCACTATGAAATCCACTGTAACCCTCTGAGTAAACTGAAATCCTCAGTCAGAGAGACCCTGAAAGTGGAAGTGTTCCTGTCCTTCAGCAAAAGAATGCTTTTAAAGGCCTGGATCTTGACCTGTATGGTCGTGTGATTAACCCTTTGAGGCATGGCGGAGTTTTGACTCGGTTCTGACTTTGTAATTGCGTTTAACGATGAAAATATCTACTTTTTCTGAAAGTTTAAGTGTTTTCTTGCGTTTTTCACACCTGTAGTTCGTTCGTTTCTCTGGTCTGAATCAGTTGATGAGTTCATTTACTTGAAGCATTTTCTCCCCTTGTTTGGTTTGGTTTCACACAGTCTTAAACCTAAACGCACCAAAATACTCACCAATGTTATTTTATTAGATATTTTATCTGAATTTACACACCTCACTTCCAGACCACCACGCCCATCAGCGTAGATTTATTCCTAAACTCCAATGCGTGCCATCAGCTACCAGAGCCCTGAGAAAGCACAATTAGCCTTGCTCTCTCTCTGGGCGGGTAGATGGTGCTCTTTTCCCTCATCACACCAAGGGGTGATGGCGATGAGCATGAGGCGTCTGTGAGCTGATGTATCAGAACCAAGTCACTGCGCTTTCCTCCGAGTGCGCTGTGATGCAGCAGTTCGAAAAGAGGTGGTGGCTGACTTTAAATGCATTGGAGGAGGCATGTTCTAGTCTTCACCCTAGTGTTGGGGCGTCACTAATGATAGGGGGAGTCCTAATGATTCTAATGAGTGGGTTGGGTAATTGGTTGTGTAAATTGGGGAAAAAATGGGCAAAAAAAAACCCCAGCACTATTTTAACGTCACAGGCGCAAGGCGTGAAAAAAATTTGTTGACAGGGTGTAAGATATTAACAAGAATCGCAACACATCTTGCACAGGGTGTGCAATATTGCACTTGCTCCAGAGCTTCCAGAGGAGCTTTATGCCTTAATCTAAAATGGCTGCATTTCCTGTACAGTACTATACAGTACTGCACTATACTGGGCATGAACTCAGAGCGTTTGCCCCTATACAGTGCAGTACATGTTTGGAATGGAGCCATTTTGGACCCAGCCTGTGTTGGCAGAGCATGTAGAAAGGCCACTTTAGAGGCTTGTAAATGGTGAAACTATGTATAGAGATGAATATACAGTAGATGCATGGTTTTATATATTTAAGGTTGGGTTGATGGACAGAGTGTTGCATTAAAATGGAGCTGATGGGAGACACTAAACTTCCATTTCCTTTACCACAGATTTAGTGATAGAGTGGGGAAAGAGAAACGCAGAAAAAAGAGATGGGTAATGGGGGGGGGGGGTGGATTGAAAAAAAAAGAGAAAAGAGAACAAGAGAGACAGGAAGAGAGTGAGCGAGAAAGTTGTGCTGACAGGTAGAGACATGCCGAGCGAGCATGGCTTTGTGTGTGCGTTTGTTAATTTGAGATGAGCAGCTAAAAGGGACAGTTGAGTCAAACATATCTGATACACTTTCAATCATACCATCTCCTCAGGAGACCTTACAGAGATGCATATCTGTACGTGTGATATATTATCTACACATCATCAAAAAAAAAAAAAAATAAAATAGTTGCATCCTGAGGAAAGCGATTTGGAAAAAAGACAAATGCTACCAGGAACAACAAATGATAAAAAATTTAGACTGATATGGGTATTATTATTAAAAATGTACACAAAAAAAATACTGTGTAATGCATGTGTAACGCACACGAACTCTTGTGAGATATTTCAACAGAACAATGCTCGTTCACATACTGCTGCCATTTCAAAAGCTTGCCTTTAAGACGTATATGCTAGTATTCATTTATTGTTCTTGACATTGGCGTAGGAACCAAGGGGATGGAAGGGACAGAAATATCAGAAATAGGTGCATTTGTCCCCCACAAAAATGATAAAGCAGAAAAAGCAGAAATTGTTTTAAAATAAACTTTTATTTTGAAAGCACACCGAAATCTGCACCCCCGCCATGAAAAGCACCCTCTCTCGGAAGTGCGTTTCTAATTAAAGCTAGCTACTAAAGCAATTATCTCCGCTTTTATCAAGAAGACCCTCGCTCCCGAGAGGGTGTGCTTTTTCTGGCAGGGGTGCTGATTTTGGCACAACACCAGCTTTACATGCGAGATCAGTGATGATAGAAATAAATTGCAACAATACCAATATACTGCAATAAAAGCGGCTTTTGGGAAATATCTCTTTCTGCTCACAGACTGGGAGGGTTTGGGTTATCTAAGGTTTATATTAACTTCTGCCAAAAATCTCTATAAATCGTAAAATTACATTCTTTTACTAAAAGCACATCATCGTAAGAAGTTAAAATCACAGGACAGAATTGACATGCCAATATATAATAATAATAATAATAATAATAATAATAATAATAATAATAACATCAAATGTGCCCCCCCCCCATGTCAAACCCAGTCCTACGCCTTTGGTTGTTGGTAATCTTCATCACCTTCATTCTTTTGAACTAAATTGCAATCCAACACTTGCTATTGGATGTTAGATATTGCTATTTTTTTATAACAGTGCCAGTCTCATATGCTGTGTGTCATCATGGAATTTTTCTCCGGGTTGCTATGGCGATGGCCCGGACAATCAGGATGCTCGAGCCAGAATGGCAGCTGTCCTATGGTTCCTACGGCAACAGCCAATCAGAGATCAGAGCCCCACTGACCCCACCTGTCCCCTCAGATGTGCTTGTGTGTGTGTGTGTGTGTGTGTGTGTGTGGAACCTACCTTCCTTCCCAATGCCTCTCTGGGTGTGGGTTTGTATCTCTGGGATGGTAATATTTAAAGGGACATATTATTACCTCTAATTTTTAATAAGTCTATGAGCTGTACAAAACATGATCTTCATGTCAAGTTCTTTACAGAAAATCACTCTTACATAAAGAAATCTGTCACTTTTATGCAAATAAGATGTTGCTGACCACGCCCTATTTTTTTACAGTGAGCGTTTGCTCACGGGTTTGTAGTTGCTTGTGCTAAATAGAGAAATAAGAACGAGCTAGTCCATTCTTAACCGCGATGGAATTACAAAACTCATTATTTGAAAGTACATACATCTCCCTGATTAGGTAGGTATAGATCCCACCCTCAGACAAAGTCTGCTGGCTAATCTTGCTGTGTACTGTCTGAGGTTCTCAACCAAAATAATCAAAATGGGTTTTCTTCAACTGATCTAATATGTGAGGCTCTGATTTACAGAAAACAGATGAATGGAAAGTACGTTTTGCATAATATGTGCCCTTAAATATAAAAAGCATAATGGCAGTATGATTCCGCGTAAGCAGGAAGCAGATCTCTGGATTATGATAAAAACAGAATCTTCTTATATGCAAAACTCATAAACAAAACAAAACAAATGATCATGATGCAGAGTTTCGTACTTTGTTTTCATATTCAAAACAGAGGCACTATAATAGCCTATGATACTAACCCTGATACTGTCTCAGATTGTGGAAAGATTTTCACTAAGATATATTTATACAGGAAATCAAATCAAAACTACTACACTCCTCATCAAAAAATACATATTTTTGAAGGAAGTGTCCGATTGTAATGCTATTCTGAAGGAGCAATAACATAAATAAAAAAAAAAATTAGGTGCAACATTTTTTGTTTTAAATTTAATTATTTGTATTTGGTTGCACCTTCATATTGCTCCAATAATACATATAAATACTGGGTAGACTTTGACATATTTTTGCAAAGAGGTCACTTTTTATGAAGAACTACTAATTTTATGATTGTATTCATCTGAAAGTGGAGATTAAAATAGGAAATTTTGTTTTTGTAAATTGTCTTACTGGACAAATAGTTGGCGTTAATAACCAACAACCCAATAGAAATAACAGGCCACTAAATTGCTGATGTCATATAGAAAATGTTGTAGGTTCAAAATATAACTTTACAATGGAAGAAAGCTTCTTTTTAAACCTTTATTTCATGTTTAATACATTGAATAATACCCTTCCACTCCAAAAGTTTGTATGCCCAAAATCCCCAAAAACTTTACAAAAGAAAAAGAAAACCTTCTTTACTGTCAATGAAAGTCCAGGTAATTACTGATACATTTCTTTTGGTACATTCATCAAAATAAATTTTGACACAATGTAAAAAAAAACCCAAAACAATGGTACTTTTTGTACAATATTGTGAACAGTACAAATGTGTGCGTGTCAGTAACAATACCTCTGTGTGGGTGCTGTCACTTTATTCATACTGCTTCGGCATCAGCAGCCGAAGTCCGAGAGAGCGCAAATGTCTATGCTCTCTCTGGGTGAGTAGATGGCGCTCTGTACCCTTATAATTCCTAGTGTGATGTTGATCTGTAAGCTGATTTATTAGAGCTGGAAGGGTACGGTGCTTTCCACTGAGCACAATGGCTATCACAGTGATGTTGCTGATGGAAAAGAGGTGGAGTCTGACTTCACATGTATCGGAGGAGGCATGTGCTAGTCTTCACACTCCTAGTATTGGGAAGTTTATATGAATATGGATTGAATAATTGGCTTTCCAAATTGAGGAGATAATGAGGTAAATTATAACTGATGTAACTGAAACTGTTTTACAAGGTTTTTGGAATGAAATATTGCAATTTGCTACAAAGGCAGTGTTCATGAACATCGCATTCATGTGTAATCCCATACTTTAGGCCTCAGTATTAGCCCTTAACACAGGAAATAAGTCTAGTTTTGGACTACACAACATTTTGAATAAAGATTTTTCATTCAAACAAAAATATAACCTACGATTAAGCTTAATCCCTGTCTGAGAAACTACCCCATAGTGTTTTGGGTCAATACTAATTCTGATACTCATCTTCTTTCATCTTTGAAAGCAGATCTATGAGATATATGTGTGTATATTTCTCCATAGCGATGCTGATGGTGTTTAAACATCAGCAATGATTTACAGCTTTCTTGCACTGATCACTAACTGCATGACCAGACCTGCCTGTGTGTGTTTTGAACTGCAGAGAGAAAGATGAGTTAAATTATACATCAGTTGAATGTGCAACTGTGAATAATACATACGTGCTGTGTGGCAAGCTGTGTCGTGATGCGCGGAGTATGTAAGTGCCTATATGTGTGTATCTGGGTGATGTGCTGGCTGGTATTGTGCTATCACATATTGCACAGTATTATTGTCACATTACAAAATTTAAGAAAAGGAAATCAGGCATCCAAGCCTCCACTCATTAATTAATAATTGATTTGCAGCGCATATTAAAAAAATATATTGTTTTTGTACTGTTTATATTGAAAATAAACAGTAATGGCAGAGTGCAGGAAGAGATGTTCAGGTAAAAGCGACTGCCCCAATATTAGACATTTTCTAGCTGGGCTCAGAAGATTTGTTTCCGGTTAGCCACAAGAACAGGGTGAGATTTGCAATTCTAACTGAGACAGCAGCTAGACTATGAAGGTTTGGAATTTGTTAGCTGCAATGCTAACAGTCAGCCCTGTCAATCTTGGATTCACAATTTTAACAGCGAGAGCAGCTAGACTATGAAGGTTTGGAGCCAGTTAGCCGCAATGCTAACTGCCAGATTTAACAGGGTTACATTCACGATTCTAACTAAGAGAGCAGCCAGACTATGAAGGTTTGGAGCCGGTTAGCCGCAATGCTAACTGCCAGGCTTAACAAGATTAGATTCAAGATTCTAACTAAGAGAGCAGGCAGACTCTAAAGGTTTGGAGCCGGTTAGCCGCAATGCTAACTGCCAGGCTTAACAGGGTTAGATTCACAATTCTAACTAAGAGAGCAGCCAGACTATGAAGGTTTGGAGCCAGTTAGCCACAATGCTAACAGTCAGCCTTGACAGGGGTAGATTCGCAATTCTAACTAAAAGAGCAGCCAGACTGTGAAGGTTTGGAGCCGGTTAGCCGCAATGCTAACTGCCAGGTTTAACAGGTTTACATTCATGATTCTAACTAAGAGAGCAGCCAGACTGTGAAGGTTTGAAATCGGTTAACCGCAATTCTAAATGCCAGGCATGGCAGACTTGGAGCCACAGTGCCAACAGACACGGCAGCTAAGTTTAGCACAGTGGTAGGAGTTAGCCTAGATGGTAACAGCCAGCATCAACAGGGTTAAATTTGCGTTTTGATTTTAATAGAGACAGCACCTAGGCTTGTGGTGGAAAAATAATGACAGGAAGAAAGAAATATTCAGAGTCTCTGAGTCTTGATCAGAATGAGTAACAAGATTTATTGAGAAGCCACACGTAATGAATACAGAGTGAACTCCTGCCTTGCAAGAGGTGCCAAGCTCTCTTTATACCTTTTAGATCCTCCCATCCCTTACTTCCCAATTATGGGCACAGTGCCACCATTGTGACACGTCAACTTCTTCTGACATGTGATATGACATAATCCCTTAGTGAGCATATCAGGCTGGTTCTCAAAACATTGCAAGCAGAAAGGAAGATGACCCTGGCGCCAGAATTTGTAGAACAACTGTGACGTGCATTCCTTAACACATACACATAGCCAGATAGAGAAAACTCTTACTCAGCATTTCAAAAAAGCTCACTGAGGGTAGAATGGTCACAGTACACATTATCATCGCATAGAACAAAAAGTAATATCATTAATAGTCGTCATTGTTTATGAATCATCACACGTCATTGATTATGAATCATTTCAATAAACACCTTCCATCACACTCCCCCCTTTGATTCTGAATCAATAATGAAATTTTCTTTTTACAGCTAATTTTCTTTACCTTCATTAAACAAACGGTCTAGCCCAAATGCAGTATCTAACTCTATTGTATCTACTGTAACTTGCAGGAAACTGGCCTTTCTTCTGCATATGGCGGAACAAAAATTAATAGATATATATATTAGAAAAGAGTAAAAGTACATCAACAAATAAAATCTCGATAGGTCAACACATTCGCGCGCGAGAGAGAGAGAGAGAGAGAGAGAGAGAGAGAGAGAGAGAGAGAGAGAGAGAGAGAGAGAGAGAAAGAAAGAAAGAAATAAACTAAAGCCAGTCGAGGGCCAGAGAGAATTCCTCATACTTCATCCAAGCAGTTATACATTTTGCAAATGACATGTGATTGTACAGAACTTATCAATATGATTACGTCAGCAGAGTCCAGTTTTAATGACGTGATTAGCTCCAGCCTGTCTGAGCAACAGATTCTTATCATGATGTTGTTCAGCACTGTGTCCTTCATGAACACAGCAGACAGTCCTTAAGTGTCCTAAAGTCTGTGAGAAGATGAGACAGAGGAAAAGAGTGGATGGAAAGATCTTCTGGCCTGTGTAAGTCTTTACTCCGTGTAGAACAGGCATGCGCTGGATATCTGAGGAGAGGTTCCCAGCACTTCACTCAGATAACTTGTTGTCTCCTAGTTCATATGCACTGGTCCCAGAACAGCAGAACAGCAGTGAAGCTTCTCTGCCACTCAGGGTCACATTCTCCTCACAGCTCTCACTGTTGATGAAAACACTCTGACCTTCCTGATTCCTGAAAAAAGTAAAAAAAAAAAACAACCTCCAAAGCCTTGTCATAGTGACAGTTAAAAAGAGAGCAGAGATCATAAGGTTATTAAGTGAATTATAATGTGAACAGTAAAAATAATAACTGTATATATAAATGTATAAAACATTTAAGAATAAGAGTGTGAAGGTGTGGTTATCTCCAATCACACCCTTCACTCCCCCCTTCTAGACCAAATGGAATCATCCAAGATTCCATGATGGTCTACATAACGCCTAAGAAGCCCCGGGAGTAATGACAAGTGTCCGCATACAGAGTATGAGAACAAGTGTTTCTTCATCTCAGCTGTGGACATGCTGGGGCCTATTGCACACCAGTCCCCACGCCGGACTCTCCCTGCCTCGTCATGCCCACCATGGATCTGAGAAGATTCATAAACAAATTTTACTACATTAACTTTCTCTTTTTTTTTTTTTTTCCAGAATTACAACATGAAGTTTAAAAGTGTTAAAATCAAGTCAATGTTTTTCAACATTGTCACTGTTTTCGCTCTAGACTATAGAATACATAGTCTCAACATTTATTTATCAAATGCCTTCATATTTTCTTTTAACCTTTCACATTGTCTAATTTAATCTTCAACCACAATAATGTATATATTTTTTATACATTAATTAGACATTTTCTTACACTAGATGCTGAGAAGCTGATCTACACCTTTGTTTTGATTAGAGTATTGTAATGCATTATTCTCTGGATTACAATTATTATTCTCTACAATTTACAAATTACATTGTGGTCAAAATGCTGCTGCTACAGTTCTAACTCACACACATAAAAAAGAGAGAAGATTATTTAGATTGGATTTTAATATTCATTTAGTGTAAAAAGTGTAAAAATCTCTTAACTGCTTAGCAGCTAAGTATATATCAGGACTCCTGACAGATCGACAATTCCAGCTCATTTGTTGAGAACATTTAGCGTTGCATTCTGTATTTATGCACCAAAGATTTGTAACTCTCTATCAGTTTATATCCATCAGGGATCACCCAGTTCTTCCTTTGAAGCACATCTAAAACTTATTTGTGCACTTCAGATTAATCTTAGTTTTATTTATTTTAAAATAGTTTGTTATGTGCCAAAATTCTTAATGCCAATCTGTAGACAAACAATCCTCAACTTTACACATACTCAGAAATCCTTAAAGCATTGTTCAGAATATTTAGTCTGATTAGTGCTGTTATTTGAGGGCGAACACACAAAGAGCATAAAACACCCCCTTTTTATTTTAGTTATTAAGTAGAGAGTTCAGTTCTTCCAAAACACTGATGAGTATGATGCAGTCAGTGCATTTCCTCTATATCCTTCGTAAACTTATTTTCCATCTGTTAACTTGAGTCTAAAAACATTTGGCTGATGTTAGAATTTAAATGTGTGTGGAGTTGTGTCCACAAGCTGTTGTAGGCATGGTCCACCTAAGTTTAGACTAACTAGTTTCTATGACAGTGATTTTGAAGCTATGAGCTGCAGTGGTCCTGTTTGAAGTTATTGGCCTAATATTTATTTTCCTTGTTCAGTTCCAATATATATTTTGCGAACTGTGCTACCTGTAAATTAATTGCAAAAAATAAAAACATATTTAAGTTTCACTTGTTTGGCATAGTTGCAAGACTGTTAGCTGGTGGTTTAGCAAGCTAGTTATTATTATATATATTGAATTAATTTAGCATTAATATTAATGCACATATAAGAGAAAGATTTCTATCTTACCCTATATATATATTTTTAAAAAACCTTTGGGGCAAGCAAAGCTCTTTTTGTAGTTGATAGTCTACATTGATGTATTAATAAGATTTTAAATGGTTGATTTTTATTTAAGCCAGCATGCTTGGTTACTTTAGCTAGTTACAACTACATCTGAGTTTATATGTATTAATTTTGTCAAAAGCCAGTAAACAACTTCCCTTACATAAGCCTTAATGGAGATGATTGTTATTAAAAATGTTTTATACAAATCATAGTCATTAGGCAACATAAATTACATAATGTAAACCTAAAAAAAAAACTTTCCAGTGAAAATTGAGGGCCAATGTGTGATAGGCCTTTAATGTATTAATCTGCCCAGCAACCATGTTTGGCTACTGTTTACAATGAAATTAAAGATTTTTCCCTGAACTAGATATTATTTTTAATTCATCAAAGTTTTTGATGAGAAACACTATTTAAAAGAGAAACCAAAAAAGCTAAAACCTCCCTTTTTTTTTCTCTTAAAAAGAAAGGTAAAACAGTCATAATTTGAGTCACCACCAGATTTAAAGTTTAACCAAACATTTTCTACATGAGGCATAAACATCAAAAATTAAATAAAATCACTCCTTTTAATGGAAAAAAGTAAACAGGCATAAAAATAAAAAATCTGGTCTCACGTCTCTGTTGCTGGCTCAGGCTGAGGGGTGAATCCACTGGGCTGATTGGCTGCTGGGGGTGGGTGGTGTTGATGGTTGAGCAGGTGCTGTCTGAAGCGGTCTCTGATCGCTCAGTTCTTCCAGATCTGAAACCAGTTTCCTGGACCAGTGCTGTAACATTTCAATCACAGCAGGTCCGGTGAAGACGCAGTCCAGCCATCGACCGACAGCTGGACCAAACACAGTCTCTCATCTGAGACTCTCCTCATGAAGTGCTCTGGTTCAGATGATGTTCACAGTACTGTTGCAGAGGACCCTGTCTCTGAGGGTCAAAACTCCTGTGATGAGCACCACCCCCGCCTTCTCAAACACCCAGAAAACAGCACTGAGCAACAATCAGTCAAAAGAGAAAAAATCCCTCCAAAAAAAACTTTAAAAGAAAAAAAATAATAATAAAAAAAAAAAAAATCCTGAAAGGAATTCTAACATGGTTAAAAATTGTTTAGCCTCATGAAATAACTAAAACAAAAATTATTTCCAGCCAAACGATGCTTGATATTTCTAAACTGTATAAACATTAACATTATATTGTTGTGCTCTGATGGGGACTCAAAATATAGCCAAGAATATGCAAGCAAGTTCTTCATTGCGAGAAATAGAAAACATATGGAAAGCAAAACAAAAAGCTCCATTTTTTTTTTTTTTTTTTTTTTTTTAAACATCTGATGTCTCCTTGTTTAAAAGTCAGAAAGAGAGACCCAATTCACTGCAGCTCGTAATAGATACAATATTAAGTTTGTCAAATTAAAGCTTTCCAAAGAAAGTAAGATCTTTCCTTACTGGTTTCTAAAATCTACCATCCTCATTAAGAGAATCAAAAGATCAGCATAGACTGAGATACATGAGAACCACTAGAGAAATTAGATATGTGTATTCTTTAAATCTCATTCAGCTGAGACTGAGCTGAAATCAGTCTCAATAAAAAAGAATAATAATAGAAAAGGCCTAAACCACATGAAGACAGAAGCTGTGTTCAGAATGGCTCACTCATTAACTCTTTCACTATGTAGCATTTTCTATTTACTAAACGAATTATGGAACAACCAAACAATAAACCATGTTTGTCCTGCTCTGAGGACGTCTAATACAACAGCACTGCATTGCATTATAGTATATTTTGGAATTTCTAAATTTTGTGATGCATTAGGTTTTTCATAGTGAACTATATAGGGAACAGAATGTACTGCTGCGGTTTTAAACAGTACTGCAAAAATGGTTTTACACACTATATAGTGCACTATTTCTGGAATAGGGAGCGATTCTGACACAGCCACACACACATTATATTCATCATTAGATTCGCTTACAGAATATCAGAGTTAGACAAATGTTAGAAACATACACACTTACACACACGCACAGACACACACACACACACACACACACACCAAATGTGATAGAAGATAGCAGAGAAGAGATGTTTTGTCTATCTCTCTCACTGCTTTATTCAACACACGCAGAAACACACACACACACATTGTATCAAAAGCCTGGAATCCTCATCTCTTTTCTGTTTCAATCAGGGATGACTTTCACAATGTGGACATTTGTACATAACTCATCACTACTATTTAAACATGAAGCAGTCTCACATATTCACTAAACTGCCATCCTCAGAATTCTACAGCATTTTCCATAAAGATAATGAAACATGTTACATTGAACAGTTCCAGCATGGCTCAATATTCTGCCCTACTTTAATATATGTATATTGGGTTAATATGCTAATGATTCCAAACCTTTGAACAACACTACATAAACACACACACACACAGACATACACATATAGTCTTGGCTCATTTGATTGAAAAGAGCTGCGTCATGAATTTTTGGATTAAATTTCAATTCTTTAGTTACTTGGGATCCCATTTTTGTTCTCTCATTCGATTTTAATGACTCAGAGTAATTTAGCCCCAATAATCACGTCTCACCTTCCTTCTTCTATCCCTGCTTAATACACAATCAGTACCCTGTACTATTAGTATTATTTTATGCACTCCTCCCCACGGTCCCGGGACCTATACTCTAATGACACGTCTATCAATAGAGGCCTCACGACCAGGCTAGTCTTCTCTTTACTTTAAAGATATATTTACATACATCAATAAAGGCCTCACGACCAGGCTAGTCTTGTACACCGTCATGTAACTATTCACTGTCCAGGGCGGAGTGCTGAAGGAAGGATGGAGGGGAGTAAATTAATTTAAGAACAATTGTTTACATTTAAAATTTCCTTAATGAGTAAATTAGTTAACCTGTCACTCACCACCAATGTTTGTCGATGAGGCCTGGATTTGCGAATGGGGGGGAGAGGCCGCACTTACCCCCGCGGTACTTGTCCTTTATTCTGTGGAATTTTCCCTTGCTTCTGGGGCCCAGCTGTTTTGCTGGAGAGCGTCCTCGGCAGGTGCTAGTCTCTCCCCCTCCGCCGCAAGACCACGCTCATCCTGTTCCGTGACGCCAAATTGTGGTGGAAAAATAATGACAGGAAGAAAGAAATATTCAGAGTCTCTGAGTCTTGATCAGAATGAGTAACAAGATTTATTGAGAAGCCACACGTAATGAATACAGAGTGAACTCCTGCCTTGCAAGAGGTGCCAAGCTCTCTTTATACCTTTTAGATCCTCCCATCCCTTACTTCCCAATTATGGGCACAGTGCCACCATTGTGACACGTCAACTTCTTCTGACATGTGATATGACATAATCCCTTAGTGAGCATATCAGGCTGGTTCTCAAAACATTGCAAGCAGAAAGGAAGATGACCCTGGCGCCAGAATTTGTAGAACAACTGTGACGTGCATTCCTTAACACATACACATAGCCAGATAGAGAAAACTCTTACTCAGCATTTCAAAAAAGCTCACTGAGGGTAGAATGGTCACAGTACACATTATCATCGCATAGAACAAAAAGTAATATCATTAATAGTCGTCATTGTTTATGAATCATCACACGTCATTGATTATGAATCATTTCAATAAACACCTTCCATCACAGGCTCAAAAGATTTAAAGTGGGTTAGCCACTATGCTAAAAGCAAAAACAACAGGGTAAGATTTTTGATTTGATACCACTTTAAAATAAGACTACCTTTATAAAGGGTTTATACATGGTTTACAATTAGTTTATTAATGGTTACTAGTTAGGTTGTAAATGCCTTAAAATCATTAATAATCAGTTATAACACATACATAGAAAGGGCAACAATGATGTTTGCCAAAGATTGAACCCACAGCCATCTATATTGTTGCCCTTTCTACTTATGTGTTATAACTGATTATTAATGATTTTAAGTCATTTACAACCTAATTAGTAACCATTAATAAACTAACTGTAAACCTTTTTTAAACCCTTTATAAAGGTAGTCTTATTTTAAAGTGGTACCAAATAGGGTTATATTTGCGACAATGCTAACTGCCAGGCTTAACAGGGTTGGAACCACGATTTTTAACTCTGCATTTGGGCTCTGAATTTTTTAAACCAGTTAGCCGCAATGCTAATAGCCATATAGTCCTTTGAACTATCAAAACCTGTCTGTGACATTTTCCTGTGCAATGTTAAACATGCCAAAGCTGAGCCCCAGAGCTACATATTGTTCATATGCATGTGAACAATTTATATTTATAGAATGAAGTCAGCCACTGCCTCTTTTCGAAATGCTGCTGATGCTCGGTTCCGATACATCAGGTCACAGACGCCTTGTGCTGATCAACATCACCCTGAGTGATAAAAGGAAAGAGCGCCATCTACCCACCCAGAGAGAGCAAGGCCAATTGTGCTCTCTCAGGGCTCCAGCAGCTGATGGCAAGCTGCATGACCAGGATTAGACCGAGCGATCTCCCGATCATAGCGGCAGTGCTTTATACTGCTGGAGCGCTTGGAGCCCTAGATTTAAAATGCTAAAAAAAAATGTTTTTATACGTTGCCTTAAATATTTCAGTAAGTATTGCACTTCTTTGTCATTGGGTCATTTCTTTTTAGTAGTGTCAGAAAACACAGTGGTATCCAAGTGATATTTTGGCCAATCGGAATATAGCAAATACAGACCGAAGTGCAGTAGAGGTAAAATGAGAGCTTGGCTTGTTTTTTTTTTTTTGAGTGCTCTTTCTCCTGGACTCTCTCCACCTTCAATCTCTCCCTTTCTCTTTCTGTCCATCCCTGTCAAGCACATACTCTCTCACCCTGTCTCTCTCTCTCTCGCTCTCTTTCTCTCTTCCATGGACTCTGTCCATCTCTTGCAGTGTTGCTGCTTTTGGAGCAGTGGGTTCAGATCGGGGTCATCTTCATTTGGATAAGTCACAGTATAGAGAGCCTGTAGACCCTTTCTTCATTCAGTCAGCTTCTAAACCAAGGTTGTAGATTTAATTGCTTGCTTAACATTAATATACTTTCATACCAATCATTTTTAAAAGTTTTTGTGGCTAGATCCAGCAGATTTCCAGCAGTTTATCATAGTTATGAGGGATTGAAAGGCACAACACAAAATATTCAAAGTATAGCTTCTGCTGTCTCTTTGCGAAGACTGCATTTGTTACGCTTTATTTAGAAGCATAAAATCTAACTTTTTAAACATTTATAAAGCAGGAAATAACTATTTCCTATCAGAGAATGAAGCCACACCCCTGTGTGTGTTTTTGCTCCTTATGTTCTTAGCCAGTCTGGCAGTGCATGCATGTTAGTCCAAATCCAATTATTTATTTATTTATTTGCTTATTTATTTTTACAGTTATTAAGTTACAGCTATCCTGTGCTTAGTCCCATGGATCCACAGTAATAATTCCATCAAAATCTTCATTTTTAATAAAGAAAATAATGACAAAATACTGCATGCTTGTCAGGAACGGTATTTTCTTTATTCTTGACGTTATTATGATGATACAGACAGATACATAATGCAATGTAAGTAGAGGGTAATGAAAACTTAGAACATCAAGTTGTTACAACTAAAGAGGAAGTTAATTTAACTTTTTAGTTAGTTTACCTAACTTTTTTAAGGCAGCTGGTTTGCTCATTTTTTTTAAGTAATGGGGAATGAAAATTTGAGTTAGCATAAATTAAAACATCAAGTTATTACAACTAAAGGGGAAGTTGATATATTCCTAAGGTAGCCCAAAGGGGATCACTACACACGGATGGTGAGTGTCTGTCAGAAACTGTTGGACACACCCAGTATGCAAATAGATTGTGACAGAAGCCAATGGAAAATAATCTGGTAATGGTTCAACTGTTGGTTCAACTCAAAGATCTCAGTTTAAATGTATATGTGGCCACAAATGTTCAACTAACTCAAAATAGTTGAGTATTGTTTATAAATATTCAATTCAACTTAAATAATTTGAGTTGAGACAAAGTATGGGTTTACAGTGTGTAAGATTTGAAGTAAGGTTTAAAGTTTTAATGCATGAAAGTCTGGCTCAAAGTTCAAATAGAGGTTGATGTGTTTATTACATTGTTTTTTTTATATATATTTGGTCCAGTTAGTTTTGGTTTCACTTTGGTTTGCAGTTTAATGACAAGGCTAAAGAACTTGCTACATCATCATCTAGATGTTGTGACTCCCAATACTTCATGTTGATTGGTTTGTAGAAGGGCATGCATCAGCGTCTAGAGTAGTAGAGTGTAATTAAATGAAATTTTATAGAATTCAAGCCAGAATTCAGTCTTTTCAGTGGGCTGGTCCAGGACTGAATTGATTTTCCAGTCCAGCTCTACACTTAATTTAATTTAATTGCGCTCCATCAAAAGAGCATTTAGTGATTAGTGAGATCAGACACTGATGTTTGATGATTAGTTCTCTCAAACTCATCCCAAAGGTCAGAGAACACACTGCATGACACGACAAGATTGGATGGAGCTTTATAGCTTTTTTAAGTATAGTTAATAATAGAATAAGATAAAATGCACTGTATTTGTATTGTTATTACAAAAATATATACGTTTTTTTATGACCAGTACATTGAAAAAGCTGCAATAATCACAGAATCACAGCAAACAAAACTGCATTACTACAGATTGTGCTTACGTGATGTAACAAGGCTGGAGGCAGAGTGAGGAAGTGCAATGTGCAAGGTGGAGTAAGGAAATTAAGTGCAGCCAAGTGTTAAAAAAACCCCACAAAGAGCTTATTATTATAATAGAGATTATTATTTTTTTTTATTATTTTTTTGCCGAATAGCCAGCAGGCTCGGAGGAAAGCGCAGTGACTCAGTTTCGATACATCAGCTCACAGACGCCTTGTGCTGATCGACATCACCCTAGGAGTGATGAGGGAAAAGAGCGCCATCTACTCTCCCAGAGAGATAGCAAGGCCAACTGTGCTTTCTCAGGGCTCTGGCAGCTGATTTCCTGATAATAGTGGCAGTGCTTAAGACTGCTGGATCACTCGTAGCTTGCTAACTCAATTTTGCATCTTTATTTATTGCTTTTATATTTGTATTTCAAACATGTATGATACGTTGAATATGCACAATTATCGTGCATCACATTTTGTGTCAATATCGTACACTTTTAGTTGGTGCATTTGACATGGCGACCATAAACTCATGCAAAGCAGTTCTAAAGCATTCAGCTTTAATGGCAGTGCTTTTCATTTATAAATCAAGGCTCTATTATGCCTCCATCCCAGTGTACATAAGAATCCACAAAGTCCTGAATTTGTCCGGAAATTATCTTAATGTTCAGATTCCAACTTGTAATGCCAATTAAATTAATGCAGCATTCCTTACTTATAGATTTTAGACTTTATTTTTATTGCAGATAAATAAATAAGATATGTGCAAAACAGTAGGCCGTTGTGCTTGTTGCATTTACCATTTTAAAATTGTCCACACGTTCTCTACAGCATACAAATTTAGGACTACAGACAGGCCAGTCCAGTACTTGAACCCTCTTCTTTGGCAGTCACACCTTTGTAATGTGTGCAGGATGTGGTTTTGCATAGACATCTCGAGAAAAGATGTTGTATTTAAGAGCTAAAAGTATTTTTCAGCATTAATGCTGTATCCCAGAAGTGCAATGTGTGCGTTATGTCGTTTTGCATTGTCTTGTTGAAAAATGCATAGGCATCTCTGAAAAAGATGTTGGACTCTATCGTACAACCTGCTCAAGTGCATAACGATGCTCAATGCTATTGAACTGTCTATTTCATGCCTTGGGTCCACATCGTTAAGATAGTGTTGGAGTTTAGGAGTATATCTAAGTCAATGAGCGTGGTGGTCTGGAAGTGAGGTGTGTTCAGGTAAATATCTGGCGTATTGCTATCATGGTGGCAGGATGCGTTGCGCAACCTCAGCACACATTGACTTTTGACTTTTAACCTTTGTTGAATAGCCCACCTCCGTTTTCCTGCAGCTTTCCGAGAACCAGTATTTTTGTGCTTTTTGCCCAGCACTCTTTACAATGCTTCGGGGCATCTGCTTTCCCCTGCAGATAAATCACTTTTTTACACTGTTATCCAGGCTCAAAGTATCTCCACACTTCATTGGTAAAATCCAGAGAGCCTTGAAATTTAAAACGAGGCATTAAGAACTTTAGAAGTGAAAAGAAAGCCTGTTAAAAACCCTGTGTTTACAACCCATAGCAAAGCCTAACCTCCAGGCACTGCCATCTTAAAGTAAAGTCATTATCAGTACAGTGATGGTGGCACCCGGAGGCTATGTTATGCTACGTAAAAAGCATTTATCTGCAGGGGCAGGTGGATGCCCCAAAGCGCCCGTTGTAAAGAGTGCTGGCCAAAAAGCTCAACATTTCTTGATCTCAGAAAGCTGCAGGAGAACGGAGGTGTGCTATTCAACAAAGGTTAGTACTCTTTATCATGTTTTACTACACCAAAATTAAATTTTACACTAGAGCTCTCCTTTAAACACACACTTAGCAGTGCACAAATTCAGTTTTTACATCAACAATAAACAGAATAAAGAATAAAATGACATTGCTGTTCCATTTAATGAGCTGCTGGTGTATCTTCACAACGTGTACGAGCAGGTCAGTATCCTCTGCTGAGATGCACAAAAGTGCTGCGCTGTTAAGATACGAACGTGCCAAAGTCAGAGCTCACCTGGTTCTTAAAGAGAATGACGACTGGCACACTGATGCCACTGGTTTATTTTACGTTACGCCCAAAACACATCCATTGTTAATTAAGAGAATTAGGACACAACTTTTGAGCGTTTTGAGCTGGGCAAGGCTTTTTTTTTGTGCCCTCATGATACCAAAGACACACCGACACAGTCTAAATCAAGCTGGACAATGCACAATTGACTGTGCGCTATAGATATGCTGAAATAGGGCCGGTTGTGTTGAAGATTTTTCTAAAAGTATTATTAAACATTGTTGCTTTATCACAGAATTCTACTGACTTCATAACACCCATATCATAACACACCCTTTGTTTAAGACTTGTTGCTGATAACATTTCCAAAGCTCCTGTTCGTCTTAGGTTCAGAGCTTGCAGAGTTTAAAGGAAGATCTGGAAGGTGGAAACAGTGTGCAGGCACACGGCGGCTTGGCTATGCTCGTCTCGCTGGTGTTTATATTCGGAGCTCCGCTGTTTTTATTACTGAAGCATTCAGGCTGAGAGATGACTGTATACACAGGGAGGATATGTGTGAACGTTTGTGTGTTTGTGTGCAAGTGTGTACAGGATGCAGGATTTTCCTAGGTCAGAGTTGAGCCGTTTCTCAGGCAATGTCCAAACTTATTAGTAAACTACTTCAACACTCCGCAGTTACTGGAACATTCCAGAAGAAGCACACATACACACATACTCAACCACACACTACGCATATACACATTAAACAACTTTCAATTTCACTTCTATTTCTAGATGCACACACTGTAGAACAAAACATGCAGCATGCAGCTAATGCAGATTGGTAGACGCTGGCCTACAAAGCCAAAAATGGACCAGCTCCTTCATACTTGATGGCAATGGTCAAAACCAGATCTGTAGCTCCAAGAGCTCTTAGAGCTCCCAGTACGGCTTGGCTCCACCCACCGTCCCTCAAAACCAACAGAAAACAAACATCCCGATTCTCTGTGCTGGAGGACCAAGGTGGTGGAAGCAACTTCCACTGGATGTCAGAACAGCAAAATTACTTGTGGTCTTCAAACACTGACCAAATACTACATTTTTCAAAGAATTCTAAAACTAATCTTAAAAATATATAAAAAAAAATCTCCTAGGCTTCTAAACATTACCAAGCTTGCTATATCTCTTGATCCTAGTCTCTACAAACTACCTACGGATATTTTGAAGTAAACAATGAAGCACTGTTGTAAGTCAGTTTTGGATAAAAGCGTCTGCTAAATACCTGAAATGTAAATGTAAATGATTACAGATGAATGGTTTAATACACTATGTCTTGGCACAAGAGTGGGTAAAAGTGCTTTTCACGCTGCCCTTTTTTAAGGCTCTTGGATGCTTAACTTTTAGGTAGTGCACCTCTTGGTGAGAGATCAATGACTGCTAGGCATGACTCTACAATGCACACGAAGACACGATTTTGCTCAGTTGACAGACTGCTATGAGAGGGACTGCTATAGACTGCTATAAACCATATATAGTAGTAGTTTAGCAAATAAACGCATTCTGTTTCTGTTTGGGATCTGATGAAAGTTGTGTTTAAGCATGGAGACACCTTGTTGAGCAACCACACTCCAAGCCCCAACTGCTGGGGTGATGAGCTGGGGAGCCATCACATACAACAGTCTGCAACCTCTAGTAGTGATAAAAGACACTAAAGTGTTGCCTCTTACAGCAGAGCTTCCAACAGGCATTTTTCAGCAGGACAATGCTCAACAACACAGAGCAATGGCTTCCCAAGAATGTCTTTGGCGAATTGCAACACTTTTCTCCAGTGTATATTGCTGTGACCCAACGTTTTCCAACTAAGATTTTCACATCTGTACTTTGATTTGGTCTGAACTGGTTAAAAAGTGTGTAAATTTGAAGGGTTTTTTCAACTTGGTTTGATTTGTTTTCACACACAGAAAAGAGTCAGAGCTGCCTGGGGTGAAACACAAAGTAAATACAGGAAGGTTCTGTATTCTGGACTATTATCTGGGTAATAAACCAGCAGCACATCGCTAACCCAAACCACACTGACCAACTAAGGGTTTTCCAACTAGGTGTTTCACATCTGTAGTTGGCCCTGGTCGAAACCAGTTAACCAGTTTGAGTTTGTAACTTTGGAGCAATTTATCCTTGGTTTGGTTTGTTTTCATACAAGGAAAGATCTAAATGAGCCATAAGAAAGATCACCCTGCTTATTGGTCAGAGATGGCATTGGTTAATAGCTGCAGTAATTTTCTGTGTAATAAATCAGCAGCAAATTGCTAACTCAAACCACACTGACCCAACTAAGGGTTTTCCAACTAAGGGTTTCACATCTGTAGTTGGCCCTGGTCCAAAGCAGTCGACAAGGTTGAGTTTGTAACTTTGGAGCAATTTCTTCTTGGTTTGGTTTGTTTTCACACAAGGAAAAATTTAAGTGAGCCATGAGAAAGTTCTCTCTGCTTATTGGTCAGAACTGTTTGGGTTGAAACAACATTGTAAATACAGAAAGAAGTTTCCGTGTTCTAGAATAATTTCTCCTTTGTCTATCGATGTATATCTATATCTATATCTATCTATATCTATCTATCTATCCGGTCAGAGCTGTCTAGGGTAAAGCAACAAAGTAAATACAGAAAGAAGGTTCTGTGTTTTGGACTAGTGGAGCACCAGTAGTTAATGTCTGTAGTAATAATATCTGGATATATAATAAATAAATAATGTTTAACTGCACCTGAACAGCAGTTTAGCTCACGCATTAGTAGCATAGCTACAGAAATAGTTGGGTCAGATTATGGTCAGATCTAGAAATAAATAATAAATCAGTTATCTTCCTCCAACTCAAGTTAGCAATAATCCCTGTGAGAGGTACTCCAGAGAAACAAGCAAACAGGCAGAAACGTCTTAATAAATTAATAGTCATTAATCATATTTACTCTGACATATTGATTTCAGTCAAACAC
Organism: Astyanax mexicanus; assembly: GCF_023375975.1. NCBI lineage: Eukaryota > Metazoa > Chordata > Actinopteri > Characiformes > Acestrorhamphidae > Astyanax > Astyanax mexicanus. The sequence continues at coordinate 28,716,245 of NC_064411.1, forward strand.
ACGCATGCCCACACTGCGAGTGCCCGCTCAGTAACCCGATATCTGACTGGACCAATCAGTTCGACAAACAAAACAAAAAAAAGAATGGAGACAATTCTCTCTCTGACTCTCTGTTTGACTGCAGTAACCCTGATATCCTTTCAGTTACTCAATAACCCCGACCACTGTTTGAGCACTGAGTCTGAGTGTGTGAGCGTGAGTGTGTGTGTGTGTGTGTGTGTGTGTGTGTGTGTGTGTGTGTGTAGATGGGCAGGTGACTAGCCAATAAAGTACAATCACAGGTCAAAGAAAAGTATGAGAAAGAATGATAAAGAGAGAGAGAGAAAAAGCAGATCATAAAGATAATGCATTCTTAAAATATTTTACTAAAGGGATATATTGTATCAATATACAGTATTAACTTATTTGACCGCTTACAAAATTCTTTTGTATTTTTTGCATTTTTGTCACACTTACATTTTTTTCAGATTATCAAGCCAACTTTAACATCAGACAATATAACCTAAATAAATATAAAAAGCACTTTTCAAATAATCATATAATTTATTATTAATTTATTATCCAAACCAATTTAGCCTTTTGTGAAAAAGTTCCCATGAACTGTTCAATTTTACTAACCACAACCAGGCCTGATTACTACCAGACTTGTAGAATCAAGAATTCACTAAAATAGAACCTGTCTGACAACATGAAGCAGATAAAAGATCTCAAAAAGCATCACATTATACTTCAATCTGAAAAAACAACATCAAAAACAGATGAGAAAACAAAGTCACTGATCATCTATCAGTGTGGAAAAGGTAAAAAAAAAAGTCATTTCTAAAGCTTTGGGACTCCAGAGAACCACAGTAAGAGCTGTTATTCACTAATGGAGAAAACCTGGAACACTGGTGAACCTTCCCAGGAGTGTTTACTCCAAAAGGTCATGAACAACTCATCCAGGAGGTCACAAAAGAAGGTTTGAGTATACTAGCCACACATAAAATGTCTAAACTTGAACACTTGCCCTACAGTAAATGTAATGTGGAGTAACATGTTTAGGTTATAAAGTCACATTTGTTTGCTTTTAAGTAGTAAGAATCAAAAGTACAGAAAAATGATTTTTTTTGTGATTATCTATAATTACACAAATGTTGTTCTAAGTCACTGTAGGGTGGGCTTTGATTCATTTTAGCAAATATGTCCTGGCTGTAGTAATTATCTGGGTAATAAATCAGGTTAAACTGCACCTGAACAGCTGCTTAGCTTAAACATGACTAGTATAGCTAAAAGTTGGGTCTGATTAAGATCAGATCAAAACCTTGTATTCACCACAAGCACACCAGAGTAGATCTGTGACCAGACCGAGACCACCCACTCTCACAGGTCTCAGTGTGGATGTTTTGGTACCCGTACCAATTGCAGTTACTGCATTCACACCTGCTGAAATGAACTGCATCAAAATAAACCAGAATCCAATTTAACGACCAGTGGAAGTGTGTAAACTCTATGTTAGCTGAACGCTGTTCTAACCAGCAGCACTTCATTTGGATGCAGCAGGCGTCCAATCCTCCTTATTGGAATTCATTCTGATGCAGTGTTTCACTGTAACATAGTGCAGACGCTGCTTCTGTACTCAGGTTTAACACACACACACACACACACACACACACACACACACACTTAAGAGTTAACATTTCTTCACACAATGGATTTAGAAGCAAATGTGCTAAATTAGTAGGACAATGATTCCCACTGGGCCTTTCATCTTAGAATTCTTCACTTCCGCCTACATATGAAACCTGGTGTGTGTGTTTGTTTCTGTGTGTGTGTGTGTGTGTGTGTGTGTCTGTGTGTATTTTCTTGGCAGCCATTTTGATCAATAGTCATTTCCACTGTAAGGCTTTATGCTGCTCTCTCAATTTGGACATTGATCCATTAAACACTGATGAATTCCTCTGTGCGTGTGTAGAGGTGTGTGTGTAGAGGTGTGTGTGTGTGTGTGTGTAGAGGTGTGTGTAAAGGTGTGTGTGTGTGTGTAAAGGTGTGTGTGTGTAGAGGTGTGTGTGTGTGTTATATGCTAAAATTGGCAGGCTTGAGTTGCAGTACTGCGCTGGAGTTGCAGTATTGTGGAGAAACCTCAGGGGAACAGGAGTGCTGACACAAAGACACACACACACACTGCTGCTCAGTTTTCATGGAGTGTGAGGGAATGTGTGTGTGTGTGTGTGTGTGTGTGTGTGTGTGTGTGTGTGTGTGCACTAGTAGCTATAATTCATGTGCAAATTAGTTTTGAATATTTCCATTTTCAATCTTTTGGACAGAACAGAATAGTTAATTTTACAGCACTTTTAATAAAGTAAAGGATTAATCTAGTTTCTTAGAATTAGATCTATAAGCAATTACTTATAAGTTCTGTGCTGAATTTGGATGTTTGTGTATTAATGAATACAGAATTATAGTTTTCAGTTGAAGAGGTTAATGGCCCCATGAACCACTAGTCCAGGAAAAGAATATTAATAGAATAAACAAATTTTCCCAGAGGATAGCCTCAATTACTCATCTCATACTGATACGTACCATCCACCTTTTAAATATATATATATATATATATATATATATATATATATATATATTGGTTTCTAACAACAATAAAAACTAAAGTATTATAGATAGTAAAATTAGAATATCATTGAAAAGTTACTTTATTTCAGTAATTCCATTCTTATATTATATAGATGTATTAAACACAGAGTGATCTATTTTAAGTGTTTATTTCTTTTATTGTTGATAATTATTATTGGCTTACAGCCAACAAAAACCCCAAAATCAGTGTCTCAGAAAATAAGAATAATATATAAGAACAATTAGTACTTTTGGCAGTGTGGGCAGTGTGCCAAGTCCTGCTAGAAAATGAAATCCACATCTCCATAAAAGTTTAAAAGTTGTCAGCAGAGGGAAGCATGAAGTGCTGTAAGATTTTGTGGGAAAACAAAACTGCACTGACTTTAGACTTGATAATAAAACACAGTGGATCAACACCAGCAGATGACATGTCTCTCCAAACCGGGTCACTTACATTTGTGAATGTGAACCGTCGTTGTGTTTTAACCATTACAGTATTGTAATTATGTTTGTGGAGTTTGTTCAGTGAAGTAAGTTTAAATCAAAGACGTACTATATTTGCATGGAAGAATGGAACAAAATAACACCTGAAACACTTCAACACTTGGTATACACTGTAACAATGTCTTAAGACGTTTCAGTCCCTTCAGAAAGAGCCATTTAAGGTGCAAATCAGCTGTTGCTGGCCATGCCATGTACAACCTGAGCATTTACCAAAGGTTGTTGCTGTTAGCTTGTGCTAAATGGCAAAACACGAACAAGCTAGCTCATTCTTAACTGCAGTAGAAGCACAAAAATCATTATGTGTAAGCATCACTTGCATCTCCCTCATCTTCTGATTTGCCAAGGACAGTAGGTACAGATCCCTCCCTCAGACGAAGTCTGCTCCTAAATCCTGCTGTGTAATGTCAGAGTAGTTATCAAAATAGCACTTCTTCAACTGATCTTGTTGGTGGGGCTCTGGTGAACCTTGACAGGTGAGGGGTGGTGCCAGGGTCCTTATTGTGACATCACAATAAAGGACCATCCAAATGGCTCATAGAAGCATATTATTCCTGACACCAAAACTCTTTCAGCTGATTCACAGAAAACAGATTTTTTATGGCTTTATAGGCAGTGTTTATAGGGGCAGTCAAGACCTGAGTGGAAATTTCGAAACTCAAAAGCACGCAAAAAAGTGAGTTTTACATGATATGGTTATCGAAATCTGCCATCAGCAGCCAGAGTCTGAGCGAGCACAAATGGCAATGGTAGATGATGCTTTCTTTCCACATCACTCCTGGTTTAACATATTGTCAGCAACATTACAACAGGTGATAGGTGGAGTCCTGTTGGGTGTGTGGGTTAATTGTCTTAGCTAAATTAGGAAGAAAATTGAGTATGTTATAAGTTATATAAAAAAATGGTGTTTATTTTCTATGTTGCAGTAATATTGCTGTGTTTAACGTGAGGCTTTAAGCCAGGGGTGTCCAAACTATGGCCCGCTGGCCATTTGCGGCCTGTTTCCTTGTTTGGAGCGGCCCGCGAGGTATTTTAGAAATAGAATGAAAGTTGGCCCGCTGTTAAGCAGGTTTTTATAATCTGAGATTCAAAGTTTGAACACTAGGTGTCAGAAACGGGCCAAAGAGTCTAAAAGCGGAGAGAGTGCACATTTCTAGCACACAAAAAAAGGGGCCAAAGAGTCTAAAAGCGGAGAGGGTGCGCATTTCTAGCGCAGAAAAATGGAACAAAGAGTCTAAAAGCGGAGAGAGTGCGCAGTTCTAGCGCAGAAAAAACGGGGCAAAGAGTCTAAAAGCGGAGAGGGTGCGCATTTCTAGCGCAGAAAAACTGGCCAAAGAGTCTAAAAGCGGAGAGGGTGCACATTTCTAGCGCAGAAAAACGGGGCAAAGAGTCTAAAAGTTGCCGTAATTAAGGAGTTTAATATAAAGAGACATCAAGAAATTAAACATCAATTTGAAAAATCTTAGTTTACACAACACTGTCAAAGATAAAGATAGTAAGTCAAGTAAAATGGTGTGTAAATGAAATAATCAGGAAAAAAGTATTATTTAAAGTGGTGTATTTCATTATTTGTTTTATTACAGAGTCTGTGGCCCGTGACTTCAAATATATTTCTCCTTCTGGCCCCCAACAAAAAAAGTTTGGACACCCCTGTTTTAAGCGGTGTCTCGTCAGGCTCTGTAGGTGTGAGAAGATCAGGCTGAAAGGTGTTGTGTTGTTTTAGTTGTGAGGGGATGAGTGGAGGGATGAACTGAATGAGGGGGATATATTGCGCGTATATTGTGTGTGCGTAAATATCAGACCCAGTGGTGTGTTAAAATTTTCCCCTAGACTCCAGACGTCTCTTCTGGCGCTTCCTCCCAGCATGCTTTGCTGCTGTTACAGGCCCCGTCTATGATTGGGCCAAATTTTCTGCTCCACTTTTTCTCACCCTTGCCCAGTTCTCCCGCTCTCTATCTCTCTCCCTGTGTGTGTGTGTGTGTGTGTGTGCGCGCTTAACCACCTAAGAGTCCCATGGAGCACTATGCTTATATAACACACTCTCTCTCTCTTTCTCTCTCTCATTTTCTCTCTCTCTCTCTCCTTTATCCCTCTGTCTGTCTTAGAGCTCTTTTTTCGAGATAATTCCTCAAATATTGCTTTATCAAAAGTATGACACACAATGGTGGAGATATGATCATAGTAATACAAGTATAAAGGAATATTTCAGCCCTTTGTACATTTATTTTATCTGCCACACCTGTAGCATATCAATGATTACCATGGAAGATTTTTGGTAAGTAAGTAAATGATATGGGGTTGATGCTGCAGTTGGTCTGCAGGTTTAGGTTCAGCAACAGTATGTGCTGAAAGAATGAGGTCAGCTGACTACCTGAATATACTGAATATAGACCAGGTTATTCCATCAATGGATTTTATCTTCCCTGATGATCACAAGCATATTCCAAGATGATAATGTCAGGATTTATGGGTCTGGAATTGTGAAAGAGTTCAGGGTTCAGGGAGCATGAGATCATCATTTTCACACATGTATTGAGAGAGTTCACCACAGAGTCCAGATCTTAACCTCATTGAGAATCTTTGAGATGTGCTGGAGAAGGCTTTGAGCAGAGGTCAGACGCTACCATCATCAATGCTGCTGCTGCAAGATCTTGGTGAAAAATTAATGCAACACTGGATTGAAATAAATCTTGTTATGTTGCAGAAGCTTATTGAAACAATGCCACAGTGATTTTTTTTTTGCCAGGCAGTGTATCTATACACTATATTGCCAAAAGTATTTACTCACACATCCCGCAGCACATGTGCATCAAATCCAGTCATGAAACTTCATCAATACTAAATATTAAAGCAAACTTAATGTTGCTAAAAGAGAGAAGAAGCAAAGCATAATAACAACTCTCAGTGGCACTGTCCATTATGCCAGGTTCACAGTACATGACTTTTAGAGTCGTCAGATCACAATAATCTATTGCAGAACACAGCCGATGTTTAATAGTTCTGGTTTGCACGACTGATCAGCAACAGAGGGTCATGAATATCTTTCACCAGATTAAACGCGCAATGACTCTGTTTGCTCAACAAAACGTTGCTTTCTCACAGAAACACACTAGACATGTATTTTTTCTTTCAAAATTGATTTATGTAAAAAACAAACAGTATAATCCTAGCCTCTTTGCTGTGTTACATACTGTGAGAGTAAAATAAATTAAGTAAAACTGTAAACGTATTATTAATCCACAAAACAGAGCTTATCAAGGCACTGTCCATGTTTTAGGCTAAGCTAAAACAGCTAAGCTAAACAAGCTATGCTAAAACAGACCTGCACAGACTTCCTGTTTGATGTCATCATTTTCATAAAACTGTGTTCACCACATCCACATTCCTAAATTTCCTTCGGGATAAATATAGTATCTATCTATCTATCTATCTATCTATCTATCTATCTATCTATCTATCTATCTATCTATCTATCTATCTATCTATCTATCTATCTAAAATGCTCCATTTACTTCAACAGAAAACAAGGTTAGTTGTATGGATTTTGAGGTATTGGCCATTGCATCGTTTTTTTTTCCTTTATTGATTACTTTAAATGTTACATTAACAAATGTTCTTTATTCTGTAACCCCTAATTCAACCGCCCCTCAAACTATCCAACTCCCTCCCAAACTATCAACCCCCCCAGTAAAAAATGCAAGTAAATGTGTTACATGGCTACAAGAGTCCAATTTACAAACAATGGATAAAGCTTCCTTCCCCAGATGCGAAACTCGCGTGGGTTGCCAGATTGAAACACAGTGGCAAGCTACAATGAATCTTACTCTGCAGTTTCTACTACTCCAATGGTGGTAATAAATTACCCAGCTATGGTTAGCAACCTTAATGAAGCTCAGTGATTACCTGTCCAGGAGAAAAATAGCTTGCTTGCCCATTTCCTCCCTACCCCCCCCCCCCCCAAAGCTTTCTAACTGAACACAAAACCAACAACATTGATTGACTAATAAGTGTCAAAACAAAAAAAATAATAGTAATAATAAATAAAAAATATATATAAATAAAATAAAATAAAATTTAAAACTTAAAACGGCCATTGCATCTTTTAACCTTACACACATATTGACTGAGCTGATGTCAAAGAATCTGTGACTTGCTTCTGATATGAAGCAACTGAAGAATTAGACATAAAATTGTGTATTTTGAGCTAGATGTGCAGAGTATGGACAAAAATGTAACTCGTTTTTCTGGATTTGTTTTTCCAAAGCTTAGCTGTATCTCTGTCTCACTCTACCTCGCTCTACCTCCAGCCTCACATGAGCACATTTTGCAGTGTAAAGAGCTCTCTCTGTTACTGCATGCAGGATTTAGCTATTTTTTAACAATACGATTATTCATTGTAATTACTAATGTCTGGATGCAATCAAATCCTCACAGAAAGATTAAAAATCATACTTAAAATAGCGTTTGATGAGCAGGTGTCCAAAAACTGTGTTTTTTTTAATCAACAGCTTCCCAGTTCTGTGAGGGTTTGGGTGTTAAAGGCCCACTGTTATCTGAAGGTTTTCTAGGAAAAAAAAGACATTTTCTAAGGTTTTATCAGTCTGATTATCCTCTTTAACGCACCCAGGGGCCAAGAGATGACGGAATAGACAAGACAAGCTCAGACTTTCTCACCTCTCTCTCCCCCTCTCTCTCTCTGTCTCTCTCTCTCTCGCTCCCTGTCTGACTCACTGTCTGCTTCCCTCGTTCCATCTCTGTGTCTCTATCTCTCCCCTGAGAGTAATCTTCAGCTCTTCAGTGTGTTTGACTCAGTACTCAGACAGAATATGAACGGAACACAGAGCTGCGTTGGGTCAACTGCTGGCACTTAGCAGGGTAAAGCTGGGAGCACTTGTTGATTTATTAATAATTGTTGATGATAATAGCTGGGATATTGATGGCTCTGTTTGGCTCAGCTGATTTTCAACAATGCACTTTATTCACCATCTGTTTCTAAAAAGAATTCTCTTTTTTAAAGGAACAATCAGTAAAAAATGAAAGTAAATGTGTGAAATGGCTACAAGAGTCCAATTTACAAACAATGGATAAAGTGTCCTTCCCCAGACGCAAAGCACACGTCGGTTGCCAGATTGACACACGGTGGCAAGCGACGATGAGTCTTACTCTGCAGTCTCTACCACTCTAATGGTGGTAATAAATTACCAAGCTATGGTAAGCATCCTTACTGAAGCTCAGTGATTACCTGTTTAGCTGAAAAATACCCAGCTCGCCCATTTCCATGGCTGCAGCACACTGTTGCATTGTATGTTGTTGTGTTCTGTATATCTGGCAACCTGAAGTGAGGAAATGGGACTCAGGAACTGACTCCAGATTTAGAGGACAGATAGTGGGCAGATTTAGAGGACACATCCCACATAGATTTCCATGTCGCATCGCACAGTTCAAATAAGAAAACACTGGCTCAAGCTCTGCTGACAAAAGCTGACAGTGCTTGAATGTTTCTAAAACATTCCATAATATCTTATAATACGTCTTTTTTTACTTATTACTTATTCAGTTTTACTGAATGCGAGCGGCTGGTGGAGCAATGGAGACTTCAGAAGGGGAAACTCAGACCTCAGTAGATCATTGAATAGTTGAATTAAACGTTTCTGACTGAGCACTCTCTCTCTTTCTGACTGAACATAACCTGGAATCGGATTCTTTGGCTCTGAAAGGAGACCGCATCACACCCGCCCAATTTAAAATGATTCTTCTGCATGCTTGGTGCAATTACCCATTCTCACCAGAGAGGGCCCTCAATCACAAAACTTACGGACATCAGCTTTAAGAACAAATGTAAGAAAATTCTTGAAAGATAGTCAAGATCTTGGCGAATAAGGGCCATAAGTTTAGGATTACGATTACTCCTCCCTGGGCTTTGCAGCAATGGCTGCCCACCACTCCGGGCATGTGTCCTCACAAAATCACTGCACTGGATCTTGTGGACTTGTTTGAGGCAGCTTGTTTAGTCATGAGTGGGTGTGCAAAACACTGCACTGATCTCCAGTCACTAAACTAGATTTAGAGTCACCAAAAAGTCCAGATATCAAACCTGCTAGACATCTGACAGGGGCTTTTAAGGTACCGGCCATTGCAGCTTTTAGCCTTTCACACATAGGGACTGAGCCAACACATAAGAATCTGTGATATGTGGAGATGTGTTCTCTGGAGTGATGAATCAGTCTTCACCGTCTGGCAGTTCAATGGACCAGTCTGGGTTTTGAGGTTGCCAGAATAATGGTACTTCTCCGATTGCCTTGTGTCAAGTATAGTAGTTTGTATTTTGGTTGAGGAGGGGGATTATGGTGTAGATCTGTTTTTTCAGGAGTTAGACAAGAAGTAGAATGGAAACTGGGAGCCAGGACTTCTCATCCAACATCAGTGTCTGAACTCGAACCCATTAAAACACTCCTAAACCTTGTGGAAAGCAGTTGAGGCCAGTATATCTACAAATGGTGGGCTGACATCATATTATACCCATATTATACCAAAACTCTAAAGCAGTTATAGATTATATAAGAATGACATTTATAAGCACTTGCTGGTTGGGTTGGGCACCAATATCAAATCCTGAAAAAAGCCAGAATGTATGTGACTTTTTGTGGTTCAAGCTACACAAAATATTTCCTGCTTAAAGCAGCATTATGTGAGAACTGGTATAATTCTTATAATTTAAGAAACAGTCATGCATTTCTGGACAAGCTAAAAGACAGAACTATCAGTAAAACTGAAAGAAGCATGTGGACTGAGACTTACAATTGTTTTACTTATGTTTTACATGAGCACTGTCCTTCCGGCTACACCAGAGTTACATAGTGCAGTTAGCAGCATGCCAAGTCTAGTGAACAAGGCACTATTTTGTGTTCTAGTGATGTTAAGATTTGGCTAGATAATTTAAGGCTTGGCATAAATAAGAAAACACACACTCACATATACACACACTCACATACACACACTGCAGTGTCATGCTGGAATAACACAGCGCTGTCACGGATGGTGATGGGCGCGGCTGACTCCATTGTTTTCTGTATGACTCTAGTTCGAGCACACACACACACACACACACACACACACACACACACACACACACACTCTCAGACACACACACTCAGACAGAGACAGAGCAGGGAGCACAAAGCAAGTCTCCATTGTCGTTTCTGTAAGAGTGAGAGTTTGTGAGAGTGTTCAGTTTAGTCACACATTAATTATGTATGATGACTGAATTCTTTTTGTCTAGCAAGCATCCCTCTTTCTTACACACACAGACTACTCACACACATAGATACACACACACAGAACATACACACACACACATGCACACTGAACACACACACTTACACAGAACACATTTCCATGTTCTGCAAACAGGAAACAAAGTCCTATTTAAATACAGACGCACTATTGTCACCTGGTATAAAAGGGATTGTCTTTCTGGTGTATGTGTCTGTGTGTGTGTGTGTGTGTATGTGTGTGTGTGTGTGTGTATGTGTGTGTGTGTGTGTGAGGATGTAAACAGATGGTCATAACCCATGGAGGTGAGCTAAATACAATTAAGACAGCCAACAGAACAAGAAGGAAAGAACAAGTGACAGAGTGAGTAATAGAGATAGATAGATAGATAGATAGATAGATAGATAGATAGATAGATAGAGTGATACAGAGAGATACAAAGAGATTCAGTGAGAGTAATACAAGATAAAAAGAGTAATAAAGAGTGATAGAGTAAGTGACAGATATAGATAGATAGATAGATAGATAGATACTATAGAGAGACAGAGAGAGGGACAGAGAGATAGATACAGAAAGAGAAATAGACAGAGATACACAGAGAAAGAGAGATAGCTAGATACAGAGAGTGTGAAAAAGAGGAGAGAGAATGTGTAAGAGAGTGATAGACAGATAGCAATATAGAGAGGTAGATAGATACAGAGGGAGTGATAGAGAAAATGAGAGAGGAAATGATAGATAGATAGATAGATAGATAGATAGATAGATAGATAGATAGATAGATAGATAGATAGATAGATAGATAGATAGAGAGAGAAAAAGTAATACAGAGGGAGAAATACAGAGTGAATGATAGAGAGAAAGAACATAAGGAAATGATAGATAGATAGATAGATAGATAGATAGATAGATAGATAGATAGATAGATAGATAGATAGATAGATGAGACCAAATTAAGAGAGATAATTAGATACACAGTGATAGCAAGAGATAGATACAGAGAGAGAAATAAAGAGAGAAATAAAGAGAGAGAATGAGAGAGGAAATGATAGATAGATAGATAGATAGATAGATAGACAGATAGATAGATAGATAGATAGATAAAACAGATTAGACCAAATTGAGAGATAAATAGATACACAGTGATAGCGAGAGATAGATACAGAGAGAGAGAAAGAGAGAGAATGAGAGAGGAAATGATAGATAGATAGATAGATAGATAGATAGATAGATAGATAGATAGATAGATAGATAGATTAGACCAAATTAAGAGAGATAAATAGATTCAGCGTAATAGAGAGAGAGAGATACAGAGAGAGAGAGAAATACAGAGAGAGTAATAAAGAGAGAAAGACACAAAAGGAGAGAGAGAACATAATGATAGATATCCTGCTTACAACCAGGTTTTTGAAAGTGATATTAAGCTACGAGTTAAATGTCAGATATGTATATGTTTGAACTGGTTTGTGTTCACTAGTGTGTGTGAGTGTGTGTTCCAGTAAACAGATCATGTGACTCTCTGGTTGCTGTGGTAACAGCTATTCTAAGTCTTGAGTCTGATCCAGGCTTGTCTTCTTGTACAAACAGATTGGTCTCCTGGTTAAGACTGTTTTCCTGTTCCTCTCTGCAGGCGGGCTGTACGTGTCTGATAGAGAAGAGCATTGAAAACAGCTCTGATTTCTATAAAGACAGTGTAGTAATTAATTATTAATTATTACTGCACGCATTATTGAAATGATCATTGCACTGATTCATATTACTGAGGATAATGGAATCGGTTAAGGCAAATCACTATTAAAGGTCAAACAGTAAAGTTCAAGCTCTGACAGGAAATGTTGGGATTGAGATGCTCCTTGTAATGTCTTCTAAAAATAGAAGACAGAGCACCACCATCTTCACCAAGCTTTATTTGGACTGAGATGACATGTGGACTCTGTTTTTGACCCATCTATTCGGTGCACACACACTGTGTTATCTTGAAGACGCACACATGTCCGGAGCAGTGAGGGTTATAGATCTTTTTCAAGGGCCCGGCAGTGGCAACTATTAAACCCAGAACTCTATAATCAATAACTGGGTGCTCTAACCACTGAGCTACCACTGCTCCTTCAGCCTCACGATCAGTTTTTATACTTCCTATAACAGATTAGGTTGCTTGTTTTTTTTTAAACAATATATCTAATGGTTTTCGTACAGCTAAAGTTTTTAGTCTTGGACATTTCCCCATAGGGATCCATTCAAAAGTGTCCACAAACTTTTGCCACAGTTATAAACAGCTCTACAGGTCATATTTATATATTTTTGTGCTAGAATCGTAAAGATGCTTCAGACAATATGCTCATCAATCCGATACGATTCACAGTTTTTATAAAATTATTGTACAAATTTTCTCAATAGAAATGAATGGAGCGACCCAACATTCCGTACCGTGTCTGTATGGAGGAGCTGCTGGATAAACCAGCTATTGGGCAAAGACTTCAGACACACACCACACACAACAGCTTAGCAGCCACCACAGATCACATAGCAACCACCTAGCAACCACTTAACAACACTTCCTAGCAGCTTCCTAGAAACACCTTATTAACTACTTCCGAAATCATTGCAACTGCCCAGCAACACCTTGACAACCAGTTGAACTATGTTAGCAACTGCCTAGCCGATGGGTTATGTGTTCTTTCATGTCTTTTCACACTCCTTTGTGATGTGATAAACAGCCACTTAGTCTGGTTGTTGAATGTGTAGTACACAGAATAAATACTATAAAAGTGTGAAAGTTAAGTAAACTCAAATATTCTCACTGTGTACCTAGAACCAGTCCGTTCTTCAGTGTGGTTTCAGTAGATACCACAATGCAAAGCCGAGTGGTTGAAGGGGTGAGTCACTCATGTCCGGAAAAATTAGAAAATGTGTAGCAATGATAAATATATTCCTATTAGTACTTAGTATTTTGTGCATTAAACAAAAAATACAGCAATGTTAAAACTAGCATTGGTATCATTTTATTTGGATGGTTGGATGCTTGCATTATACAGCTCTGGAAAAAAATAAGAGACCACTTAATGATGACGTTTTTCCTTGATTTTATGATTTTATCAAATTGAAAACCTGTGGAATATAATCAAGAGCAAGGTGGATGATCACAAGCCATCAAACCAAACTGAACTGCTTGAATATTTACACCAGGAGTATAAATAGATTTTTACACCAAGGCATAAAGTTATCCAAAAGCAGTGTGTAAGACTGGTGGAGGAGAACATGCCAAGATGCATTAAAACTGTGTTAGATTTAGGTTTAATGGTTAATGTTATACTATAGAGAATCATTTACATTTAATGAAAAGTTCAGTTGAATTTAATAGGCATTCCAATGAATGTTAATTCAGCACCCATAAGGCATCTCTAATGGAACAGCCAAAGTACGTGTTACCTAAGCACAGTCTATACAGCTATATATGTTTTAGCGCAACTTATGCCTGGTTCACACTACAAGATTTTGGGCCAGTTCTTCAGTTGCCGCCAGTTTTTTGTTGATTGCCGACAAAAACTCGTAGGCAAATCGGAGAGCACTTTGCGCTCGCTTCTGGCAAATATTCAACATTTTTAATATCTGACTCAGTCGGCAACTGGGAGTCAGGAGCAGTGGCTAGAAACAGCCAATGGGATCACAGAAAGAAAGAACCACCAACTGCAGACTAACTATTTGATATACAATATGACAAACTTACAAACCATGTTACGGACTTTGAGGTGTAAAAACGAACATTTCACGCGACATTTCACTTTTTACCTCTAGTGTTACCTCTATTGTTTGCTTAATAGCTCACAAACCATCATATTTGTACAGACCCTAGTTTTAACCCCCCTGAGTTTAACTCACAATACTATGTATTTTTGTCTCCTAAACCTATTCTACATATCTGCATTTATTAAAAAACAGCCTCACTTCATATCTGTTTTTGTTTGTTTGTTTCAGAGAACTGAGGCATCATGGGAGGGAAACTGAGCAAGAAAAAGAAGGGATACAATGTGAACGACGAGAAGGCGAAAGACAAGGACGCCAAAGCCGAGGGAGCATCAGGAGAGGAGAGCGAAGCTCCCAAGGACAAGAAGGAGGACGCGCCGGCTGCCACAGAGACCACCGAGACAGCCAACGACACGGCGGCGGCCACCAAAGATGCCACACCCGCTGCGGAGAGCAATGCAACCAAGGCCAAGGAGGAGGAGAAGAACGCCACCCCAGCGGCCAAGGAGGAGAAATCGGCGGCTAACGCCACGGCAGCCTCCGACGCCAAGAGCGGCGACTCTGCCAAAGCGGAACCCGCCAAGAGCCCAGAGGCCCCGCCCACCAAGGCCGAGGAGAAAGCCGCCCCAGCCACCGATAAAGAGTCGGCGAAGGAAAGCACTCCTGCTCCCAAAGAGCCCACCCCGGCAAAGGAGCCCGCCCCCGCCGCGGCGACGGAGAGCAAGGCAGATGCTGAGGCTAAAAAGACTGAGGCTCCGCCCACCAAGGAGCCCGCCTCCGCAGAGCCTGTAACCACTGAGACCAGCCCTGCCCCCAGTAAGGAGCAGACAGTTGCCGTGCAAGATTAACGGACAGAAGCGAACAAAACGGAACGAAGGAGAAAGATAAATAAAGATGAAAAATATGATCCGATAAAAATAGCAAAACTAGCCCTGCAAGTTATTAAATTGAAACAATAATAATATCGATAATAATAATAGTAATAATGATATTGACTTTGACAACAAGCAAGACTCAAACATCTCAATGATTTTACTGATGATGATGATCACAATGAAGATGATGATGAAGATGATGATGGTGACTTTATGAGCATAATGTGTAGAGAGATAATATTGATGAGGTTTAGCATGATGATGATGATGACTTATAATTTATGAATGATGATGATGATGAAGAGGTTTAGTTTAGAGTTATGAAGATGATGATGATGATTATGATGATGATTATGATGATGATAACGATGACTAAGAACCTGGTGCTGCTGATTATTGTTGTTGTCACAGTTATTATTGTTATTTAAACTTTGATACTTAAACGAGTCCACCAGCCCCCCAATCTAACTCTTTCCACATCTCTCCCTCTCTCTCCCTCTCTTTCTCTCTCTGTTTCTCTCGCTCCTTTCATTCCTCCATCTGACAAATGAATGGTCAAAATGAAAGAGTGAAACTGAGTGAAACTGGTTCTTTAAAGGCCACACTCACACACACGCAAATCTCACCTCCCTGTTCTTAATCTTTTGAGATGGGTCTGAGTGTGTGGGTGTGTGTGTTTATGTGAGAGTGTGTGTGTGTGAGTGTGTGTGTACGGTGATGTAGCATTCTGTTGGTTATCTTCTCTTTGCTGCTGTCTGGTTCGTGCTTGGTCATTTGCAGTGGTTGAAGTTGTGTCTTTGCCTCTGTTATCTTGTCTTTTCTGACTCATCATCGCCTCTGATGGATCTCCCCCATATTGATGGAGTTAAAATCAGTGTGTACAGCACAATGTCATGCACACATACACAAGCACACACACAAACACACACACACACACATGCACATGCAAATGCACATTCTAGAGATGCAAAGAATATTTGGCAACCAAAACTACCGTAACGAGTCATTTATTTAAAGTGATATTTCAGTATTTTCTCTATCAAGGGAACTGAGAATTTTTTTAAGAGTTTAGATATGAGCTGTACTGGGCTAGGATAGTAATGTTAGATTAAATAGCTAACTTAGCCTTAGCATTTGTTTGCTTACCGAAAGACTGGCTGCCTTTCTCTGTGCAAATGTTACTATAATGTGACCTAACTGTCACTGCTGAGGTGAATATGATAGAAGAATAGAACTACTAATTAAATTTGTAATTAGAGCAGCATTGCTGAGGTAATTTCATGGTTGCAAATTTAAGGTCAGAATAACACTGGTGAGGTAATATCATGATTGGAGTAGCACTGCTGAGGTAAATTCATGATTACAATAGCACTGCTGAGGTAAATTCGTGATTACAACAGCACTACTGAGGTAAATACGTGATTACAATATCACTGCTGAGGTGAATTCTGATTAGAGTTGCACTCCTAAGGTAAATTCTTGATTGGAATAGCACTAAATAAGTCGCTGGTAGTTTTTTAAAACATCATTTTGGCTATAAAAGTCAAAAAATGAAGGAAAAGCTGTGAATTTACTATTTGGCCTTTGGTTTTGGTTAAATTCAATTCAGTGCATCTCTAACACACACACACACACACTCACACAAAGAGTGAGAGAGTCTGTTTTTATTGAAGGTGGTAATGCATTAAAATGTGTGCGTGCATTTTTGAAGTCTTTCACTGTTCATTGGTATGATGTGTAGAAATAGAAATGTGTGTGTGAGAGAGTGAGTGAGTGTGTGAGTGCGTGTGTGAGTGTGTTTGAACGAGCTAGTATGTGTGTGTGTGTGTGTGTGTGTGTTTGCATGGGGACCTAGTCTGCCTTCTTAATGATAAAGCAGTGGTTGCCATGGCATTAGTACATGATGAGAGAGAGCGAGAATGAGAGAGAGAGAGAGATTCAGTGTGTACTACAGACTTTAACATTCATCAGACAAACACACAACTCTTTGTGTGAGAGTGCTTGTGTGTGAGAGAGTGTGTGTGTGTGTGTAAGAGAGTGTGTGTGTGTGTGTGTGTGTTGTAACAGATTTCTTGCATGTCGGTTGTTGAGTGGCCCTGTAGTGTAATTATTTTGGTTGCTGTGGAATAATGTTGTTACAGTTGATATTCTAATATTGTATTCCATTTTAACAAATGCACGGACATACCAACAGACTCTCTCTCTCTCTCTCTCTTTCTCTCTATCTATCTATCTCTCTCTCTCTCTCTCTCTCTCTCTCTCTGTGGACATCCCTTGCAGAAATGAAACAGAACGTAAACTGGATGATTTGAGATTATATGTTCTTGTATAGATGGAGCAACAAGTAATAAAATGTAAGAAACTGATTGACATCTCTGGTGAGCCCCTCAGGTGTGTTTTATTTAAGTGTATTTTACTTTCCTTTGTCTTGCTCTCTCGCTTACACACACACACACTAGTGTTCATATTATTTTGCCATGCCCACTTTCAAACCCCATTTAATATGTGTATTTAAAGGAGAACTCCAATGTAAAATTGACTTTTGTTGGAGTAAAACATGATAAAAAGTACTTAATTTTGATGAAAAGCACAACTCCGCTCTCCCACAGCTTTCTGAGATCCAGTAATTTTGTGCTTTTTACCCAGCACTCTGTATAACGACCGCTTCAGGCCATATTTTTGCCCCTGATAAATCGCTTTTTCCACTGTAATCCAGGCTCAACGTAGCTCCACACCTCCTTGCTAGAATCCGGGGAGCTCTGACATTTAAAACGAGGCATTAATAACTTTAAAAGTGCATAAGAATCTTATTAAAAAAACTGTTTACATCCCGTAGTCCTTTTTTGTAGCTCTGAGCACCACCATCACTGTACTGATAATGACATAGACATATATACATAGACTCCACATAGCCTGCCTCCTGGCGCCCAGTACATTTATTTACACTGAGTAAGGTGTTTAATACATTTATAAAAATCACATTTCGATTATTATGATTCACGATTTTTACACGGTTTGGTTTATTACAAACAGCAGAGATGTAGTAATGATAAAAGGTGCTGTCACACATTACAAATACCTGCTTTCATGCTGAAATACTTTGTATTACGTTCTTTAACAAAATATGGTATGGCATATTAACTGGATGTTAATCTACACATATTTCTCTACTAAAAACTGTTTATTTATTACATGTTTTACAGTAAGCTTAGATTTCCTGATTTCCATTAAGGCTAGCTGCGGTTAGCGGCTAATGCTGTCTGACAGTGCTACACTTAGAAAACCCAGAAAACACTGTTATGGAAAAGCCAGGGTTTTAATATCTAGCAGTTCGTCCTATGTAGCTTGTTTTAACAAAGTAAAAACACAAACGGCAGTCCGATATACTCACCTCTGAACAGTAAAAGAGCTAGTGCTTATTGTGGTTAGCGGGTAATGCTAATGCTTTTCCAGCAGAACTAGCCAAGATAGTAGCAGGCTACAGTCCAGTAATACTCAGCTCTGAACTGCGAAAGAGCTAGCGCTTAGCGCGCTTAGCGGCTAATGCTAATACTGCTTCAGTCTCAGTGCTGGAGAACTAAACTGAAACTCCTGTATAAAGCTGTACTTCAGCAGAGTGGATTTACTGCTCCTTAATACCTGACTGGTAAAATTCACACATAAGGCGCACTGATGATTTTTGGGAAAATTAAAGGATTTTAGGTGCACCTTATAGTGCGAAAAATACAGTAAATGGAGCTCCATAACAATTTGTTGTATTGTGTTTATAATTCTGCTGTTCAAGCAAAATCCTCCTCTTCTTTCATTAACTGGGACACCCTCTAACTAACTGATTTAGTTAGAGGTTTAACACTACTCATTTTATACATTTATTATCATTTTGTAGCTATATAGTCGTTATCAGTGATTTCACTGTTTTACTGGAAGTTCTACTCAGAGTAAACAAAGATGGCCTCCCACTTTCAGTCATGGAATAAAAGGTGGATACCTATATTTGTAAAAACGCCTGTTTTGACTTCATAGCAACAAGAAAACCCACAAAACAATACAAATGTCTTGCTGTCACTCTGAAAAATGATTCCTGTTGAATTGATGCAAATCCATTAAACCATCTAAACAAATCAACTAAAAACAAATCATTCTGTTCTGAAATCAACTCATTCAAACCAGTCAAACAAGTCAACTCTGATTCACTGACTCAATCAGTCAGTCCTTTAAATCAAGCAAAACATTATGACCAACTCCTTGGTTCTAAATCCATCGTTTCTTTTGTCGGCTTCACTGATCATAAAGGAACACTTTGTAGTTTCAGAATCACAGACTAGTTCTGTATCTGTTCACCCTGTTCTTCAATGCTGAGGAACCCACGTGAGAGGAAACCACCACAAATCATCTATTATTATTATCATTATTTGGGTGGTGGGTGATTTATTCTCAGCACTGCAGTGACTGTACTGGTATGCTGGTAATAAATCTGTGCCATTTCTGTCCCAAGGAAATTACATGTATAAATGTGCACACAAAATAACTATAAATACATTATTAAGCATAGTGTCTTGTACATTGTATCTGTTCCCACTTTCTTACTAAAAACTTTACTTTATTAATTAAATATAATTAATAAAATCCTTCAAAGATCAATTTTTTTTGCATTGCGAGTCCAAATATTACAAATATTTATTTCAAAACAAATCCATAGTATTTAAAGTTAAAATACATGTTTTAATTAGGGAAGGAAAAATTAAGTTCCCTCATTAGTTTTTTTTGTATATTTGCTCTTATTGTAACTATGACTGAGGAGCTCAATCTCAGTACTCACTCCTGTTTCCTAAATTAATTCTTAGATCTTATTTGTTTATTTTTTAAATACAAATTTTGGAAAAATTACTAGAACGTGCTGAGTGTTCTCGTGCTATTAGCATAGCCACCATTTAGCTATTTTTCATGTTTCTGCTAATTCTATGGTAAAACCTCATTTCTGTTACTTTCAGTCTTGTTACTCAAAACGTAAAAAGTAACAGGAGTGAGTGCCAGTAACAGGAGTGTTAATATTAGTTAATGTTAAAACATTTTTTTCCAATTCTGTTCGGTTCATCAATTTTCCATTTGTTTAACAAATTGCATAATAATAAATTTGATCAATTTCAGGTTTGGGTCTTCTTGATAAAAAAAAAAAAACCTTTGCATATTTTAGAAGAATACAATGTGCATGCATATATAGTGATTTTGTCATATATATTAATCATTTGAACATGCAGTCAACCATTTTTTAATATAAAGACTTTCTTGAGAAAAAAAAATCTAAAAAATTAGTGGACTTGCTTTTGTTTTTTTTTTAAAGTTACTTGAGTTTTGGTAACAGGGCTGAGAAAAATGTAACCATTTTTGGATTAGAAACCTTGTAAAATTTAAGTAAAGCTAAAAGACAGGACAAAAAAGCTAAAAAATATAAGTTTAATTTGGAAGAGTTACTACAAGCATCAGAAACATAAAAAAACATATTTGTAGAAGAACTAAAGAATGAATTGAACACTTTATTGGTTAATCGGAACAGGAGCTGTGCAGCAACACCTGATTGGCCGAGAGGTGACAGCCCTTACTGTTCTTGCCTAGCAACAGATTCAGCTGCACATAGCATAAACTCCACCCACTACTGAGAATATGGGAAGAAACACACACACACACACACACACACACACACACACACACACACACACACACACGTAATTACATTTACAGCAAATAATTATATTATATTATCTTAATAACAGTACTGGTATTTTTTACTGTTCTTCTAATTAAAATACATAATACATACAGTACATAATCTCACACATATTTCTGAGAGTCTCTCTCTGTACTTTCAGGCTAAAATTAGCCGTGCTGAGGCAGGATTGGTATAATTTACACTTCAGAGTCACTAAAGATGGCTTTACCAGAAAATAAATGCACCCCGTTCCCTTTTAGGTCAGCAGAGTCCCTGGAGGGAAAATCAGCGCCTGTCATTGGTTGGCTGCGTCTCCATGGTAACACAGCTGTGTGCATGCATGTGTGTTGGAGGCAGGTGTGTATCCTCGGAGAGATCCCAGCTCGTAATGAAAAACTGTGATTCACCATGTAGCACTGCTGCTTCCCCACCCACACCCAGTCCAGCCCTGCCCCACAGGTCTGGGTACTCTTCTTCTTCTGCTGGTAGTAAAATATACAGTTCTGAAAAAAAATAATAATAAGAGAGCACTTAAAAATTATGAGTTTCTTTCATTTTACCAAATAAAAACCTCTGAAATATAATCAAGAGGAAGATGGATGATCACAAGATATCAAACCAAACTGAACTGCTTAAATTTCAGCACCAGGAGTAAAGACATAAAGTTATCCAAAAGCAGTGTGTAAGACTGGTGGAGGAGCACATGATGCCAAGATGCATAAAACTGTGATTAAAAACCAGGTTTGTTCCACCAAATATTGATTTCTAAAATCTTAAAACTTTATGAATATGAACTTGTTTTATTTGCATTATTTGAGTTCTGAAAGCTCTGCATCTTTTTTGTTATTTCAGCCATTTCTCATTTTCTGCAAATAAATGCTCTAAATATTTCTATTTGGAATTGGGGAGAAATGTTGTCTGTAGTTTATAGAATAAAACAACAATGCTCATTTTACTAAAACATAAACCTATAAATAGCAAAATCAAAGAAACTGATTCAAAAACTTAACTCTCTTAATTTTTTTTTTCCAGAGCTGTAATTGATGACTTCTATTTGACTTCAGATAATGAGCAGTTTTTATATACAGTATATATATATTTTTCAAATTTGATCACATTTTCTGCATAATTTAAAAGGCTATTTACACAACGAAGTGTATATTTATTCATCATGTGCATGTGTATCATGTGTCATGTGCATGTGTTTCCTGTCCTTATCCGTGTTTATTTATAGTCTTTGTGTTTCCGTTCTCCTTGTCGGTTCTTGTACATCTTTACGTCTGATTGATTGATGGTTTTCCTTAGTTACCAGTCTCTGTGTATTCATTGTTTCTGTGTTTGTATATGTCATTTAATTTCTGTGTGGTTATTGGTTCCCATTTCGAAATAAACTTACTCACATTTTCGTCTGCTCTCCGCATCCTTTCTCTGCTCCTGCGTCAATCCTGACAGTTTGAATAAGCGAAATTTGTTCAGAATGATGTTAATTAACATTACAACACTGAAGAAGCACAAACCTATTGTTAAAAAAAAAACTCCAAAACATTAAAACACAATGCAAACAATGATCCACAGCCTAAACATCAGTAAAGAATGATGTCTGAATGACTTCCCTCTAATTAATACAATTTAACATGATTAAGGAATAGAAAATACATTCTAAACAAACTTAATATATTTTTTTTATATTGAGCTTATAGTCTGTGTTCAAAAACACACACAAAAAACACAGTAATAAAGCTATGCACTGCACTGCAAGTCAAGTGCATAATACGGACAAGTGGAGTGTGCACTGCTCACTTGTGCACCTTTTTTTAAAACACAGTTTGATTTGTTACTTTGCTATATTGTGATTGTCACACCATAGCGCTATATATAAAATAAAAATAGCATTAAAAAACAGACGTCTTGTTACGTTTTCGCCCTGTTTCTAGTCTGTTCTCATGTCTCTGTGTGTGACCCCCACGTGACCCGTGCGCCTCTGTGTTGTTTCCCTGTAATTTTCTATTCACCTGTGCGTTATTTGTAGCTCCGCCCCCCAGCCCCAGGTGTTTCTACTTCCTGTGTGTTTTCCTGTCTATTTATAGCCCTGTGTTTTAGTCTGTATTTGTCGGTCTTTGCACTTAAACCTGTTATTTGTCATTCCCGTGTTTGCTTTCTCGTTTGTTCACAGTCATCGCCCTAGTATCTTCCTTGTTAATTTCTTGTTTATTCCTTTGTTTATGTTCCTTAGTTTAGTTAGTTTACCCTGTTTAGTTTATTTCTATCTTGTTTTAGTTCCTTGTTTTTGTTTGTTAGCCTCCCCATTGTTCCTATTATTAACTCTCGTTTGTTTTGGTTTATTTCTTTGTTCCTTGTTTTTTTGTTTCTTTGTTAGTTATTTAATACATTTCCTTTACCTGCATTTGTGTCCGCCTGCATGTCTTCCTGCCTGCACCCATTCCTGACACGTCTACGTCACAGACTACTTTTGTTGGGTCAGGCCCCAGGTCAGGTCGGGTTCGACAGTCCGGCAGAAGATACAGGAGTCATGCAGACTCTGCAACAGCTTCTTCCACCAGGCAGTCAGACTCCTCAACACGCAGAGACTGTACTGAACCCACCCATCACTTTACTTACACACACACAGATTAAAATGTCTCTATGGCTATCAGCAATATTTGCTGCTTTATTCTATAGAACTATAAACTTTCAGTAACTGTTGTAATCATGTATGTTCTATATGTTACAGTATGTTACATATATATGCACCTTATCCTCCCAATGCACATTATTATACCGAATCGGTACTGCTCTGTCCTGTCTTTTAAACTGTATTGTCTGTTGCATTTACTGTATTTATTGTAGTGTTATAGTTTTATCATTACAAGTTTGCAATTCGTAATTTCGTTACCCTGTGTACCTGTACTCAGCAGATGTAATGACAATAAAAGCCTCTTTACTTGAGTTGAACTCTTAATTGATATATCTTGGGAGCTGTCCAGTGCTGAAATCCAAATCTTGCATGGGTCTCCACTCTGAGGAAGCAAATGTGAAAATAGTGAGTGAATAAACAACTGTACTATAGCTCTAGCATGTAGAATAAATAAAGTACATAGTTATTTGTGAATCATTTTTTATGTTCTACTGTGTTTTATTTGGCAACATCATATCTGCAAAGAAAATGAACATCGCATTTGGTATTTTCTTCTCAGATGAACAAAGGGGATACTGATATGATCTAAACCATTTTCATACAGAACGAAACCAGATTAGCTGGAAAAAAATGCTTAGAATCACATTAATATAGTTTTAAAAGTGACTGATTGGCAAAGTTATTCCTTAATCTGTTCAAAACCATCAGGAAAATGTAGATAACACCCACCAAATGCATAGAAAATAAGAGGAACAAAAGGGAAACAGCAGATCTGTGTGGAAACCTACAAAACAGGTTTCAGGAGGCTTGTGCAGCCATACATCCATCCTGCTAAGAGTCGTCAGCAACATACACAGATCTATTTATAGCCTGCAGTTCCAGAGCAGCAGGATTTCCACCAGGAAGAACAATTCTCGCTCAGTATCTCAACAAGCTCTTTGTGCATGTTAGCGTGTTAAAAAACGTGAAAAAAAATTCTAAAACAATGGACATTTTCTTGTAAAACCATTTGCTGAAATATAAAAAACACTATATATATACAAAAAAGGGAACACTTTAGTTTCTGAATCAGTTTCTCTGATTTTACTAAGTATAGGTTTATGTTTGAGTAAAATGAACATTGTTGTTTTATTCTATAAACTACAGACAACATTTCTACCACATTCCAAATAAAAATGTTGTTGATTAGTAAGTGTCTTCACACTTACTAATCCACTTTTAGTCTGCTTCCTCTTTGCTCTACACACCTATTAATCCACTTTCAGTCTACTTTTATAGACTTTTTCCTCAGGTTTGCTGGATTAGCTGTTTGCTGCTGCAGTTTGTTTGTGTAAGTTTCTAATTTCAACTGAAACAAGGTGAGTGCTTTTTTTTCTCCATGGCTTCTGCTCAGGTTTACTCCTGTTTAGAGTGTGGCATGTATAGCTTAGATCCCTTATCCACCGATACTGGTAACAATAGTGGTATTTGTACTAAGTGTGAGATAGTTAGCACCTTGGTGGATAAGGTGAATAAGTTAGAGCTGCACGTCCGGGGTTTAATAAGGGATAGACAGCAGGATTCACTGTTAGCAGCCCCGGGTGTCTCAGGGAGAGTTAGTACCCCCTCGACTCCGGCCTTAGAGCCCTCACAGCGGGGCGAATGGGTAACGTCTCGGCGGCATAGTCGAAAGGCTAAGGCTAATGCTACCGCAAAGGCCACAGCCAGCCCACCTAAACACCACGCTCCCCCAGTTCACGTGTCAAACAGGTTTGCCCCGCTCAGTGAAGCACCAACTGAGGAGCCTGTTAAAGGTACTCTTGTGATAGGAGACTCTATCGTCCGACACGTCAAATTAGCTACTCCTTTAGCACCAGCGGGCACCAGCGGCAACAGTTACTTGTTTACCGGGAGCCAGAGCACCGGACATTAGTGGCAACCTCAGGTTAGGGAATAGGAGATATTCGAGGGTAGTAATTCATGTAGGGGCCAATGATATTCGTCTGCGGCAGTCTGAAGTAACTAAGGCTAATATTAAAGAGGTGATTAAACAGGCCCAGACGCTGTCCGAGGAGGTAATCTATCATATCCAGACTGTAGTACTAACATTTCAAGCCTAAAGATTGGTTTACTTAATATTAGATCTCTAAATTCAAAAGCAGTTCTAGTGAATGAAATGATAACTGATCAGAAATTCGATGTTCTGTGTCTGACAGAAACCTGGATTAGGCCAAATGAATATGTAGCATTAAATGAAGCCACCCCTGCAGGCTATAACTAATACACAATCCGAGATTGTCCGGTAGAGGAGGTGGGGTCTGCATATTTTTCCAAAGTACCTTAGTTAGCAATCAGAAACACTATGATAATTTTACTTCTTTTGAGCTTCTTTACACCAGTATAATTAACCCAGTTACAAAAAAGAATGCATTTTCTTTAATTAACATCTACAGACCACCAGGGCCCTATTTAGAATTTTTAAAAGAATTTAGTGATTTTGTCACAGACTTAGCAGTAAGTAATGATAAAGTGATTATAGTTGGAGACATTTCGAAAAATTGGATGATCCATTAAAAAAGGCATTCACATCGATTTTAGACTCAGTTGGTATTATTCAAAATATAACAGGACCTACTCATTACTGTAATCATACTCTGGATTTAGTTTTGACCCTGGGTGTGAGCATAGATAACCTGAATATTCGTTCTCAAACCTCCGCAATTTCAGATCATTACCTTATTTCATTTAAATTACATCTCAGTCATAATATATGTACATCCCCTAGCTACTCTGTAAAACGTTCAATTACGCCTTTTACAGCCCAACAATTTACAGATAAGCTTCCAGACTTATCAACTCTAATATATTCTCCTATAGACCCAGTAGAACTAGACAAACTAACCGAAGGTTTAGAAAATACCTTTCGCTCTACCTTAGATGTTGTAGCACCCCTTAAACACAAAATAGAGAGACAGAAAAAGCTCGCACCGTGGTACAATGATCAAACTCGTACCTTAAAGCAGTTAGTACGAAATTTAGAGCCTAAATATCGATCAACTAAACTGGAAGTGTTTCACTCTGCGTGGAAAGACAGTCTTGTTAAATATAGAAAAGAACTAAAGAAATCCCGCTCAGCGTATCTGGCCTCACAGATCGAGATAAATAAAAATAATCCTAGAGTTCTCTTTAGTGTTATTTCCAAATTAACTAAACACCAGGCAGGTACTGAACCTCAGATTCCAGCCATTTACACCAGCAACGATTTTATGGACTTCTTCAATAGTAAAATTGAAAACATTCGGGATAAAATTAAACAGATAAATATTACATCCTCTCTATCATCTGGTCTGGCTGATCTAGAACAAAACCCTGTTACTGAAGTTAGGTAGGAAGTCTTTAACCCACTTCCACAGCTAGAACTAGAGAAAATTATCTCCTCTTCAAACAGCACAACCTGCACACTTGATGCTGTTCCCACAAAATTACTAAAACAGGTACTGCCAGATATAATTAAACCTCTGTTAATGATAGTAAACTCATCGCTCACCCTGGGCCATGTACCCAAAGCCTTTAAAACAGCTGTAATTAAACCTCTGATCAAGAAACCAAATATTGATCCTAGTGTACTGTCTAACTATAGACCTATTTCAAACTTACCCTTTATTTCTAAGATTTTAGAAAAAGCTGTAGCCCAACAACTTTGCTCTTACCTGCAAAGAAACCAGATCTATGAAAAATTTCAATCTGGATTTAGGCCTTATCATAGCACTGAGACAGCTTTAGTTAGAATAACAAACGATCTACTTATAGCCGCCGACCAAGGCTGTGTTTCCCTACTGGTACTTCTCGATCTGAGCGCAGCCTTTGATACAATAGATCATACTATCCTTTTAGAAAGACTAGAGAACATGGTCGGTATAACTGGAACTGCCTTAGCATGGTTTAAATCGTACTTAACCGATCGCTATCAGTTTGTGAGGTTAAATGATATGTCTTCCAGTTATACCAAGGTAAGATATGGAATTCCACAAGGCTCTATATTAGGACCGTTATTATTTACATTATATATGCTCCCACTGGGCAAAGTTATTAGAAAACACAATGTGAATTTTCATTGTTATGCGGATGACACGCAGCTCTTCATATCAGCCAAACCTGATGACAGAGTGAGATTAAAGAAAATCGAAGATTGTGTAGAAGATGTAAAATCATGGATGTCGCACAACTTCCTCCTATTAAATAGTGATAAAACAGAAGTTCTCCTATTAGGCCCCAAAGCTGCTAGAAATAAATTATCAGACTTAATGCTAAATCTTCTCAGCCACCCCTGGTTCAGCAGCTAAAAACCTTGGAGTTATCATAGATTCAGATCTAGCATTCGATAAACACATATCTAATGTTACTAGAACAGCTTTTCTACACCTCCGTAATATTGCCAAGCTAAGAAATGCCCTATCACTGCATGACGCAGAAAAATTAGTACATGCCTTTATTACCTCAAGGCTAGATTATTGTAATGCGCTACTGTCTGGATGTTCCGGCAGTAACTTAACTAAACTTCAGCTAGTTCAAAATGCTGCAGCCAGGGTCCTTACTAAAACGAGAAAATTTGACCATATTAGTCCAGTACTATCAGCACTGCACTGGCTTCCAGTCAAATTCCGCATAGACTATAAAATTCCCCTGTTAACATATAAAGCCCTACACGGGCTCGCTCCTGAGTATTTACAAGACCTCATCTCCTGTTATGAACCACCGCGATTACTTAGATCTAAGGGTGCTGGTTTATTAGTAGTTCCTAAAATTCAGAGGAGCTCTGCAGGAGGAAGAGCTTTCTCTTATAAAGCGCCTCAACTCTGGAATAATCTCCCCGAATATGTTCGGGACTCAGACACAGTCTCAATCTTTAAGTCTAGACTGAAAACTTACTTGTTTAGTTTAGCTTTTGGTAATTAATGTTTTCCCCTTTAGATAAGGCTGCAGATTCAGGGGTTCATGGACAGAGGAAATTGTGGTAAACTGAGATGCTGGTGCTGCTGTTCTCCCACTGCACACGGTCACTCAGGTTTGTGGACGGTGGAGTGGGTGGATGCCAGTGTTTCAGGGAGCCTTCATGTCTATGTTACCTTCTGGCTCTCTGCCTTTAGTTAGGCTGTTTTATTTAGATCTGCCGGAGTCATTTGCCACACTCTGATAATGTTTTATATTCTCTGTTTTACATAAATCCAGTCAAAACTAATTCCATCTCTCTGCCTTCCTCCGAGTTACTGACTGCCCACCTGTCTGACCCGATACCGAGGGATGTTGGACCCTCAGGCTCTCATGTCCTCTGTCTGGCCAGACTGGAAGTTTCTGAAGTCAGCTCTTCTCCATCCACCACCACAGATCAGCTGCTCATCATCCATCTTACTCTATAAGCCATTAGTGGAGCTGCTATACACCTGAATATATAAAACCTATGTGGATGTATGAAAGACTTTTTAAAATTAATTTAAAAGCCATTTGACCAGTGGTAGGATGGTCCCCCCTTTAATGTGAGTCTTGGTCCTCCCAAGGTTTCTTCCTCCTCCTGCAGCTCTGAGGGAGTTTTTCCTTGCCTCCGCGCTCACTGGGGGTTCTGTATTATGTATATTCTATGTTTAATGTTTTGCCTGATTCTTTGTCCTGTGATCATGTTTCTGTAAAGCTGCTTTGTGCCAACACCAGTTGTAAAAAGCGCTATACAAATAAATTTGATTTGATTTGATTTACAGCATTTATGAGCATTAAGATGCACAGTTTTCAGACCGCAAATAATGCAAAAAAAAACAAGTTCATATTCATAAAGTTTTAAGAGTTCAGAAATCAATATTTGGTGAAAATAACCCTGGTTTATTTTTAATCACAGTTTTCATGCATCTTGGCATCATGTTCTCCTCCACCAGTCTTACACACTGCTTTTGGATAACTTTATGCTGCTTTACTCCTGGTGCAAAAATTCAAGCAGTTCAGTTTGGTTTGATGGCTTGTGATCATTTCATCATTGATTATATTCCAGATGTTTCAAGTTAAAATGTAAATCAAAGAAACTCATCATTTGTTTGAAAGTGGTCTCTTATTTATTTCCAGAGCTGTAAAACTTATAGATACAGAATATGAATACATCCCAAATGTAATGGGACAGGAACTAGAATGAGGTTCCATGATTTTTTCACATGCACCACTAAAGCTTAAAAACCTTGCACAGACCTGTGGGATATCGCTGGTCTGTTCACATAGACGATTCTAGCCAGACACTGCAGGTCACAATCATTACCATCCACTGCAGGTGCTGAACAGTGTGGATGTTAATGTGGCCAGAGCTGTTTGTAAATCTTAATATTCTTATGTCCACTGTGTTCAATGTCAGGTTCAAGAAGTTTACAGCTCATGGCACTGTCGCTAAACCCCCTGGAGGTGGATGAAACAGAATTTAGTTTTTTAAGATTCAAGCTCACTTCAATGTAATTCAAAGCATTATTTTCAATCTACTACTTTCAATCAAATTTAAGCTGATCTACAGGCACAAGGTAAAACCTCTCATCCTCTCACCCTGCAAAGGGGTTATCGGCGGAAAGCGCAGCGACTCGGTTATGATACATCAGCTCACAGATGCCTTGTGCTGATTGACATCACCCTAGGAGTGATGTGGGAAGAGAGCGCCATCTACCCACCCAGAGAGACCAAGGCCAATTGTGCTCTCTCGGGCTTTGATGGCAAGCTACATGAACAGGATTCGAACCGGCGATCTCCTGATCATAGTGGCAGCACTGAACCATTTAGAGCAAAGGGGTTATTAAATTGTTATTAAAAGATATTTTTTACACCTTGCTATCATAATGATGGGAAAAGTATGCCTTGAGTAACTCTAAACGTGCAAATGTACTAATTCTCTTAATTAATCATGGGTGTGTTTTGGGTGTAACATGAAACAAGCCAATTAGTGGTCACTTACCATTTTTTTAAAAGACAGGTGCGTTCTGACTTTTGCTTTTTTTGGTGCAGGCATCTGGACGTGTTCAGCGCTTCTCTTCTTATTTTATTCTGTATTCTTTTTATTATTGATGTAAAAGTTGGGTTTGTGCACTGCTGTGTCCTTGTGGGCCATAACAAGTAGGTAAGTGCAGTGCCTGTGTTGCCAAGATAGCAGTGAATGTCAGACTGTTGTCTACTGTCTAGGTTGTATTCATTCAGTGGCACACCTGTGTTTTCCATTGATAAAATAGCAATACAACTGAACACACCTCACTTCCAGACCAGCGTTGCTACTGAAGTGATTTAGGCTAAAGGTGTGATAAGAGGCTGTTGGCTGGATGCAAGATAGCAATGAGCATCACAACACACTTGTGCAGGGTGTACGATAGGGCATATTCTGTCGTAAGTTCTGTTCATTCATGTTTTTTTTATTATAAAGAGTGGAAACCCATTACATAAAGTAGAAACCCATTCTGTAAAGTTCTTTACACTCTACTGTTCTTAAGCTGAAGCTACATGATGTTTGGAGGTGTGTAGTTGTGTCGCTGTCGTTCCCAGTCTCTTCCACTGTGTTATAATATCACTGACAGTTGGCTGTGGAATATTTGGACTTGGTTGCAGAGATGATTCATCCTATCACGGTTCCACAGTGCTTGAGTTCACTGAGATCCTGAGAGTAACCCATTCTTTAACCAATGTTTCCCACAGGTTTTATACACCTGTGGAACCATGGAAGTGATTAAAACCTGAGTTCAATGATTGGGATGGGTGAGTGAATACTTATATTGGCAATATATTGCATGTCTTGATGGTGGACCACACACACATCAATGCCACACACAACACACACAAGTTGCAACCATACCAGTGCCAATGCTGTGTTGAGAATGGCCCACCTCCCAAATAATACCCTGTCTTGTGGTCAGATGTGGACCAATAATTATTGGGGTAGAGCTACAGTAATTGGACACCCATATAGTGGACAAGTAAGCTGGTGGGTGGAGCTCATGATGCGAACAGTGAGTGGTGCTACAGAGTAAGTGTTTCAGATAAAGTGGCCAGTAAGTTTACAGTGGGGAAAATAAGTATCTGATACACTGCCGATTTTGCAGGCAAGTTTTCCCCCCTGGAAAGAATGAAGGGTTCTGTTAATTTTATCGTTGATGCACTTCAACTGTGAGAGACTGTAAAAAAATAGAGAAAAATAAATTGTTTGATTTTGAAATAGTTCATCTGCATTTTATCTCATTAAATAAGTATTTGATACAATAAAAAATCTAAAGTTAATATTTGAAACAGAAACTTTTGCTCACAATTACAGAGGTCAGATGTTTCCTGTAGTTCTTGAACTAGTTCTTGCACACACTACAGCAGGGATTTTGACCCACTCCTCCATACAGATCTTCTCCAGATCTTTCAGGTTTTAGGGGTTTCGATGGGCAGCAAAATTTTCTTTTTGGTGAAGGTCTGGAGACTAGCTAGGCCATTTAAGGACCTAGAAAGGCACTCTCATTTTGTGTTTTAGGTCATTGTCATGCTGGAAGACCCAGTTTACCCAGGTTACATGAGATGCATGACCCCAATCATCCTTTCATCTTTGAGACTGTGGTCCCATATCTCTTCAGATCATTGACCAGGTCCTCTTGTGTAGTTCTGGACTGATTCCTGATCTTTCTCAGAATAATTTCACCATCTTTACCCCACGAGAAGAGATCTTACATGAAGCCCCAGAATGAGAAAGATTGACAGTCATCTTGTGTTTTTCTCATTTTTTAATAATTTTACCAGCAGTTGTTGCTTCTCTCCAATGGGCTAATGTCTATTGTCTTGTAGCTCATCCCAGCCTTGTGCAGGTCTACAGTTTTGCCTCTGGTTTTCTTAGACAGCTCTTTGGTGTTGGTCATGGTGGAGAGGTTGGAGTGTGATGGATTGATTGAGTGTTTGGACAGGTGTCTTTTATATAGGTAACATATTCAAACAGTTGTAATTAATACAGGTAAGAGAGAGTAAATTAGGAGATTCTTAAAGAAATCAGGTCTGCGAGAACCAGAATTCTTGCTGCTTAGCAGGTGATCAAATACTTATTTCAATGGAAAATTATTATGGATATTAATGTTTTTTAATGCATTTTTTGGTAGATTCCCTCTCTCACAACTGAAGTGTATCTATGATAAAAATACAGACCTCGTCATTCTTTGTATTTGGGAAAAACTTGCAAAATCATCAGTGTATCAAATCATTATTTTCCGCACTGTATGTGTAGAATGGATGACTATAGGCATGTGTGAATATCTGTAGGCCTGATTGTCGTCGTGTGTGTGTTGTGGGGTGGTGGGGGAGTTTAGTCGAGGGTGCTAAGGGGAGGTGGTGGAAAACGTGTCACATCCTGTTAGTTCGGTGTCTCTGCCACTAGCTATATACTGTGTGTGTGTTGTATTAGTGTGTGTAAATGATGGCTCTTTGATGTGACATATTTGTCACAGGGCTAAAGTTGTGTAAGGAGATAAAATTTCCCAGTCTCTTTCTCTCGTTCTCTCTCTCTCTCTTTATCTCTATCACTCTCTCTGTCCTTTTCTTTTCACCGCACACAAACACACTCACACAAACACACACACACACAGAGCTCACCAGCCACTCTAAGAGTGATTTGTTTGAAATCTCAACAAAGCGTCAAACGTTGTTCATCACACTTTTATAGGTGAAATAGTTGCTTAGCAACAACGCATCTCTTTCGAGCATGATATTATATATTCAGACAAGATTCCTTCCTGCTGCTAAAATAGGAATCATCCTCACAGACGTCTTCAGTACATGTGAACATTGTCTTTTTCCCACACAGCAGCAAATTTCTTTAAAGGCGTCTGACTTTACGACAAGCAAATATTCCATCTTTCTTCTTCATGGATCTTCTGTTAAAAACCTAAAACTGCCAGAGCTGAACGTGAAGGTGTGAACTGTGAAGTCTCCACAGGGCTGTTTTTAGCTTTGTGTTATTGATCGGTTGTTGAATCACATTTTTTAGTAAAAATAGTACAGCAGTAATGCTTTCTGTGGCACTACAGTAGCTATAGCTCCTGAATTAGCTTTAGCACTGGGGTCGACATAATGGGCCCTATTTTAGTGATCGATAGGCGAGACGTGCTGCTTGATTTAGGGCGTGTCAGTGTGTCTTTGGTATCGTGAGGTAGCTAAAAAATATATATTTTTTTTTAATTAACCATTAACCATGGGTGTGTTTTTGGTAAATGCTAATGCTAATGCTGCTCCAGCCTCAGTGCTGGAGAACTAACTAAACTGATATTCCTTTACAACACTGTACTTCAGGGGAGTGACTTTATTTCTCCTTAATACCTGACTGATAAAATTCATACATAAGGCACACCTGATTATAAGGCGCACTCATGAATTTTATGAAAATTAAAGGATTTTAAGTGCGCCTTATAGTGCAAAAAATACAGTACTCTTCTGCATGCTTGATGCAGTTACACATACCTACCAAAGAGCTCTCTAAATCCCCTAATCTTCAAAACTTACAGACTATTGCTTTAATGAAATCCTGCAAAAACATGTATAGTATTCCGTATTCTGTCTTTATTTTTGGTTTGGCATTACTTTTTTCTTTTTGTAGCATCGTTGTGTTATCCATCCATCCATCCATTTATCCATCCATCCGGTAAAACGAGTGTTCTAGACCTCCATTCTAAAAGAAATCACATGCCAAACCTGAACAAACTGTTCCAAGATGTTTTTAAGGAGTCACAGCAGCTACGGTTTTAACAGTTTAAAGAAGCTCATGGACCATCCACAGTAACAGCACATTTAAATATTCATAAGCCTGTCATTTAAATATTCATACAGCTTCATAAATAATTCAGTGGCTGTGTAGTGATCTAGTGAGCTGATAGGCCACTGGGAGACCCGGCTCCACCTTCCATTTCCGTGGAAACGAAACATCAGAGAGATTACCATTCTCATTTCGGTTTGCAACTTGTGTTTTTAACGTAAAATGATTGTTTGAGTTTGAGAACAGCAAACACACATAAACCCACACACACACACATACACACAGGTACGATCACACACAAACCTTACACACACTTATACACAGATACGCAAACTCAAACACACTACGATGCACACTGGGAGAGGCACTGGGGTGGTTGCCAAGCAACAGGATGTGCGGCAGGCTCAGGATTGTCACTATGAATGTGTCACATATTTTCACAATAGTACGATGTGTGTGTGTGTGTGTGTGTGTGTGTGTGTGTGTGTGTGTGTGTGTGTGTGTGTGTGTATGAAAGTGAGGATGAGGAGCTTTCAAAAAAAAGATGGACTCAAACTGCACACAGATGGCATCTCACATTATAAACATGACTACACACACACACACACACACACACACACACACACACACACACACACACACACTTACATATAGACACACACACACTGCCTGCAGCGTCACAGCTGAGCTCATATTTGTGCCAGGTTTCAGGCTGTTTAACTCTCTGATGTCTCTCTCTCTTTCCCTCTGTCCATCCTTCCATCTCTTTCTCTCTTCCATCTGTCCATATCTTCATTCTTCCATCTCTCTTTCTGTTTGCCTTTCCATCCTTCCATCTCTCTCTTCCATCTGTCCATCTTTCTATCCTTCCATCTCTTTCTCGCTCTTATTCTGTCTGTCCAACTTTCCATACTTCCATCTCTCTCTCCCTTTCTGTCTATCTCTTTATCCTTCCATCTCACTATCTTCCTGTCTGTCTCTTTCCATCCTTCCATCTCTCTCTTCCATCTATCCATCTCTTCATCCTTCCATCTCTGTCTCTTTCTGTCTGTCTTTCCATCCTTCCATCTCTCTCCTTCTGTCTTTCCATCCTTTTGTCTTTCTCTCTCTTTCTGTCTGTCTCTTTCCATCTCTTTCCTCCATTTGTCCATCTCTTCATCTTTCTGTCTCTCGCTTTCTGTCTGTCTGTCTTTCCCTCCTTTTATCTCTCAATCTTTTTTCTATCTTTCCATGTCTGTTTTCCCCCTGTCTATCTCTTTACCATTCCATCTCTTTCTCCTTCTGCCTCTCAGTCTTTCCACCTTTCCATCTCTCTCTCTCTTTCTGTCTGTGTGCCTTTCCACCATTCCATCTCTTTCTATCTGTCCATCCTTCCATCTCTATCTTTTTTAATTTTCTCTGTGTACTTCTGTTCATTTTTCCTCCCTTCCACCTCTCTCCCACTGTCCTCCATCTGCCCATCTTTCTATCATTCAATCTTTCTCTCTCTCTTTCCCTATGTCCATCTTTCCACCATTCCATCTGTCTTTCCTCTTTCTCTCTTCTTTTTCTTCTCTCTGTCGATCTTTTAATGTTTCCATCTCTCTTTTTGCTCTTTCCTCTGTCCATCTTTCCACCACATTCTCACTGTTTATTTCTTTTCTCTTTCCACCTTTTATTACTCTCTTTTTTGTCTGCCCATCTTCTTTCTTTCTCTCTCTCTCTCTCTCTCTCTCTCTCTCTCACACACACACACACATACACACACACACATACATGCACACATTCCATCAACTGAAGTTTCAACATCAAAGCGTTTCGCCGGTTGTCGTGGCAACTGCCTAGTCTTGATTTGACTGGTCAGATAAAAGTGTGATGAAAATAATATTAGTGCTGATTGGCTGCAGTGAAAGTGTGACGTATTCTGATTGGCCATTAAATGACAGTCAGACAGGAAGAAACCTTTCCAACAGACAAACACACCCAACACCTTAATCCCCACACACACACACCTACACACACATGCACACACACACACACACACACACACACAAAGACACACACACACACACACACAAAGACACACACACACACACACAAAGACACACACACACACACAAACACATACATATGCATACATGCAACAAACAGATATGCCGGTACACAGCATCACAAACACACTAACACACACTAACATACACACACACACACACACACTCCCCCACACACTGAGCGTTCACTGTAGGGTGACATGATGAGCGAATGGAGGTTGCCATGGATACACTTCCTACGTAAGGAGAGGTAAGGAGAGAGGAAACAGAAGGGATGGTGAAAGAATTGGGACTGAAATTCTGCACTCTTTCTCAAAAGAAGAAATAAATACACTGATCAAGCATAACATTATGACCACCTCCTTGCTTCTACGCTCAGTAACTATTTGTTCAACTCCACTGATCATATAGGACACTTTGTAGTTCTGTAATTACAGATACAGTAATCTTATTACTCAAGTGTGCGTAGTTTTATTGTTATTACTGCATATATACAGGACATACAGAAGATTAAAACTACGTTACTTGCTAACCCAAAGTAGCAGCTATTAAACATTCAATAATAGATAGATTAAATACAATTAAACAAAGTAAAATTAAGTAAAGCTCAGAAAAAAGTAAGAGAGCACGTTTTTTTATTTTATCAAATTGAAAACCTCTGGAATATAATAAAGAGGAAGGCAAATGATCACAAGCCATCAAACCAAACTGAAATGCTTGGATTTTTGCACCAGGAGTAAAGGCATAAAGTTTTTCAAAAGCAGTGTGTAAGACTGGTGGAGGAGTCAGGGTTATTTCACCAAATATTGATTTCTGAACTTGTTTTTTTTTTTGCATTATTTGAGGTCTGAAAGCTCTGCATCTTTTTTATTTTTTCAGCCATTTCTCATTTTCTGCAAATAAATGCTCTAAATGACAATATTTTAGTTTGAAAATATTTAAATAAGGTGTCTCATTTTTAATACTTCACATTTAATTAGCAAACTAGTAAAATATTTTCCCAGAATTTTCTGTTCCACCTTAAATGTGGCAGCAGCTATATTCAAAGAAAATATTTTAACTAATAAATTCAAAGCCTTTTCTGACAGAAAGAATCACAGCGTGTATGTTTACATTATACAGTACCAGTCAAAAGTTTAAACACACCTTAAATTCAGTGTTTTTCCATTGTTTTGACATTTTCTATATTGTAGATTAATACTAAAGTCATCCAAACTATGAATAAAACAAACTGAATGATTGATTAAATTGAAAAAGTGTTAAACAAACCAGAATATGTTTTATATTTTAGAGTTTTAAATAGGACCTCTTACTTAATGTCACGGTGGCCAAAAGTGCAAAAATTAAAGTGTCAAAAATACAAAATAGGTCGCCAATTAGAAGGCTAACAAAACAACAAAGGGCTAGGCAAAAAATAACAAAAAGACAAGAGTAAAGTAAACGTAGGGTACAAGATCTATGGAAACAGATTCAATACCAAACAACGAGGAACTGAAACAGAGGGCTATTTATACTAGGAGGACCAGGTGAAAATTATTAGAAGGCCAGCGAGTTAGAACGCCAAAGAACTAGAGTCCGTGGCAGGCAGACAGACAACAACAGGACTTAGGTGGCAGCTTTGCAAATCTCAGAATTTTCAGTTCTATGAGTTAGAGTCACATGGAATTCAGGCTTTCAGTTAACAGCTGTGCTGAACTTATCAAGAGATCATTTAAACTTGAATTTCTTGTCTCTTAATGTGTTTGAGAGCATCAGTTGTAAAGTTGTAGAGTTACAGGTATTCAGTGAATATCTCTATTTGAGTAATGTTCTGATCCATATTATGAGAAGCAACAACTACTCAGCTAAGTAAAGAAAAAATACTTTAAGAAATGTACAGTCATTTTGTCCATTATATCTCCTACAGTCCCTAAAATGTTGCCTTTCCAGCTTCTTTTTTCATTATTCTTTAGAGCCCATAAATAAAAGCCTGGGGTGTATCTCAATGCCACTTGTGTTCATGGGAAGAACGTTCTTGACAAGTTACCTTGCTCTCAAGAACAAAAGGATAGGGACAGCTATAAACATATGCTGTGTGTTTCCCATTGCACATAGCAATGAGCTCAGCTGACTTCCCCTAAACAAAGAAGAATCAGAAATTATATAAATGAAATGGAAATATGTGCTAAGGTTACCGAGGAGGAGTGTACGAGCCTCATGGTGCAACAGAATGAACAATAATTTGTTTGTGTCAGCTAAGATTTGATTTATTTGATTTATTCTTTTTTTTTTTTTAAAAAAAGAATAAATTTTTCTCCCATTTTTCTCGCCAATTTAGCTAGGCCAATTGTCCCACCCATGCAGCTACCAGTCAGCCAGCTGTATACGCCCTATCACTAGTGATGCCACAACACCAGGAGGGTGAAGACTAGCACATGCCTCCTCTGATACATGTGAAGTCAGACTCCGCCTCTTTTCGAGCTGCTGCTGATGTAACTTTGCCGAGTAGCATCACAGCGCACTTGGAGGAAAGCGCAGCGACTCGGTTCTGATACATCAGCTCACAGACGCAGCCTTGTGCTGATCACCCATCACCCGAAGAGAGAAATCCCGATCATAATGGCAGCACTGTAGACCACAGGACCACTCCACACATATCCAGACGCATTGTTTATTTTATTATAAAAGACCAGAACTTGGGGCACCGAGAGGTCCAGTGGTCTAAAGCGCTGCCACTATGAGCGGGAGGACGCAGGTTCAAACCCCCGCTCATGCAGCTTTACCATCAAGCTGCTGGCGCTCAGAGGGAGCACAATTGGCGCTCTTTCCCCACATCACTCCTTGGGTAATGTCTGCAGCACAGAGCATCTGTGAGCTGATGTACCGGAACCGAGTCACTGTGCTTTCCTCCAAGCGCGCTGGCTGCTTGGCAATGCTGCATCAGCAGCAGCTCGAAAATAGGCGGTGGCTGACTTCACATGTATCAGAGGAAGCATGTGTTAGTCTTCACCCTCCTGGTGTGTTGGGGCATCACTAGTGATAGGGGGAGTCCTAATGAGTTGGCTTATTGGCCGTGTAAATTGGAGAGAAAATGGATTAAAAAAAAAAAAAGACCAGAACTTAAAATGTATAATCGGGGGTCTGATTAGCATGTTCTACCATTGTCTCAGTACTGAATAACAATGAATTTTGGGTCTGAATTGTATTGGTTGGTTCAAACAAGCAAGTTTTTCTTTTTATATTATATTATCTCTTTTTCTCCCCAATTTGATAGGTCAAGTACCCAATATATGTGCCCTGGAATGGCATCCACGCTGGTCCTTTAAATGTTCGATGAGTGATAAATCTGGTGACCAGGGGCCTCATGTACTAAAACATTGCGTACGCCATATTTCACGCTCACGGTCAAATGTACTAAATGTGACTTGAACGTGAGAAAGTCTGTTTCCCCACGGCACTTTCAGTTCAGGCGTACGAATGTTTTTTGTACGTATGTATTGTGTTTTTGTCATTTGGCGACACTTAGAGGCGATTCATTGAAATGAGAACTTTTAAGATATCCTTTACGCACACATTGTAGTAAAGCCATTATTGGGTAAAATAAAGTAAATTAATCAGACAATTAAACAGTAAATTAATCAGATAGTTTCATTGTCTTCCTGAAATAATTGCTCAACAGGTTTCCGCTTAGCCTAGATTATATAAACATGCATAAAATGTTGCGCTGGAGTCGTTGAATTGACAGCGTTGGCATTATTGGAAAATATTGCCAATGGCTGAATTTGCCGTTTCAGATTTCCAAGAGCATGGTTTGAATAAGATTAAAATATGAGTGCGTGACGGGTGGCTTCTTGGTAAGCAACTCGTTTAAATGAAAGCATTTATTATCCATCTTAGAATTAATTTAAAACATGGGTAATTATTAAATTACATAGAAGACAGCGGCTACGCTACGCTATCTGTCCTTAAATCCCAAACAGAACTTGAATTCATTCCAGGTCTGTTCTTCTTCTAGTCCATAGCAGTCCAGGTTTCTAGTTCACAGCACTGGATGGATTAAATGGTGGACATCGAAATCATCTCTCTGTCCAGTGATGCTCCCCCTCTTAATGTCTGTCAGCTGGGCAAAATGTCTTTGAGTGGCTACGTTTACACGCAGCCTAATAATCCGTTAATACTGTCCCTCACTTATCTCCCTCCCTGTAACTCACAGACCACCATGTCTCAGTCCAGTGTGACAGGAGTGAGTCTGGAGCGCCATCTGCTGCTCATGCACTGCAGTTACACAAGAAGAATCAGTAAAACCTCTAGTTTTTTGGTGTTTGACTGAGAACCACAGTTTAAGTCTACAGGTAGAGTGTACAGATTGCATTAAACAGTCTAACATACAATTACAGAATAAAGAAATTATTTTTTAAACATACTACAACGTGCAATATGCAAAGATGTACATTAACAAAGTAGAACTTCTTCACTACTGTACTTAAGTAGTAAAATACTGTATCTGTGCTTTACTGTATTAACATTCTCCTACTTCAACTTTTACTTCACTACATATTTTGGATGGGTTTAAAACTTTTACTCCAATACATTGTTTATGTGCTGCATCGTTACTTGTTACAATTATGGGACATTCCAGGATTGTGGTACATTTCAGGGGTGGTCACTTCTGAAAATTTGATCTTCAATTTGATCATTTTTAGTCATATATTTATTAAATACAGGTAATAGACTATCAAAAAGTTTGCTTCATCAAGCTCAGGTATCAAAGCAGTTTTTTTTATTAGATTATGCAATATATTTGGTAACTTACAGTAACGGGGTTGCGAGTAACAGGGTTGCAAATCTAGGCTAAGTTGTGGTTTACCCAAGGAACAGATGCTAACTGTAAAATGTAGCTATGTATACAAGATCAAGGACAAACATGGTTATATAAGTATATAAAGTAAATTTTGACTCTACTCATTATTAGTCTTACAATATGAGTAACAGGGTTGCGTTCACTGAGTGACACACACAACTTGGACAAACATATTTGGAAAAAAAACTTGAAAATTGTTAGAGCACTTACTCTTGGTCTTGCCATGTGGGCAGAAAATGTCCATGTGATGTCACTTCCTTTGTGCCAGTTGACAAATATTTTAACTCTTTCTCTGCCAGGTAAAATTCCTTATGGTAACAGGGTTGAGCGCATGTTGTGGGACACAACTTAATAGCATAAAAACTGTAACATGCAATACAATGTAGACCAAAGAAGCTGTTTTCATAAGTAAAGGAGATCCATATCAACAATATACAAGAGGAAGTCATTTATTTAGAGCTTATTTTAATTGTTAAATTTGCCAAAGGAGTTGGTCACCCAATGAGTGGGACAAGAGAAAACTGCCATTTTTTGAGTTGGTCCAAAGGTATTCGGTCTTTTGAATAATATCTAAGGAGCTTATTTTTCCACCATATTTTACAGTTTGTCTTATAACAAGTACATTTTTCACAAAAAAATAGGCATTTACATATTTTGGATGCGTACATTTGAAATGTATGTGGTGGGACAGGAAATGTACCAAAATCCTGGAATGTCCCTTATTTTAAAAATGTTAGGAATCATTCCAAACCCACATTATCACTAAAGCCAGAGCGGTAGATGTTCTGCACTGTTACCGAGTTTGATGAAGCTGCTCATCATTGAGTGAATCAAGAGATCAAGCTGATCTTATAAGATTATAAGGTCTTATAACCTCGCTGCTCCTGTTCAGGCTTTAGCACTGCTAACTTTGCACTGCTTTCTGTAATAACTATATCACAGTACTTTACCTTTACTTTCAGTACTTCACTGCTACTTATCACAAAAAAACTACTAAAGCAATACTTAAATACAAAAAAATTTGAATCCTTAAATACTTTCACTTTCAAGTGTGGAGCTTAAAAACACTTCAACTTCTTCTCAATTTTTTTTTTGATAGAGCACTTAAAGTGGTTTTTACTCAAGTCTCTGTCTCTAGTAGTTTATACATGTCTGGCAATATCTACATGTTGTTTGCAATAAAACACGTGTTTTTCATGTCCAGTTGATGTAAATATACTTCAAACATTTTTTAATACTTAAATATTGTTGATACATTAATCTTCAGTTTAGCACATCTTTATAGAGTCATTTTATGTGCCGTGTTATCCCTTTACTCAGAGCTCGTTTATGGAGAACCTGCCTGCTTACAATTTCTACCTTTACATCAGAAAATAACTGCAGACCGCTAGAGGGAGCCCACGAGTGAGTCCAAAATGAATAGGAGTGAATGGAGCTAAACGCTAAAAACTTAAATTAAAAATAGTACTTTTCCAGGATATTCCTTTAATTTTGGAAAGTAGATAAATTAATTTGACTCAAAAGTGAAGAAAGTGTACCTGTATGTTTCCAATTTTCTACTGTAAACGTATTTTTAGGCAGTATAAAGGTTAGCATCACTGCTACTGTGAGCTGACTGGTTGGTGGGCTGGTGGTAGTGGATGAGCGCACACCGCTAGAGGGAGCCCGCGAGTAAGTGCTGAATGAGTGAGGGTGCTAAAATGGGAGCTAAATGCTAAAAACACAAATTAAACATAGTAACTAACTACCTGTCTAGGATATTCCTTTAAATTTAGAAAGCAGAATAAATAATTTACTTTTACCATTTTACTTACCACGTGTATTAGCACAGTGAGCAGAGTGGGGCATGATAGCATAGTGGTTCACACATTCGCCTCCCAGGGCTGGGGTCCTTAGAGTCCCTATCTGGGTGGATTTTCCGTGTTCTCTATGCGTCTGTGTAGGTTTCCTCCAGGGACTCCGGTTTTCTCCCACAGTCCAAAAATATAAAGATCAGGTAAAATGGATATTCTAAATGGCCAAGACACCCTTAAAATGCCTGAGTGTGTGAATGTGTGGGTGACTGTATGCCCAGATTAGCAGATTAGCACTCTGTGCTGGGTCAGCTCCTCCGTGCTCGATGGGCAGTTGTTTACGAGGCTAAAGTTAGCTTCTTATTCGCTAGTGTTTTATTTGGATTTTCCGGTCCACCTTAAAAAGTCGAAATACCAATGATTCGCCTGTAGAGAGCAGGGTTGAGCCGAGCGAGTTTGGCATTTAGAGCATATATACACTGAGAATACATTGCCTGGAAATCTGGAAATATGCAGAAGGGGCAATTTATTCTCCTTTAATCAAATGCCAAGTTCAGAGTGTCATTGTGATATCCGTGATATCAAAAGTACAAAAAAGACAGACCAAACATACCTTTAGGTTGTCTTTAATTAACCAAGTGCATGAACTCACAACAACATTGTTCTCTGGGCAGCTATCAGCTTCAACCGGCTTTTCTTCTTCTAAGACACTCCAAGTAGCTCTCCTCTAGAGCCCCCTACTGGTTCTCAAATACATTACCATTTACACATTCACATTACTACAGTCATTATTTAAAAAAACTGTACAGTAATAATTTTAGCTCTTTAGGCAATTCACAGTCTAATAGTTCTATAATGTGGTGTCGAATTCAACAGACTATTTGATAATCT
Source organism: Astyanax mexicanus (assembly GCF_023375975.1). Lineage (NCBI taxonomy): Eukaryota > Metazoa > Chordata > Actinopteri > Characiformes > Acestrorhamphidae > Astyanax > Astyanax mexicanus. The sequence goes on from NC_064411.1 coordinate 28,759,890, forward strand.
GGAGTTAGGGCATCTGGAAATACCCAGAACAGGCAATGTATTCTCAGTGTATATGCTCTTAATGCCAAACTCATTTTCAGGCCCGTAGCCAGCATTGTGATGGGGGGGATCTTTTTCCCCCAAAAGTGGACTTCATTTGGCTCTCTACTCCAATGCCCCCTAAATACACGAGCACACTTCAGACCTTTTAATTTAGACATATTTTATTTATTATAAGTTTGTTGTGAATCTGTTGTTGCTGTCCTTATTTGTTCGTCTGTTGCTGCCCACTGTAAATTTGATATAAATGTAAGTGTTACTCAAACTTCCTACATCTTCCTACTCTGTTGCTCACCTCAGTTGTCTGTTGCTTTGTTCCATTGTCTCTGTTGCTGCCCTCCATTGTCTGTCTCTGATGTTGCTGTCCTTTATTGTCTATCTCTCTACTATTGACATAAATAGATAAGAATTACTTCATGAGGTACACTATCGGCATGGTCATTAAAACTTAAACATGAATTAATAATAATATAAATTGAAGTGTTCTGTCTTATCCCTTTCAGCTCACTGAACTCGGCGCCTGATTGGCTGACAGAGCTCATTTGCATACTGTCTGGTCTGTGAGGGTCTGCTGATTCATTAGATATGCGTGGATTCGTGGAGCGACCAATAATCCGCTTTTAATAACGCGGGGGGGTGGGGGTTAGTAGATTTTGCTCGGCTCAACCCTGCTCTCTACTGGACTGGAAAATCCGAATAAGACACTGGCGAACAAGAAGCTAACTTCAGCCTCGTCAGTTGTTTCCGGTTGAGAGTACGCTGTGTGCAATTGGCTACTGCTTCTCACCAGTGTGTGTTAAGTGTGTGTAAAATGTAATTGTAAGCGTCCTTGAGTGGCAAAAAGGAGCTATATACAGGTGCATCTCAAAAAATTAGAATATCATTGTAAAGTTACTTTATTTCAGTAATTCAGTTATAAATGTGAAACTCACACAGAGTGATCTATTTTAAGCATTTATTTCTTTTATTGTGGATGATTATTACGGCTTACAGCCAATGAAAACCCAAAAATCATTGTCTCAGAAAATTAGAATATTATATAGTAAAAGTCAAAAGTCAAAGTCAAAGTGGTTTTTATTGTCATTTCAGCTATATACAGAGTACACAGTGAAACGAAACAACGTTCCTCCAAGGACCATGGTGCACATAAACACAGTGTAGACAGAACAATAGTGCAACAGTACAAAAGTGCAGACAGACAATACAACACAATACAGACAAAGAATAATGAATAACAAGACAGTGTGCAAATTTTGCAGTGTGCAAAAAAGACCAGGTGAGGTAGTAATTACTCTATTACACAGTGTGCAATAGAGTCCAGTGAGGTAGTAGGATTTTTAGTGCTTTCCATTTTCTGGGGTAAGTGGGGTAAGAGTGTGTGTGCATGTACAGAAAAACCATCAGTTCAGTCTCTGCAGTTAAGGAGTCTGATGGCTTGGGGGTAGAAGCTGTTGCAGAATCTGGTCGTGCTGGACCGGATGCTGCGGTACCTTCTTCCCGAAGGCAGGAGGGAGAATAGTTCGTGTGAGGGATGAGTGGGGTCATTCACAATGCTGGTTGCTTTGCGGATGCTGCGGGTGGTGTAAATGTCTGTGATGGAGGGGAGAGAGACGCCGATGATCCTCTCAGCTGTCCTCACAATACGCTGGAGGGTCTTGCGGTCAGAGACGGTGCAGGTCCCAAACCAGGCAGTGATGCAGCTGCTCAAGATGCTCTCAATGGTCCCTCTATAGAAGAGTGTGAGGATGGGTGGAGGGAGACGGGCCTTTCTCAGCTTCCGGAGGAAGTAGAGACGCTGCTGGGCTTTCTTGGCTGTAGAGCTGGTGTTCAGGGTCCAGGTGAGGTTATCTGCTAAGTGGACACCAAGGAACTTGGTGCTCTTAACAATCTCCACAGAGGACCCGTCGATGTTGAGTGGAGAGTGGGTGTGTTGCTCTCCTGAAGTCAACAACCATTTCCTTTGTCTTGTCCACATTCAGGTGAAGGTTGTTGGCTGTACACCAGTCTGTCAGCCGCTGCACTTCCTCTCTGTATGCTGACTCGTCGCCTTTGGTGATGAGACCCAGCACGGTTGTATCATCGGCGAACTTGATAAAGCTGTTAGAACTGTATTTTGCAGCACAGTCATGAGTCAGCAGGGTGAACAGCAAAGGACTCAGGACACTGCCCTGGGGGGCCCCCGTGTTCAGTGTGATGGTGCTGCCCCCGAACCGGACTGACTGGGGTCTCCCCGTCAGAAAGTCCAGGATCCAGTTGCAGAGGGGGGTGTTGAGGCCGAGCGAGCTTAGCTTCCTGATGAGGTTCTGTGGGATGATGGTGTTGAATGCTGAACTGAAGTCTATAAACAGCATTCTGACGTAAGTGTCCTTCTTCTCCAGGTGGGTGAGGGAGAGATGAAGGGTGGTGGTGATGGCATCGTCCGTGGAGCGATTGGGACGATACGCAAACTGCAGGGGGTCCAGTGAAGAGGGCAGTTGTGTCTTGATGTTCCTCATGACTAGCCTCTCGAAGCACTTCATGATGATGGGTGTAAGAACAATTGGTAACAATTGGCAGTGTGGGCAGTGTGCCAAGTCCTGCTGGAAAATGAAATCTGCATCTCCATTAAAGTTGTGAGCAGAGGGAAGCATGAAGTGCTGTAAGGAGCACTGATTTTGTTTCGGTGTGCTTATAATCAGTAACTTTACAACTTAGTACTGTAGCTAACCCCCCTGGACGTGGACAGTAGAGAAAAATAAAACACAGTGGATCAACACCAGCAGATGACATGTCTCTTCAAACCGTCACTGATCATCAGTATATTTAATTTGTAAATGAAGGGATCAGAGTCTGGAGGAAGAGTGGAGAGCCACACAGTTCCAGCTGCTCGAGGTCTAGTGTGAAGTTTCTACAATCAGTGATGGTTTGGAGAGACATGTCATCTGCTGGTGTTGATCCACTGTGTTTTATTATCAAGTCTAAAGTCAGTGCAGTGTTTTCCTACAAAACACACAACTTTTGTAGAGATGCAGATTTCATTTTCCAGCAGGACTTGGCACACTGCCAAAAGCACCAATTGGTCTTATATAATATTCTGGCACACTGATGTTTGGGTTTTTATTGGTTGTAAGCCATAATCATCAACAAAAAAAGAAATAAGCACTTAAAGTACTGAAAAAAGTTATTTTTTAATTGATTTTCTATTTTTTTTATATGCTCCTGTAAGTGTAATTGCAAGTGGGTAAGTAAACCCAAACTGCAGCCCCCTGGAGTGCCGCACTTATTCCAACTGGTGGCTTTTATGTTTTGTGGTTTGATGTTTTTTTAATTTCGGGTAAATTACATCATAATCAGCTATAAACAACAAACAACAAACATTGTGGTGTGTGGTGTAGCACAGTTTAAAATTGTGTGAAAGCAGAGATTTTGAGGGGAGTCAGTATAAAACTGACTATTATACAAGAATATATAGTAAAGCATAGTTCAGTCAGAGTATTATGATCACTTCTTTGTTTCTACACTCGCTGCCCATCTTCTGTTACTCTATATACTTTATTATTAACCTCCTTTCACCCTGTACTTTCATACTCAGGACCCCACAGGACAGATAACCACCTCAGAGCAGATATTATTATTATTTGGGTGATTTCTCAGCACTGTAGTGTCTGTACTGGTATGGTGGGGGTGTATGAGGTGTTGGTGTGTGTTGAGCTGCTGGTACAGTGAGTGAATCAGATACAGCAGTGCTGCTGGAGTTTTTAAACACTGTGTTCACTCATGGTCCACTCCTAAAGTTAGAGACAGAAGCTCTGAATCTATATCTAGGGGAAGGATGCTGCCCACAGGACAGTGTCTAGAGGACATTTCATACAGGGCACTGTCCACAGGACACTATTGGCTGTAAACGAACTCATCAACTGATTTGGACCATAGAAAAAAACTACAGGTGTGAAAATGCCCTACAACTCTCTGGTGGTCCTGTGGGGTCCTAACCATTGAAAGTCAATCAGAGACAACTTCCAGAAGCTTTTTATAAAAAATTAAACCTTTTATTGTGCTGGAAATACAAAAGAAATACAAAAAAAGAAACATGGACAGCAAGAGGGACACTCAGTCAGTTTATCAGACAGTCTTTGGGACAGCTCAGTCTTTCAGTCAGGCAGTCGCTGTGGACTACTCAGTTTATCCTTTACAACAAGTCTTTCTTTTTACTCTCCAACGTCCGTTGTACGTTAGAACCTTCTAGAAACGTCGCTCAGGCATTCACTAGGCCATTTCGTTCTTGTCTGTGGCCATCTCAGTGTGGCTGGTGTCAGGGCCCCCGGATGCCAGCAGGGTCCTACGGTTATAGTGGCCCTTCATAATGCCTGAGTTGTTGTTCTCATTGAGGATCTGTTTCTGTTTCTGGCGGTTGAGGGACTGGACCAGGCCGAGCACCACGGCGGCGAGCGAGTACTGGCCCGTGAGCTTGCGCGGCTGCAGGATGAGAGGGTTGGGCTGCACGCGACCCATCAGGAAGTGCGTGCGGATCTTCCCCTCCTGCTCGCTGATGCCCTTCACGTAGATCTCACCTCGGTACTCGAAGGCAAAGCCGCGCTCCGTCAGGATGGTGAAGGTTTCTTCAGGGACCTGGATCTTCCCGCTGATGCCGGTGCTGTCCATACGGCTAGCCAGGTTCACCGTCTTCCCCCAGATATCGTACTGGGGCTTTTTGGCGCCGATCACACCTGCCACCACAGAGCCATGGGCCATACCTGAATCAGGAGATGAGAGGGAAGACAAAAAGACAGAAAAAAAGAGAAATGAGAAGAGTCTCCCACAGTTTAAGCTGGAGTTAAACAACTTTAAGCCCAATTTTACCCTGGATTTCTAGTCTGCAGACTCTGGTGCAATTAGAGCTGACAGTGGGAGGGAAAGTTGTGTAATGTATGATAGGCTGAGACTAAATTGTTAGCCTCAAAATTGCATCCAAAAATAATTTTTAGGAAGAATCTGGTAGTGTAAACTCTTTACCAACTTGCATCTGAACCCAATCCATCAGCAGCCAATGAAAACTGACCTTAAAAAGAAATTACAGACTTTTTTTAAATTGAATTCCAAAAATTAGTTCCATCTTTTTTTGTTCCATCAGTTAGCTTGATTGCATGATTGCAGTAGCTGGAGTTGCTACTTCTGCACCATTCGTAGCTCCCAAGTGTTCTGCTTACTTTCAGCTCTTTTTGTAATGTTTAGAGAGCACGCTGACCACGCTCTCAACCCACCACTTTAACCAACCCTCCAGTTTACCCAAACCACCACTTTACCCAACAACATTTTCTTTATGGGTTTTTTGGGATTGCTTATGCAAAAATAGCAGCACAGTCAACCATTGCAGCAAGCTTGTGCACCTACATGTTGCCATGTGAATCTCCTACAGTAAGGAATGGAGTCACGTGCATGGTGGAGCGTGTGGTCACTTTGTACTGGTTCAGATTTGATAAAAATGTATAAAAAAACAGTGTGCAGAAAAATATATCCAGTCTGTTTATATTCTGCTGTCGCTTTAAAGGTTGTGTAGTGTATCCAAGATAATCTAATGATTAATATTAAAGTTAAATTTTAATTTAATTAAACAGTTTATAAAATAAGACATTCTGATTTGTTTAGTTAGTTGGTAATGACCGTTTTATGGTGTGTTTAATATCTTATAAGCTAGATGACTCTCTGATCTGACCATTCAGCTCCCAGTCCCTTTAAAACACTGCAATTTACTTAGTGGGTGTCTATTTGAGTGTGGACAATGCATGCACAACCTGGACCGATATCGTTTTTTGTTGTCTGTCAACTACTGATGTATAAAAACTGTTTTACTGTCTTTTATTTACAGTATCTTCTGAGAACTCTTCTCATTGCTGCCAGCTGGAGAAATGTCTGATAATAGACATTTAAGGATTCTGGATGGTACTCTGTATGCTGTGGTTAAATAAAAGAACACTTTGCACAGTGTATCAAGTCACTTCAAGTATAAAAACAATGGGCTGCATTATTTTCCTGTCAGTCTTACACACACAATAGCAGCAGAGATGACAGGATGCTTCAGAGTGCCACTACCGACCAGGGAGACAAAACTGAAGTGAATTTCGAATGCTTACTGCAAGATAGACAATTAGATACCAATAACTAAACGTGTAGCTCATATACTGTAGGTAAGTCATCGCTATTGATATCTGATTTTAAATGTGTCGAGTGTCACAGCATGAACAAACAAGCAGGTCAGTTTCCTCTGCTGAGAAATGCAGAAGTGCTGCGCTGTTAAAATAGCAATCTGCAGGCGCTGAGTCTATAGGTCTAAAACGCTGCCACTATGAGCGGGAGGTCGCAGGTTCGAACCCCTGCTCATGCAGCTTTGCCATCAAGCTCAGAGGGAGCACAATTGGCCCTGCTCCCTCCGGGTGGGTAGATGGCGCTCTCTCCCCACATCACTCCTAGGGTGATGTCCAAAGCACAGGGCGTCTGTGAGCTGATGTATCTGAGTCGCTGCGCTTTCCTACAAGCACGCTGGCTGCTCGGCAGTGCTGCATCAGCAGCAGCTTGAAAGGAAGTGGTGGCTGACTTCACACGTATCGGAGGAAGCATGTGTTAGTCTTCACCCTCCTGGTGTGTTGGGGCATCACTAGTGATAGGGGGAGTCCTAATGAGTGAAATAAAATGATAAAAAATAATAATAATGAATAAAAATAGCAATCTGCCAAAGCACCTGGCTTTTACAGGGAATGGTAAGTGACACCCTGATTGGTTTATTTAATGTTATGCCCAAAACACACCTATGATTACTTAAGAGAATTAGTACATGCCTTTGGTGTGTTTCAAGCTGTGCAATGCATACTTTTCCCGTTGTTACGATAGCAAAGACACACTGACACAGCATAAATCACGCTGCACGGTGCACAGCTGGTGGCTCGCCTATAGACGCTTAAACAGGGACCCTAGCGTGCTCCTAACCAGGGTGCTAATTATACTATGAAAAATGGGGGAGTCAAGTTTTTTTTCAGGGTGTACTAAAAAGTAGTAGCCTACAATGCAGGTGCTTTGGTGATATAAATTAAATGAAATAAGATTTTATTTATATAGAGCTTTTTACAACAAAAGTTGTCACAAAGCAGCTTTACAAAGAAAAAACAGGTCCACGCCTCTTATGAGCAGCACCACAGAGATATTTTAATTATTGTTGTGACATTAGTGGCAAGGAAAAACTCCTTACATTAAGAGAAAAGAGGAAAGAACTGAAGTATTACAGTCCTTACAGTTTGTTGCTTGCTAACTGTAGTGTCTGCACCTTAAAATGGCACATAAGTGCTTTATGAGTTTTATACATTTGTGCTTATGTTGTGAAGAAATCCCAAACAGTCCACATATGACTTAATCTAGATTCTTATTTGAATAATCTGTTCCACATTAAACTGTCTAAACACATCTTCATTTAAGGTGTATTTGTAAATTTGAACAATCTAACATCCTAATGTGAGTGATTTACTGATAACAATTAAGTGGGCCCTATCGTACTTACTGCAGAAGGCATTCCGCAATGATCATTGCTATCTTACACCCCAACAACAGTCTATTTTTACGCCGTTGAAATAGCATTAGTTTTTGGGAATAAATCTACACTGATGGGTGTGGTGGTCTAGAAATGAGGTGTTTCTATCTTGGTGGCGGAAAATACAGGTGCGCCAGTGACTGAAATGAACCTAGACAACAGTCAATCATTAGAGTCCATTCCTATAGATGCTTCCTGCGCGTGTACACCCCTGCTCGTTAAACACACACACACACACACACACACACACACACATAAGCATGCACTGCAGAGCACAAGCACAACTTTTAACTCAACAATAAACAGAATAAAGAATAAAATAATATTTCTGTTGGTGTATCTTTACAGCGTGAACACGCAGGTCAGTATCCTTTGCTGAGACACACAAAAGTGAATGAATACTGACACACTGATTGGTTTATTTCACGTTACACCCAAAATTAACCACACCCATGATTAATTAACAGAATTATTTCATGCCTTTTGCACTTTTTGAGCAGCACAAGGCTTATTTTCTGCACCATCACGATACCAAACACACACCGACACGCCCTAAATTCAGCTGCACGATACGCAATTGACTAAAGCACTGTAGAACACTAAAATAGGACCCCAAGAGTATTTATTAAAGCCAGTTGATAGCAGCTATTTACAAGTAGTGGCTTCTGCATAAGTCAGTATGAAGAAAATAAAAAACAAACCAAAAGTAAAATGTATCAGTGTATCATTTTTCTCCTTGGACAGGACCACAAACTACATGAATAACCACACTTTACCTGGTGGAGGATCACTGTCTCCCTGTGATGAGTGTTTTCAGGTATTTCTCTCTGTGTCTACCCGTCTGTCTGCATCTGTACCCTGCTGTGTGTTGCTGTGTTTGCAGATCATCATGACTCACTGCTTGTATTTTATCTCCCGTGTGTTTAATACCTTGTTTTATCAGTTTCGTGTTTTCGTGTTTTTGTGCTTGGTCTCTAGTTTCTATTTTGCTATGTGGGTTTTCTGTCTATTTTTTAACATCATGGATATTTTTGCTAGCTTGAGCCTATTTTTGTTTGTGTCCTTTCAGCAGGGCTACTTCATTATAGTTTGAAGGAGATGGTCGATGAAAATAGATAATAATATTTCTGAAACACAGCCCACTCAAAACATCTAGTGAAATAGAAGTCAATTGAACACTGTAGCTTGAAGCTATGTATGGGTCTATGCTTTATACTACAGATAAAGTGGTAACACTTCATTTGTAGGGTATCTATATAGGGGCTTTATAACATATTAATAAGCAATAAAAGAAAATCTATGCAATATTATTTATAAATGATTTATGCCAGTACTCATACAATGACATTAGACATTTTATAAAATAAATTAGTGTGTATTAATGCATACAATACCAGTCGAAAGTTTGGACACACTTGAAATTCAGTGTTTTCCAAAACAGAATAAATAAACCAGAATATGTTTTGTATTTTAGACTCTTCAAAGTAGCACCTCTTACTTAGATGACAGTTTTGCACATCTTCTCAGTCAGTTTTATGAGGTAGAGTCACCTGGAATGTTCAGTTAACAGCTGTGCTGAACTTATCAAGAGTTAATTACTTGAATTTCTTGCCTATTAATGTTAGTTTGAGAGCATCAGTTGTAACATAGTGAAGAGGTAGAGTTACAGGTATTCAGTGAATAGCTCTATTTGAGTAATGTTCTAATCCAGATTATGAGAAGCAAGAACTACTCAACTAAGTAAAGAAAAAATATTTTCAGTCAATCCGAAAAAAATTCAAGAACTTTGAAAGTATCTTTAAGTTCAGTCGCAATGACCATCAAAAATGTTATGATGGAACTGGCACTTATCAGGACAGCCCAGACAGGAAAGACTGCACTTAATTCACACTATCATGCTGCTATAGCAAACTTTATCTTTATCTTTATCTATTTTTATGGTGTTCTTTTATTTTATTATCTTATTTTATCTATACTATCTATTTTAATAACAGCTCTTGGGTGTAAACTGGATCGTGAGATCACAATTTCGTTCCACCTCATGTACCACATGTGATGCGAATGACAATAAAATCTCCTTGAATCTTTGATGAAAAGTTCATCAGAGTTACCAGTTACCAGCCTCAGAAACCGCAAGAGCCCAGATAAGAGCAGAGCAATATCGTTTGTTTAACACTTTTTAGTTCCTACATGATTCCTTATGTGTTCCTTCATAGTCTGGATGACTCTAATATTCATTTAATATGTAAAAAAAACAATAAATGATAAAAAAAACAAAATGAGAAGGTGTGTCCAAACTTTGGACTATCACTGTATGCATGTTATGTCAGTGCAGCCTTATTTATTTCATAAAATGTCTTACGCCATGCTTTATAAACACATTATTGAATGCTTATGAATGTGTTATAAAGCCCCAATGTTGGTACCCTTCAAATAAAGTGTTACAAACCTTATTTAAGTACTGTTTATTAGCCCTATTGCATGTTCTTTTCTCTTTTAAGACACTATATGAATGAAAACATTAGAGAAATATTATTTTTTTAATATTTATTTTTTCTTTGTAATAAACAGAACTCTTACCGATCCGAAGCTGGAAGTTGTTGAAGGAGTGTTTGTTGATTTCTTGGATGCTCTCGTTCAGAGCAATGGCGAAGTCAGCCAGAGCACACAGGTGACCCCACTTATCCTCACATTGCTGTAATAACACACACACACACAAACATAAAGACACATATTAGTTTATAAAGGTAAAAACATGTATAGGCAAATTACCTTTTGTTGATTACATGTATAGTTAAAGTAAAAGGAAGGGCTAAATAAAATTATTAAATAGTGCTTTTAGAAAAAGTCAATCTACAGTTTTGGCTACTAGAACATTTTCTGAACATTACAGTTAACATTTTTAGATGTTCAATCTATCAAGTTTTTTCTGGATATTCAGTTTTTTTGGGAATGTTAGGGTGTTTTCACACCAACACTATTTGGTTAGTTTAAAACAGACTCTGGTTCGCTTGTATCCTTGGCGCAGTTCATTTGAGCAGGTGTGAAAACAGTAATCGCACTTGGGTTTGCACCAAAAAAACTGTACTGAGACCTGTTAGAGGAGGTGGTCTTGGTCCAGTCCCAAACAAACTCCAGAGCAGTTCGCTTGTGGTAAGAACCTGATCCGACCTCGATCTGACCTGACTATCATATATATATATATATATATATATATATATATATATATATATATATTCCTTTTATTTGAGCTAGACGGCTGTTCAGGTGCAGTTTAACCTGATAAATATTACCCTGATAGTTACCACAGCTAATACAAAATGCAGTCTCTGCTGCTACTTTGTGCTTAGCTGTATCACACTGAAAGTGGTATGTTTAGCCTTTCACTGCTCGCGGCCATGGAACTCAATTTACTGCATGACATCCAAATGAAAACACTGTATTCAAAAGAGTGGCAGCAAATTCACTGCATTCCGTTTTTTTCAGCAGCTTAAAACTGCACAAATATAAAAATAACGTGCTGGTGTGAAACACAGACCTTTCTTGCTATATTTATGATCGAACAGCTCTGACCAATCAGAGTAGACAACATGCTTGCATGTTTTTCTTGGTGTGTATTTAGTTTTTTTTTTTAGGTTTGTGCCTGTGTGAAAACAAACCAAACCAAAGTGGGAAAATGCTTCAGGTAAACGTCCCCAGAACTAAGGCAAACTTGATAAAACACATAAGTCAACATGTTCCTGAAATTAAATACAGCAACAGAGATGCTGCAGAAGGAAGCTTGAGGCACAGTGAAGTTCTGAAGAGGTGTGATGGTGGCAGCGTGTCGTAACAGTGGTAGAAGTGGCCCATGGGAAGGTGATCCTCCTCACAGAGGAGCAATTTGAAGAGACAGTGCCCAGAAGGACGTCAATGACAATGTGCAGGGGAGCAGAGCGTCCGTTGATAGGACTGAACAAAGTGGGTACTAAAGGTGGGAGATGAAGAGGACCCCTGGGGTCAGCTGTGACAGTAAGGTAGATAGATTAGAGTGTAGTACAGCTGGGAGATGGGAAGGTTAATTAACTGGAGAGAGCCGGCAGTAGAGAAACACCAATTAACTAATTAAAGACGATAATAAAGAATCTAAACCGATGACATGAGTGGACCCACCTATTGCAGGACTTGCACGTGGAAGCGTTAATGGGAATAATGACGGGTTAAAGATGGAAGGGGCAAAAAGTGCCCAAGAGACAGGGTAAGTGTAAGGGCTTATCCAGAAAGGGGATTGAACCCAGTTCTTATGGTTCACAGCACAGCCTACTAACTGGGTGATTTTCCTAGTAGAGGTAGTAATTAGGACCCAAGAGCACAGTAGGCAAGACTTAGAGCCAAACTGGGAAAGTAAGATTTGAACCCATGTTTGTTTCGGACCAAAACCGCTAGAGAAAGTGGTCTCGGTCCGGTCCCAAACGAACTCTGGACTGGTTTGTTTGGTTTGTTTGTTTGAGAACATGATCCACCTTTATACGACCTCACTATCAAATATACTTCTTTTATTTGAGCTAAACGGCTGTTCAGGTGCAGTTTAACCTGATATATTATCCTGACAATTACTGCAACTTTTAACAAATGCTTTCGTCTAGCAAAGCAAGTGGGATTTAATACTGATTTAGGATTTAGTTCTGTCGCACTGCGCATGCGCTGACCTACACTTTTTAATTATTTCTCGTGATTTGATTTTTGATAAATCAGTTTTTTTTGTTGCATTAAACAACCACTGGACTCTCATTGCAAATGACAAAAGTGTAAATGGAAATTAAAAACAACATAACAATAATAATAATAATAAATACAACAGTTATTAGAATGTACAAAAGCAGTTTGTAATGACCTCTCATTGCCATAACTATGATACAGTGATTTATGATATCCAAATATATTATATGTATTCATAGACGTCTACTGGGAACATGCTCTAATATTGTGCTTCTTTTGTATTTTTACAGTTAAATATACAATAGGAAAGCACTGTTTGACAAGGTAGCACAACTAGACAGAACACCAGGACAGTTTTAAAAGAGGTGGGTCCTGAAAACTTCTGGAAAGCAAAAGAAAAGCCCACATCTAATGTGGGGGTTTTGGCGGGAAAAAACTAAACAAAATAATGTCAGGGAAGAAGCCATTAAGAGAGAAGAGGAAAGCCCTTTTCTTTATTTTGAGAGAGAGATTAAAAAGAGGGCAATAGAGGTGTTGCTGGTGAGGCCTGATTGCCTCCAGAAGCTAACCATTGCCCCCCTCTAGTGGCTGGAGGCCGCATAACCCTGAAGCCAGCCTTTACAGTAAGAAAGGTCAGTTTAAATGAGGACCATGGGTCAATCATCATCGGAAGACTGTGCCTATATGTTCTATTTCCTGTGGAGCATGCATGTCAGGGTGGCCAATTGTAGTGAAAATTGGCATTTGATAAAAAGTGGTTGACCTAGAGTTGAAAATGCTTGAATTGTTCATGGTGACCTTGTTACGTTTCAAATATGAAATATATGAAAAAATAGTATCATTAATTAAGTGTCTTCAGTTCCTTTGAAAAATAAAACAATGTGTTTAACCTGTTTCTCTGGTGACAGGCCAGATACTGCCATATATGTGCTGCCAATGGTCTTGATTTTCTCAATGTCCTGGAAACGATCTTCTCCCAGCAGCTGTGTGGAGAGAAAGAGAATGAAAGAGCACAAATAGAGTGGAGAAAAAAGAGAGAGAGAGAGAACAGTGTTAAACCAAAGGCTTAGGTTTAGAAAATCTTCTGGCTGTTTTGGACCATTTACAATTTTCAACAATTTCTAGTTAAATTCTATCAGCAGAAAAATTATACTGTCTGAACACAAAAAAACACTTAAAAATACATTTCCTGGCAAGATCATAATGTACTCCACATTTAGAAAAAAAAAACTTTTTTTTTGCCAAATATGACTTTCTACAGTTTCTAATTAGGCTGAATGGAATTTTGTCCAACCTGACAAGTGTTGCTATGAGAGACTTCTTCTGAGGGCGGAATCTGGATAAGTCAATAACCTACAAACCGCACTGCAGTCAAACTTATTTAGAGCATTTTCTCTATTTTTTGACTTGTTTAAACTCTGTGTTGGTGTATTTACACTTAGTCCTGACCTCGTCAAAGTCGGCGATGATCTCGTTCAGGAGCCGCAAACACTCAACTCCCTGATTGTTCATTTCAGTCTGAGAATAAAAATCAGCGAAGCCAGGAATAGAGGCAAACATCACTCCGACTGAATCATAGGACTGGGAATACAGCTCCTACACACACACAGAGAAAGAGAAAGAGAGAGAGAAAGTGAGAGAGTTAGTAGAGAGAAATAAGATATAAACAGAGAAATACTAACAGACACTTTAGACATTAATTATTTATTATTTAAGTGGAATGGTATGCTTGGAGTAAGCGGTTTTTGAAGTATATCTGCCATATAGAGGTGCATGTATCAGCTCTCTGATAAGGGCTGTCTGATGGCTTTTGATGCTCTACATGTATGAGTTAAATGCCTCATTAAGGCCTTTCCATAAGCATCTGCTTCAATCAAAGTATCATCTGGCAGAAATCTCCCTGTCAAAGAGCTCTGATTAGCTGTGGAGTAACCTAAACACAAACCTGTACCATGCATAGCTCCAGTCAAACTGCATTACTTGAATCAGCAGCACTTGAATTGCTCATATATGTGTGATGATGTAATGATGATATATGTAAGGAAGTTTATTGGGGGAAACTGTACAAAGGAAAGGAGGCTCTAATACCCTGTTAGGCTCCTCTAGCCTGAAAACAATATGAGATATGGTTGGGTATGGAGGTATACAAGTTCTGTAAGGCATTTCGGAGGTTATTTGCGCAGATATGTTGCAGCTGGGCTTGTAGATCCTGCTATACACTCGTATGTTGCTGAAGCTGGTGTCCCGGCTCGTACCATAAATGCCCAATTGGAGACTTGGACAGGGAAAGCCAAGGAAGTGTTTCATCTGATAAGAGACATTCCTGGAAAATTCCTTTGCTGTGTGTGGGCGAGCATTATCCTGCTGAGACAACATATGTGGCCACAGGCTGCAAAAATTAGCCAGTAATTAATGTAGCACACCGTATTTTCCGCACTATAAGCCGCAATTAAAATCCTTTAATTTTCCCAAAAATCGTCAGTGCGCCTTGTAAGAGGCAGTAAAGCCACTCTGCTGAAGTACGCTGCTAGCTGCTAACCATGCTAAGTGCTAGCTCTTTCACCATTTAGAGGTGATTGTCATCTGCCTGTAGCCTGCTGCTAACCACGGCTAGCACTGCTGGAGCAGCATTAGCGCTTTCAGTGCTCAGAGTTGTGTATATCGGACTGTTTTCTGCATATTTACTATGTTAAAACAAGCGTTGTACGTTGTACGAACCGCTAGCTAATATTGCCCTGGCTTACCGTAAAACTCAAGGTTCCTCCATGTGGTGCTGTTGGGTGGCATTTACCAGTGTTAATGCTGCTGCACCCAACCTTAGTGGAAATCTGGAAATCTAAGCTTACTGTAAATTAACGGAAGCACATTAAAATCCAGTTAAAATCCAGATTAAAATTGTAGATGAAAATCCAGTGCTTGTTTGACAAGAAAATGTTTTTTTTAAGAATTACTTATAGCTTAGCTTTAATTTACTTAGTTACCACCTTTACTTAGTCGCTTAATGCGCCTTATAGTCTTAAAAAATACTGTACTCTACTTATATATCAAAGAACACACTGCTATGTCTACAGAATATACAGTGGTGTGTGTGTGTGTTTTTGTGTGGGAACACTTTGCAATATTAAATAAATATCCCTAGAAATATATTTTTGCATTGTGTAAAGCAGCATTATGTGGGAATGGTATGTCCTGTTACAGTTTGAAAGTGGAATTTGTGCATTGAGCCACCTTTAAAGGACACGCTTTTCACATGCATTTTAGAACTGGCATCTGAAGTGAAAGAATAATTCGAACTGAGGTGCTATCGTAATATTACAGAATGTTACACAAATATATACTTAATCGGGTTACACAGTTGTTCTGGTGTGGATGTGTACATGTGTGTATATGTGTGTTTGACCTGTTTCTTTGGTGACAGGCCAAATACTGACATATATGTGCTGCTAGTGGTCTTGAAAAATGCCAATTGAAAGCCCTGCCATGGGAGGCAACAATTACAGCAGCAGGAATTAGCAATTAATTAATGTAGTATAGTTATATATTGCATGTAGAAGAACACACTGCCCTGTGTACAGCGCACACAGTGGTGTAAATATATAAACACACAGCCTACAGCAGGTAAACAGGCCGGCTCTCCCCACTGTTTCCTCCTTCTGTTTGACCAGTGACACTGAAGTTAATACACACTGTAGTAACACAGCGGACCTCCAGAGGGCAATGTTGAACCACCACTAATTTCACACCTCCCGGTTTCAGCATGGTAACACAAAACAATCCCTGTCACTAGTCTCCGCCCCTCTACACACACTTGTGCACACACACACACTCCTGATGGGTGTGGTGCAGCTTCTATTAAAAGATCTATGGGAGTAAATATCTGTTTTGACCCAGCAGTGAATAATATTTGATAAACTGCATTATCAACCATGTCCTTCACCTGCACCAAATTTATGTGCCCTGTAAGTGTGTGTGTTTGTGTGTGTGTGAGCAAATAAGAGTGAGTTTCAGATCACATTTCTTAGCCTTTATGACACAACTGCTGAATCATTCAGCTGACAACAAATGACAAACTGACACACATAGAAAAAATACACCCAGTGTCTGAACTAAAGCATTCTTTTCCAGGTATGCATTTAAACAGCTGGAATAAAACACACACGTTTGTTATCACACATCACACATCCCGAAGACCTGGGGCCCTATAAAGTTTCGGAATAAATCTACACTGATGGGTGTGGTGGTCTGGAAGTGAGGTGTGTTCAGGTAAACTTCTAGCGAGTTTTTATCTTGGCGGCAGGAAATACAGGTGCTCCACTGACTGATTAAAACCCAGAAAACAGTCAACAGTCAGCAGCCCAAATCCTATTTTAGGCATGCGTGTGTAAATCCAGCTTTTAACTCAACAATAAACAGAATAGAGAATTAAATAGCATTGCTGTTCCCTTAAATAAGCTTCTGGTGTACATTCACAGCGTGAACACGCAGGTCAGTATCCTCTGCTGAGACGCTCAAAAGCGACGCGCTGTTAAGATACGAATGCGAAGTCAGAGCACACCTGCCTCTTAAAGGGAATGACAACTGGCACACTGATTTGTTTATTTCATGTTATGCGCAAAACACACCCATGAATAATAAAGTGATTTAGTTCACATGCCTTTTGTGCTTTTCGAGCGCCGAAAGGAGTATTTTTATTTTTATTTAGAATGCTAAAATAGGGTCCGGGTGTCATGGTGTGGGGTGCAATGTCATACAAATCCAGATCACCTTTCTTTTATCACTACAGGCACTCTGAAAGCCCAACGTTACATTAATAAGGGTCCTGCAACCAGTGGTCTTTTCATTATTCCAGCAGGACATTGCTCGTCCACATACTGCCCCCATCTCAAGAGCTTGCATTAAAGACACAGACACTAGCCATGATCAGCCACATTACCAGACCTATCCCTGACTGAAAATGTGTGGGATCACTGCCACTGTGATCAGGAGATCGCCGGTTCGAATCCTGTTCATGTAGCTTGCCATCGGCTGCCAGAGCCCTAAGAGAGAGAGCACAATTGGCCTTGCTCTCTGTCTGGGTGGGTACAGTAGATGGCGCTCTTTCCTCTCATCGCTCTAAAGGGTGATGTCTATCAGCACAAGGCTGCGTCTGTGAGCTGATGTATCAGAACCGAGTCGCTGCGCTTTCCTCTGAGCGTTAGCTCTGTGATGCTACTCGGCAATGCTGCATCATCAGCAATTGGAAAAGAGGTGGTGGCTGACTTCACATGGAGGAGGCATGTGCTAGTCTTCCTCCTCCTGGTGTTGGGGCATCACTAGTGATGGGGGAGTCCTAATGAGTGGGTGGAAATTTTTTTAAATAAAATTATAAAAAAAAGAAAATGTGTGGGATGCTATTGGACACCATTAACACTTCAAACCACCGCTACTGCAATAGCTGAACAAACAGTGTGGGAATTCTGGAATATCACAGAGCACCATTAGGAACCTCTACAACTCCACGATGAGATGTCTGGCCTTTTGTGTTACACATTATTTCTCTATGTATAACAATAAGTGTATGGATGTATTCCAATAACAGTCTACACAGTCTACACAGAAGAGTGGGAAGCGAGGGAGATTAACTAAGAGATGCTAAGAGATAAAGGATAGAGAAAGAGATGAAGAGAGAAAGGAAACGGCAATACAGAGACAGACAGGCGTTATAGAACAGAGAGCCTCTCTCTATCTCTCTCTCTTCTTCTTCAGAAATCCTCCACTTCTTTCGGAGTTGAGACTGACAGCATGTTATTAGTGTCAAACCAAACGCCATGACACACTCTCTGCTCCCCTCCTGTGTGTGTAAGTGTGTGTGTGTGTAAGTGTGTGTGTGTGTATGTGTGTGTGTGTGTGTTGGGGTGGGGTGGGGTTATTGAAAGGGGGGTATTTGTGAGCACATTGTTCTCAGAATAATAACAAGTCACAAAGTGAGAGAGAGGGAGAGCAAATGTCTCTCTGTCAATCTTGCTGGAACCGCAAATACACACACACACACTTCTGAATCTGAATTAGACCCTTGCCTTCACATACAATGGGAATTAGGTAGAGTACAGTACAGTATGTTTTCAGGTCTACAATAATCCAATTTACAATATAGCTGCTGTGACTTGCTGTCAAAAGTACAAAAAATAAAAAATAAAAATAGGGCCAGATTTAATTTCTCAATTTACTCAATTATACTTAAAACCTATTGAGGAATGTTTAGGTATGCTTTAAATATATTAACATATTTATGTACTTACTTAAATTATATTAAAAGTACAATAATATTACACTTTTATCAAATGTGTGACTGTAACCTTTTAGTGTATTTAAAAACTTTTAGTTTAATGTAATTCAATATACTTCTAAAATACTTATTTACGAATGTACTTTTGTACATTTTTAGCAAAGTGTGTTAAAACAACTGTTGTTACCGAAGTTCACTTAAAGTGCAATATATCATGTAATGTTTTAGAAAGTAAATTAATTTACTACTACTTATTTAAAAAAATTAGTTAAAGTTAATTTATAACACGCTAAAAATTGTAGTATAGTATGTTAAAATATATATTTTTATACCCAACGAAGTATACTAGAAGTGTGCTACTTACAAAAGACAGAAACAAAAAGCATATTTGTACCCTAATGTAAATAGATCACGTATATTTAACATAAATTCTTATTGCATTTCTAATATACCTGGTGTATAATAGTGATACAGTTGTATTACTCATTAAATGTATTATAATTTTACAGTAAGCATATATACATATATATATATAAATATATATATATATATATATATATATATATATATATATATATACAATAATGGGGCTACATACTGTACATGAATGTTACTTAAGTATATTTAAAATAGTTCAATTTTAGTACAGTTAAGTACATTTAGCACAATTTAAGTGAGACTTTTGTACTATTTTTATACAATTATAGTAATATAAGTACAAAAAAAAAGTTGTTTTATTTTAGCACTCTTTAAATATACTGATTAATAATGTGTCTACAAGAACACTTTAGTGCACTATAGTATAATAATGCCTTTTATAATTGAATATACTTTTTTCCACTAAGGAAGCTAAAGCTAAACCTAGAGAGCTTAAGCTGAACTTAAAGCTAAAGTTAAAGTTAAATTTGGACAGCATAAGGTAAAGAAAAACCAGGTAAAGCCTAACCTGGGACGCTAAGGTTAAAGCTAAACCTGGAAAACTAAATGAAAACTAGAGAGCTAAAGCTAAGCCTGTAGGGCTAAAGTTGAACCAGGAGAGCTAAAGCTAAACCCAGAGAGCTTAAGCTGAACTTGAAAAGCTTGAAAAAGTTAAATCTGGAAAGTGTAAGTTAAAGACAAACCAGGAGAGATATGGTTAAACCTGGAGTGTTAAAGCTAGGGCTAAACTTGGAGAGCTTAAACTAAAGCAAAAGTTGGAGAAATTAGGCTAAACTCTGACTGCTAAAGCCTAACCTGAGGAACTAAGGTTAAAGCTAAACCTGGAAAGCTAAGGCTAAAACTAGAGAGCTAAAGCTAAACCTGGAGAGTTAAAGCTAAACATGGAGAACTAATCTAAACCAAGTTCCATGGTGATGTTTAAAAAATTGCTTGCCAGTGCTAGAGGGCCGTCAATCATATGTTCGTTAGAATATTAAGACCACGCCCAGTTCGTTCACATAGAGGTTTTTTGAATGAATTTTGCCAAATTTTGGATATGATATCAAAATTTCTGCCTGGTGTTTTCTATATAAACTTTACTAATCACTTCATTTAATACCCATATTTAATAATATACAAAAAATATACATATATACAGTGTGAACCATACTGTTTCCCCCCTCACTGTGAATGTTAACATGTTGTGTTCAATTGAAACCATGCAAACATATAATTATTTGTGCGGTATCAGTTTAACCCTTGTGTGGTGTTCGGGTCTGTGGGACCCGTTTTCATTTTTCATCAAATGATACTAAAAAAATATTTTTTTCTAACTCAAACTCATTGGCATTGGCTCATTTTTTTGTGAAAAACATATATCAAAACACATTTTCGATAAACACACACTGTACACCCCCTCCCCCCTACACATTTATATTACATACAGTATGTTTGGCCAAGGGCTAATAAACATTGCTTCATTTGTAAATTTGAAACTAAACAAATTTTCTACTCATATCTTGAGTTAAATTCATTTTCTTTTACATTTTATTAAAAAACTAATAAAAAAAAGAGTAGCACTTTTTGAAAGAAATGTAACATAAGAAAGGTAAAGGGCAAATATTAACCATGTAAGCTGTTTATATTGCTTGCAATTTAGGTGAAGCAAGCATGTGTAAAGCATTTTAATGTAAAACTGCTTAATTTTGATGAATTAAATACAAGTAACAAAGTAAACGAGTAACAAAAATATGAACACCACACAAGGGTAAAGCAGACTGTGTTTGTCTATTGTTGTGACTTAGATAAAGATCAGAAGACATTTATTGACCAGTTTACGCAGAAATCCAAGTAATCCCAAAGGGTTCACAAACTTTTTCTTGCAACTGTACTTATAGAATTGTGTGTAGATTGTGGCGTAATGTGTGAAATATCCAATTTTTTTTTGTTTCGTGAACTTTTTTTATATACAGACCTCGTTGTCTCGGTCCTTCTCCAGGAAGTGGCGTGCGACGTGGCTGGGCAGTATGTTGCGCAGCATGTTCTCGTTGTGCTCCCGCAGCTCCCGCATTTCATTGATCTCCTCCTTGGCCTGCACTCGCCACAGAAAGTCCAGCCGTGCCGTGTATTCCAGCTGTGCAGAGATTAAAAAAAAAAAACACAGGGGGCGGAGTTACAGGGAGAAAGGTGAGCATGCCACTTTATCAGTAACTGCCATAACAGAACAGGCCAACTCCACTGTGTCCGTCAGGGAAAATAGATCTGTAATACAGTTGTGTATTATTTTGGGTGGTGAACTTTCCTCAGCAGAGCAGTGACACCAGCATGTGTCATGGAGAGCGGTGGTAATGTGTGTGACAGTGGGGTGTAGCTGAGTGGATCAGGTGCAGCGGTGTCGGGGAGGTTTTTACACAGCTCAGTGTCACCGCTGGGTTAAGTACTGTCTGCCTGCCAAAAATATCCTGAAAAGCTGCGTATCTAACAGTGCTCTCGTAGATAGAAAATAGAGATGCATGAATACTGATGCTGGAATTGCGTTTTTGCCTGATGTCATACATCACGCTCATTTACATCATACTCGTAATCAACTTTAAACCCCAGCATCTCATTAAAACATCCTTCCCAGCTGGCCACCAACGTCTAATACTAACGTCAAATTGACGTAGAATAGACAAAAGGACAAATGACAATGATATTTTCTTGGTTTTACTGTTTATAAAATAGCACTGCTGAGGTAAACTCATGGTTAGAATAGCACTGCTGAAGTCATAATATTATTTAACCAAAATCAACTTCTTTCAAACTTCACATATGTTACGTCAAATTGACGTAAAATACTGCCATTTTGTTTGTAAGGTGTGCTAACCAAAACCCAACGTCTAAAACGTAAGTCAGAATCTTAACGTCAGCTTGATGTGACAATCTAACATCATTATACGTTGATATTTAGTTGTTTTTGTATCGTAATGTTAATTATACCACAGTTAGTTCCGACCCTGCAATGTGATTGGCTGAGAGGAGTTTCATGAGTGACATTATTAGGTGATAATGCACTGTAACCGAAGCTCTCCATGTATTACTCCGCCGCATACAGGTAACCTAGCATCGATGCAGCGCTTACAAACCAAATACAAATGCGAATACAAATGCGATATTATTAAACACCACTGGGGGGGGGTCTTCAAAAGGTAGCGCAGGCAAAGACGCGGTCCCTCAAATAAATAAATAAGCCCAATGATTCGAAAATACGCATTATTACACACATTATCAGCCACCAATATCACATTAAGAGATGTTATTATTAAAATAAAGGCTTAAGTGTATTTATTTTACAGTTAATATAGGGTATTTTAAGCTGAATGTAAGGTGGACAAAGTAACCAAAACTTTAATTTAAAAAAAAAAAAATCTTTTAGTTAAACGAGTGCTGGACTTTAATCTACACAGATTTCTCTTCTAAAAACTGTTTACTTGGGTGGGTAAAGTGCTTCTGTTTATTTACAGTAAGCTTAGATTTCCACAATTTTTACTGAAATGGCCAATAATGCAGAGCTTACAACGCAGCTAAAGCAGAGCAGTAATGGAACTATTTTAAATTAGCAGAGTTTTTGTAACCAAACCGATCGCATTTTCTCTTCCTGTTTAACTCAAAATCTTTATCAAAATAAACAGTGATAATGGAACTGTGGTATAATCACAATAATACACTCGAGGTTCGTGCTAAAACCTGTAATATTGGCACTGCTGTGATGATCTACAGAACAATACTCGCATCACAGCAGTGCCAATGATACATGTTATAGCACGAACCTTGAGTGTTTTATTGCTTAAGTAAGCAAAATCCAACCTCACCTGAACATCACACCTTAGCAACATTTTGTTCTAAGCTATGGCGACCAAAACCCAACATCTGGTAAATGTTGGATCTTAACAGCCATCCTGGAATCTTACCGCGCATCCTGACGGTAGCTAACCATGCTGAGTAACAGCTATACAGTTCATAAGTTATTTTACAAACACCTAATTATTGAATTATATAATATTGTTGTTTTCAGTTGTTAAATTAAGCACAAGGCTGAAATTGACTACATATAGGAGCAAGTTACAATTTACTCTGCTGCAGAAAGTAGCATGTAGTTGCAAATGCATTTACAGTACATAGAATGATTCCATCAGGTGTTTATCAGATGGTAAAAGTTAATATGGTTAATTGATTAGTTAATAAAAGTATTTGTTGATAGTATATGTGATTTGTTGCATTTATTTTACATACATTTTGTTTGGATAAATACAAGTAAAACTGATTTGAAACAGTCAGTAAACATACAGTATAAAATAGGGATGCAACGGTACAGTGTGGCGACGGTTCGGTTCGTATCGCGGTTCTTGGCCACGGTATCGGTTCGGTTCTCATATATCAATATTATCTAGCTCCAAGATGCAGTGTGCTTTTAACCCTTTCTGTTTCAAATCAACAAGGTGCTCCTACTCACACTTGCAGAGCCAATATTAAACAGAAAAAAGGAACAGATGAATTAAAATCACAACATTTATTATAAAAAAGGAACACTTATTTTTCTTATTTTTTTTATTTTTCTGTTCAAAAACAGGCAACTGATATCACACTGTGCTTTATCTGCTGACTGTCTTTTTCCTTGATTATTAAACTCAACGCAGAAGCAAAAATAGTCCCAAACAGCGGACTTATTAGCTGACAGCACCTCTTCAAATGTCCTTTTCTCCGCTTCGCATTCACTCGCCATGATCACGCAGCTGAGAAAGTTTTGTTTAATTAACACTCAAATCTTCAGCGTCTGCCTTCAGAGCGCTGATTTGCTCCTGGGAAATTCAGAAAAAATTCTGATTGGTTGTTGCATGGTTGTGGAGAGACATGCCGACAGAAGTGTATAAAAAAAGTCTCCCCCGGGTCCTAAGCAGTCCTGTTTATCGCCCAGTACAG
Source organism: Astyanax mexicanus (assembly GCF_023375975.1). Classification (NCBI taxonomy): domain Eukaryota; kingdom Metazoa; phylum Chordata; class Actinopteri; order Characiformes; family Acestrorhamphidae; genus Astyanax; species Astyanax mexicanus. The sequence continues at coordinate 28,783,823 of NC_064411.1, forward strand.
TATGTGTCCAATCAACAACTACAAATAAAACATTAAAGTTTTAGATAAGGATCAGAACCAGACAGAAACAGCTGGACAAAGTCAAACTTTTATTTTCTTACCAGGGAATTATCAGACTCAAATTAAAGTGTTCTTTCGTTGCATCACTAGTATAAAACAAGTTACATAAGTTCAGGTCAATGAGGACAATATGCCTCAAATAGCCAATCTCTCCTACAACAGTATGTGATGTATTACGTGATATAGATGATAGACATGCATATATACACACATAATAATGACTAACAACATACTGTCCCATTCCCCCCAATACCCAACCACTCAACTAACAAGCAGCACTAATGCTTTTCCCCAAACGAACAATGAACACACGCTCATCTACATACATTACAATCCAGACAGAGTTATAGCGGCTAAATGAGGAAAAAGCTTGACATCGGTCATGCTCCCATCCTGAAAATTAATCTACTAACAGAGCGGGTGTGGTGTAAGCTGTGAAGAATGTGTGTGTGTGTGTGTGTTTGTGTGTGTGTGTGTGTGTGTGTGTGTGTGTGTAAAAGCAAGAAGAAAAGATAGTGTGATTAGATTGAATGAGGTGTGAAAGATAATTTTGCAAAGTAATTAAATGAGCAGGACATTGTGTGTATGTGTGTGTGTGTGTGTGTGTGTGTTTGAGTGTGTATGTGTGTCTGAGGGGGGCTAAATGCCATGGCTGGGTGATTATTAAAATCACAACTAGAATTAAAAGCAGATTTTCAAGCCTGACCCTCATTATAACTTCCTTTGAGAGAGACACACACACATGCTCGCGCACATAAAGCACTCACACAATAAGGCCATAACCCTGCTCTGTGAACAGCAAACATCAATACATATTTACATCGCTGATTAGAATAGCACTGCTGAGGTGAATTCGTGATTAGAATAGCATTGCTTAGGTAAACTCAAGATTAAAATAGAACTGGTGAAGTAAACTCAAGATTAGAATAGCACTGGTGAAGTAAACTCAAGATGAGAATAGCACTGCTGAGTTAAACTCATGATTAGAATAACACTGCTGAGGTAAATTCATGATCATAGTAGCACTGTTGAGGTCAATCAATGATTAGAATAGTACGGCTGAGGTAATTGTGTTGTTAGAATAAACTCACAATTAGAATAGCATTGCTGAGGTAAATTCATGAATAGAATAGCACTGCTGAGGTAAGTTCATAATTAGAATAGTACTGCTGAGGTGAATTCATGATTAAAATGGCACTGCTGATGTAAATTCATGATTAGAATAGCACTGCTGAGTTAAACTCATGATTAGAATTACTCTGCTGAGGTAAATTCATGATTAGAATAGCATTGCTGAGGTAGATTCATGATTAGAATAGTACTGCTAAGGTGAATTCATGATTAAAATAGCACTGCTTATGTAAATTTCCGATTAGAATAGCACTGCTGAGTTAAACTCATGATTAGAATAACACTGCTGAGGTAAATTAATGATTATAACAGCACTGCTGAGGTAAATCAATGATTAGAATAGTACGGCTAAGGTAATTGTGTTGCTAGGATAGCGCTGATTAGGTAAACTCAAGATTAGAACAGCACTGCTGAGGTAAATTTATGATTAGAATAGCACTGCTAAAGTCAACTTCTGATTATTATAGCACTGAATAGAATACCACTGCTAAGGTAACTTTATGGCTAAAATTGCTAACTTTATGATTAGAATAGTACTGCTGAGGTAAACTTATGGTTAGAATAGCACTGCTGAGGTAAATTCATGATTAGAATAGCACTGCTGAAGTCAATTTCTGATTATTATAGCACTGAATAGAATACCACTGCTAAGGTAACTTTATGACTAAAATTGCTAACTTTATGATTAGAATAGCACCACTGAGGTAAATTCCACCCAAGATGGCGGAACGTTAACACGCAGCGGCCGCTCCGGGTCTGTTAAATGGTGCTTTTGTGTTACTATTTGTCGTTTTTTCCGTTTATTTCCTGCAAATATGTGCATCGGAACACCCGTGCACATGTTCTACCACCGCCAGACCCTACTACAGTGGAGAAATCAGCCAGAAAACACGCTACTGGACGAGGTTCTGCAGACGCTACTTGAGCTTAGCCTGCTAAGAGACCCAGGCCGCCAGCCCGCTGGTGGAGTTCCTGATAGTCAAGTGCAGACCTTTTTATTTAGTACGAGAGTTCTCCGCCATGCTAATAGCTGCTGTTTACATCCCACCCAGCGCTAGCATTGGTGCTAATGCTAAAGAGTCTCTGTGTGAACTCTATCGGACTATCAGCGATCTGCAGAACAAACACCCAGACGGACTGTTTATTATCGCCGGAGATTTCAACCACGCAAATCTCAAGTCAGTGTTCCCTAAATTCCATCAACATGTGAACTTTGCAACGAGAGGAGCGAGCGCGCTGGATCTTGTTTACACAAACATCCCCAGCGCAAGTGTATTGATGATGTCACTGTCTCCAAGACCATCACCACACGCCCAAACCAGAAGCCTTGACTGCTGAGGACCCGCGACTCCGCCTTCAGAGTGGGTGACAAGGTGGCCCTGAGGAAAGCGAGAGCCGACCTGTCACGAGCCATCAGAGAGGCAAAGCGCGCACACGCCCAGAGAATCCACAGCCACTTCAAGGACACGGGTGACGCGCGGCGCATGTGGCAGGGCATCCAGGCAATCACCAACTACAGGACAATGCCACCGTCCTGTGAACGTGATGCCTCCCTCCCTGATGCCCTGAATAACTTTTATGCATGGTTTGAGGCACAAAACAACACGATGGCGAGAAAGACCATGCCCAATTGGGACGAGCAGGTGTTGTGCCTGACTGCAATGGACGTGAGGAACACTCTGCGCAGAGTCAACCCACGGAAAGCTGCAGGACCAGACAACATCCCCGGCAGAGTGCTCAAGGAGTGCGCAGACCAGCTGACAGATGTCCTCACGGACATCTTCAACATCTCCCTGTGCAGCGCCACTGTCCCAATGTGCCTCAAGTCCACCACCATCGTCCCCATGCCGAAGAAGTCCACAGTGTCCTGCCTCAATGACTACCGTCCCGTTGCACTTACACCCATCATCATGAAGTGCTTCGAGAGGCTAGTCATGAGGAACATCAAGACACAACTGCCCTCTTCACTGGACCCCCTGCAGTTTGCGTATTGTCCCAATCGCTCCACGGACGATGCCATCACCACCACCCTTCATCTCTCCCTCACCCACCTGGAGAAGAAGGACACTTACGTCAGAATGCTGTTTATAGACTTCAGTTCAGCATTCAACACCATCATCCCACAGAACCTCATCAGGAAGCTAAGCTCGCTCGGCCTCAACACCCCCCTCTGCAACTGGATCCTGGACTTTCTGACGGGGAGACCCCAGTCAGTCCGGTTCGGGGGCAGCACCTCCAGCACCATCACACTGAACACTGGGGCCCCCCAGGGCAGTGTCCTGAGTCCTCTGCTGTTCACCCTGCTGACTCATGACTGTGCTGCAAAACACAGTTCTAACAGCTTTATCAAGTTCGCCGATGATACAACCGTGCTGGGTCTCATCACCAAAGGCGACGAGTCAGCATACAGAGAGGAAGTGCAGCGGCTGACAGACTGGTGTACAGTCAACAACCTTCACCTGAATGTGGACAAAACAAAGGAAATGGTTGTTGACTTCAGGAGAGCACAACACACCCACTCTCCACTCAACATCGACGGGTCCTCTGTGGAGATTGTTAAGAGCACCAAGTTCCTTGGTGTCCACTTAGCAGATAACCTCACCTGGACCCTGAACACCAGCTCTACAGCCAAGAAAGCCCAGCAGCGTCTCTACTTCCTCCGGAAGCTGAGAAAGGCCTGTCTCCCTCCACCCATCCTCACACTCTTCTATAGAGGGACCATTGAGAGCATCCTAAGCAGCTGCATCACTGCCTGGTTTGGGACCTGCACCGTCTCTGACCGCAAGACCCTCCAGCGTATTGTGAGGACAGCTGAGAGGATCATCGCTGTCTCTCTCCCCTCCATCACGGACATTTACACCACCCGCAGCATCCGCAAAGCAACCAGCATTGTGAATGACCCCACTCATTCCTCACACGAACTGTTCTCCCTCCTGCCTTCGGGAAGAAGGTACCGCAGCATCCGGTCCAGCACGACCAGATTCTGCAACAGCTTCTACCCCCAAGCCATCAGACTCCCCAACTGCAGAGACTGAACTGATGGTTTTTCTGTACATGCACACACACTCTTACCCCACTTACCTCAGAAAATGGAAAGCACTAAAAACCCTACTACCTCACTGGACTCTATTGCACACTGTGTAACAGAGGTAAATACTACCTCACTGGTCTTTTTTGCACACTGCATAATTTGCACACTGTCTTGTTATTTATTATTCTTTTTCTGTATTGTGTTGTATTGTCTGTCTGCACTTTTGTACTGTTGCACTTATTGTTCTGTCTACACTGTGTTTATGTGCACCATGGTCCCTGGAGGAACGTTGTTTCATTTCACTGTGTACTCTGTATATAGCTGAAATGACAATAAAAACCACTTTGACTTTGAATAGCACTGCTGAGGTAAACTTATGGTTAGAATAGCACCGCTGAGGTAAATTAATGATTATAATAGCAAAGCTGGGGTAAATTCATTATTAGAATAGAATTACTCAGGTAAATTCAGGATTAAAATAGCCCTACTGAGGTGAATTCATGATAAAAATAGCACTGCTGAGGTAAACTCATGGTTGGAATAGCACTGCTGAAGTCAATTTCTGATTATTATAGCACTGAATAGAATACCACTGCTAGGGTAACTTTATGACTAAAATTGCTAACTTTATGATTAGTACAGCACAGCTGAGGCAAATTCATGATTAGAATAGCACTTCCGAGGTAAATGTATGGATGAATTTGCATTAGTGATATAGCTTTATGATTAGAATAGCACTGCTGAAGTAGATTTATGATTAGAATAGCACTGCTGAGGTAAATGTATGACTAGAATTGTACTACTGAGGCATTTTGTTTTAATAAATTGCACTGCTATGGTTAATATATGAGTAGAAATTAAATCTGAGTGGAAAAAATCCATTCAGCTATATGTTTAATTTTGTTTTGGCCAGAACTAATGAATTTTGTTGCATCCCTATAAAAGATACATGCAAATACACTCAAATGTACTCTTTCTCTGAGGGAGAATTAGTGCACAACATATGTCTTCCAAAGAAAAAAATCAATATGGCACCCACTGAAACTTATATACACATGGTTAAATAACATACTGTATCTACACCCACTAATTAATTTAGAGGTGCTGAAAGTTCAGAACTGTCTTTTAACTTTCCTAGACCAGGTATTCCTAACGTTCACTTCCTGTCAGTGATCATGACTGACCACAGCTAATGCCTGCTCTCTCTGCTCACAGGGTTTATTTGACAGCTCTCATTAGATTGACCGACACACAGTTCAATAGGAAAGTCCAGAAAGCTCAATACAGATCTGAGAGGCGTGATTGAAGTCTGGACTGTCAACACTTAAACCCTTAAACCGGTAAAGAACCTTCACATCAAACAAAACCTTTAACAGCTTATTTACACACATTAACACACATAGATCTCTCTTACAAACACGGTCTTTATTGAACCAATAATGGTTCTTCTCTGGTTTCACTCAAACCAGAGACTGTAAAAAAGATGGACGCCGTAACGCCGTTCCCATTCATTCAGTAAAAATGAAGCCAAAATCTTCCGCCATGTTGGCGATCCTGACACCCGATTCTGCGCAGTAGAGACCAGAGGAGGGAGAAAGGCTGTGGAGGTGGAATTACAGTATATTAGAAAAAAACATGATTGAAAGTTGTCTGTTTTGCCATTGAAACCTATGGGGATGGGTGGGGTTACACAGCTTTCTGAAACCGAACAGCAGGGGGCGCCCGACCTGTGGTGGCTTCACTTTTGAGAGACGATGCTCTGTCCAGCTGTACACAGTCTATGACTCAAACAAATATTTGAAGCACCTTTAAACTGGTCAAGCCAAAGTCCATAACTATTAGAAATGTGCTAGAGATGGATAGAGATGTTGACGCTCATCAGGAAAGGTTACTGGAAAAGGTTACAAAACCATATGTAAAGTGTTTGGACTCTACAGTTAGACAGATTGTGTACAAATGAAGGAAGTTAGGCACCAATATTACCCTCCCCAGGAAAGGTCGACCAACATAGATCACACCAAGAGCAAGATGTATAACAGAGTCACAAATCTTCTAAGCAACTGAAGGCCTCTCTCATATTGGCTAATGTTAATGTTCATAAAACACTGAGTAACAATGACCATTGCACAAAACAATGTTTTGTGGACAATTTTTTTGGGTTATACTATAAGCGTTATGTTTGTAGAAAAATATATATATATATATTAAGCCTAATTAGTGTTAATACAGAATTCTTGTATTGGTGGACATTGTACATATAAGAGAAATTAATATATGCAAAATAACAGGCAAAAAAAGTGTGAGAGAATGAAAAAACCTAAAAAAAAAACTGAAAAGGGTGAAAGAGAAAAAAAGACAAAATGTATTAAAAAAGAGACAAAAAAGGCAAATATTAAGGAACAGTGACAAAAGAAGCAACACAGCTACGTAAAATAATAATAATAAAAAAAGAAATCATTTTTTGCTTTGTACAGGAACATTCGGGAAGATGAATGGTTATAGTGAATGTAGTTAATGTATGTGTGTACAAACTCTGAATTTTAACATAAATATCCTTATCCCATCTTTAAAACATGGTGGCGGTAGTATCATGGTTTGAACTGGTTTTGCTGTATCAGGGCCTGGATTCTGGATTATAGCAGCAAGTTCTGAAGAAAAATATCAGGACATCTATCTGTGAGCATAATCTCAAGAGAAAGTGGGTCATGCAACAAGACAATGATTCTAAGCACACACGTTGTTCTACCAAAGAATGGTTAATGTCAGTAAATGTGAGGAAACCCACCAATATAACAGAGGGGATAATAATAATATGGAGGAACACCAGATACTGAATAAACTGAATGTTTTCAAAAACAGAAAAATCCAAAAAAATCCCAATCCTGTATAAAATCCCCAAAATACTACTAAAATCATCTCCACATCCCCGCCGTATTTTGACATCTGGCGGCTCTCAGTTACTCCTCTGATGATGGCTGTGCTGATGTCTTTATTATTTTTTTATTATTTAGCAACGGCAGGCCCTGAAATCAAAAGCGGCTACAATTTTCAGCCCCTCATTCATTATTCAGCTGGATTTAATGTCTTTCTCGGGAGCAGTGCAGCATGGAACAGAATCCTCCACTTTGAGCCCCAGCAGAAACCATTCCAATTCTGGATCCATGACCGAGGTCACCAATCAAGGTCATTTTTTACAGCGCCACATTCGGTGTGTATTGGATTAACCTCTTCAAATCCTTTCTACAGGATTAATTTTACCCAGCTTTCTTCCAGTGTTCTGTGTAACCATGCACCCCTTGCTCTGGGTTCACCCCAATAAACGATAGCTACCAACCAACCTATGATACATGATACAGTATAATACTATTATACTGTATTTACACTCATCAATGAAAAGGTAGTGGCACCCAGAAGGAAGTATTACATTGTAATGCGTTTCCAAAAGAAAGAAAAGAAGGTTAGTAGGAACAATCAATGATTGTTGTTGGAGTTGTAGAGGTTCCTAATGGCGTCTTGCACTAATCCATCATTTGCAGCTCCTATTTTCTGCCAGTGCTGCTCCTCATCTGTGATGCCTCAACACAAGGAGGGTGAAGACTAGCACATGCCTCCTCCGACACATGTGAAGTCAACCACCGCCTCTTTTCAAACTGCTGCTGATGCAGCATTGCGGAATAGCGTCACAGCGCACTCGGAGGAAAGCGCAGCGACTCAGTTCCCAATACATCAGCTCACAGATGCCTTGTTCTGATCCACATCACCCTTTGGAGTGATGAGGAGAGAGAGTACCCAACTAGAGAGAGCAAGGCCAAGTGTGCTCTCTCGGGACTCCAGCAGCTGATGGCAAGCTGCATGACTGGGATTCCAACCAGCAATCTCCCGATCAGAATGGCAGTGCTTAGCCACTCTGCGCCCCAGTGAAGGAGAGTTGATGGCACCAAGAATGGCATCCCACATTTATATTCAATCATGATCTTGGTAGCAAATTCTTGAGATGGCAGCCGTTTTTTGGATGAGCATTGTCTGCTGGAATAGTAAACCCGACTATGCATTCAGTAAAGGAAGGGCTACTGGTTACAGGACCTCATTATTGTAAAATTAGGCTGTTAAATAAGTGTCTGTATTGAAGACCGAAGGTAATCTGAAATCATACCAAATTGCAGCCAACATGACACCAGACCACGCCTTCTAGACATGTGACTTGTGCCAACAAACCATTGATCTTGGGGATTTGTTGGTGGTCTCAGACTTTTTACAGAACAAGTTTCACAGCAGTTGGTTGATTCCTTTTGGATGCAACATTTTTTGTTGTCAATGAATGAAAATATGTATTTAAACCTGTCAGAGATTTAAATTTTATAGAATTAATAGAATTAATACAAACATAATTAAGTAAATCAATGAGATCAAGTTCACTACCAAAACTGTTGCAGTTCACAGTCTTACATTTAGAGAATTGGCAAGGACCAGCATATAAAAAAGTGTGAGGGCTAAGTCCCAACAGGTTAACTACCATTATGATCATGGAACCGCCCCCCTGCCAGGTTAGCAGAATTCCATGTGTTAAGCTTTAGCTGGGTTCAGCTGAGCTCGCCAGTCTGAAAATTTAGTTTTCCTCTATGTAGGCCATGGAAAATAGGGCTCTGATACTCATGACAATAAGGACTGACATGGAATAAAGTATAAATATTCCACAGGTCAACACAAACAATGGAACACAGCTTCCCAGAACCTCAGCAAACTTAACTAACCCACTACACACACACACACTCACATATACATTTACAGTACACATAACACATCCCTTCATTCAGGCACATGTGATTCTTTTGTTTTAGTAGATACACAGTCTTAAGACTAATGTGGCAAATAGCTTTGGGCCAAAATTAGATATCAGTAAATATTACAACATAACAACAAGTGTTTTTTTTAGGTTAAATTTGAACTTTTCTATCAGATGTTTTATTTTTTTAGATACTGTCCTTAGATCAGATGTTTAAAAATCCAAACAAGTATTATTAGAATCCCTGTTTTGTAGGCTAAAAACAGAAACATGACTAACGTATCAAACTAGCAGACAGGCTAATTTACTACTGAGTAGACTAATGGACCACCAAGCGAACTAATGAACAACCGAGTGGACTACCAAGTGCACTAATGGACTATCGAGTGGAATAAGGGACTACAGAGTGGACTAATGGACTATCGAGTGGACTAGAGGCTAGTGGACTACCAATTGAATTAATGGACTGCCAAGTGGACTTGTGGCTAGTGGACTACTGAGTGAATTAATGGACTACCAAGTGGACTTGTGGCTAGTGGACTACTGAGTGAATTATTGGACTACCAAGTGGTCTTGTGGCTAGTGGACTACTGAGGGGACTAGTGGATAGTGGACTACCGAGTGGAACAGTGGACTACCGGGTGGACTAGTGGCTAGTGGACTACTGGGTGGACTAGTGGACTACTGAGTGGACTAGTGGATAGTAGACTACAGAGTGGAACAGTGGACTACTGAGTGGACTAGTGGACTGAGGAGTGGACTAGTGGCTCATGGACTACAGAGTGGAACAGTGGACTACTGAGTGGACTAGTGGACTGAGGAGTGGACTAGTGGCTCGTGGACTACAGAGTGGAACAGTGGACTACTGAGTGGACTAGTGGACTACCAAGTGGACTACCGAGTGGACTAGTGGCTAGTAGACTACAGAGTGGAACAGTGGACTACTGAGTGGACTAGTGGACTGAGGAGTGGACTAGTGGCTCATGGACTACAGAGTGGAACAGTGGACTACTGAGTGGACTAGTGGACTGAGAAGTGGACTAGTGGCTCGTGGACTACAGAGTGGAACAGTGGACTACTGAGTGGATTAGTGGCTAGTGTAGCCTAGCAAGTAGACTTATGGACTACAGAGTGCATTAGTGGCTAGTAGACTACCAAGTGGACTAGTGGACTACTGAGTGGACTAGTGGACTACTGAGTGGACTAGTGGACTGAGGAGTGGACTAGTGGCTCGTGGACTACAGAGTGGAACAGTGGACTACTGAGTGGACTAGTGGACTACCGAGTGGACTAGTGGCTAGTAGACTACAGAGTGGAACAGTGGACTACTGAGTGGATTAGTGGCTAGTGGAGCCTAGCAAGTAGACTTATGGACTACAGAGTGCATTAGTGGCTAGTGGACTACCAAGTAGACTAGTGGACTACTGAGTGGACTAGTGGACTACTGAGTGGACTAGTGGACTACTAAGTGGACATGATCTAAAACATTTTTCATTTCCAGGTGCTCAGCAACACTCTTATTTTACCAGACAAAGCTAAAAAATCCAGCTTTCTGTGTGTAACTTTCTACACGTATAGTGTTAGTTTAACACAGGCAGTTTTTGCTGTGTATGTTTGAGCCAACAACCACTTTGAGAGTTTTATTTTTAGTAGTGTAAACTGTGAACACCACAGCAACCCCCAAACCTCCTTCCTTAAACACCTCCACAGTGCAGGTGTGATCACACTGAGAGTAATTATCAATCTGAGAGCTGAGATCTTTATTTACTCTCCAATTTTACACTTACATTTATAGACAAACAACAACCTGAGAACGAGGGAAAGAGATTACCACTTCAGTTTATCCCTTCTCAAATCTCTCTCTCTCTCTCTCTATCTATCTATAATGTGCTCTTACTGTCTCTTTCGCTCACATTCTTTTTCTTTCTCACTCTTTCTTTATTTTCTCACTCTTAAACTTTCTTTCTCATGCTCTCACCCACTCTTTCTGTCTCACTAACTCTTGCTCTCTCTTCTTTCTCTTTTTCTCTCTTTAATATATCTCTCTCTTTCTCTCTCACCCTCTCCCTCTCTCTATCTATCGTGTGCTCATACTCTGTCTCTCTTGCTCCCTTTTTTCTATCTCTCTCTCCCTTTATATCATTCTCTCTTTACCTCAGTTCTTTTCTCCCTCTAACTCTTCCTCTCTCATTTTCTTTCTTTCTTATTTTCTTTCTTCAAGATCCATGTCATCTGCTGGTGTTGATCCACTGTGTTTTATCATCAAGTCTAAAGTCCCACAAAATCTTACATCACTTCATGCTTCCCTCTGCTGACAACTTTTATGGAAAAGCGGATTTCATTTTCCAGCAGGACTTGGCACACTGCCCACACTGTAGCCAAAAGTACCAATTGGTCTTATATAATATTCTAATTTTCTGAGACACAGATTTTTGGGGTTTTCATTGGCTGTAAGCCATAATCATCAACAATAAAATAAATACACGCTTAAAATAGATCACTCTGGGTTTATTACATCTATATGATATATGAGTTTTACAACTTTTTGAATGCAATAGTATGTTTATATGAACTAGGCATTTTCTAACTGTTGGTGTGGACATTCACCTGAATATATTACACCTATGTGGATGTATAATGACTTTTCAATTATCATATATAAGTTCTCTCACCAGAGGAGGATGGGTCCCCCCCTTTATATATGAGCCTGGTTAGTACATATGATACAGCACAAGTAAAAATGTGAGCCTTGGTTCCTCCAAAGGTTTCTTCCTTCTCCAGCTCTGGGGAGTTCAGTGGGGATTCTGGGTGTTTTATATTTAATATTTCATCTGATTCTCTGTCCTGTGATCACATTTCTGTAAAGCTGCTTTGCAGCAACATTAGTTGTAAAGCTCTATATGAATAAAAATAAATAGCTTAATTTTAGTTGTGTACTTTTTTTAATCGTTTGTGGTCATCTTATTTTAAGTATTGATTTATTTATCTATTATTTTAATGTACTCTAAGATGACAGCGTGAATGCTGATTGGGTTAAATAATAAAGGACCATGAAAAGTCTTTCTCTCTCTCTCTCTCTGTCTCTCTCGGTCTCTCTCTTTCTTATTCTTTCTCTTTTTCTCCATCAACCCCCTCCACCCCCGTTTCATTACCCTGCAGGTCGTCTACTGATCTCCAGCATCAAAGACAGCAATTCAACAGAGTGAACTTAAAAAGCCTCCTGTTTGCCCTCTCTCTCCCACAAACCACACACACACACACACACACACACACTATCTTTCTCTCTGTCCATCCTGAAGAGCTGAGCTTTAATATATTGGTTGAGAAGGCCTTGTGAAATAGCCGATGGCTCGGCTGTGTTTCCTAGTAACACATGGCATTATAAAGACACACAGAAGCTCCTCGCAACCAGTAAAAGCCAAGCAGAGAGAATGAGAGCGCAAGGACGACAGAATGAAAGACAGGCATTGAGTATGCGTGCGTGTGTGTGTGTGTGCGTGCGCGCACGTGTGTGTGTGTGTGTGGTCGGACTGAGTGTGCTCACCTGTTGTCCATGATAGAACACCGCTAACAGGAACATTGCCATCAGCAGCAGAGATGTTCTCTTGGTTCCCAGGAAGCTCTCGCTGTCGCCGGGGGCAACGGGACAGAAGAAGAGAAGAAGTCATCAACGAGGTTCATCAGAGCATTCAGACCCTTATTCAACTCAGAGACACAACAAACCACAGCACGAGCACGGACCCGCGATCGTAACTCTATATAAATATTTATATATATATATACTAGTGATGTCAGTGTTGAAGCATTAACACACGATTAATGCAAAACCAACAGGCTAAAGAACGCCTTCTTCCCCACTGCTACCAGACTCTTGAACCTACCTCAGAAATAACCTGCACTTTACTCTCTACACGTTTACATATCAAGGACATTTCTCAGAGGCACATGCTCACTTTACTGCTAAAATGTTATAACTACTCTACTTACTGCAAAAATGTTATAATTGCACTACTTACTGCAAAAATTTTATAATTGCAATATTTACTGCAAAAATGTTATAATTGCACTACTTACTGCAAAAATGTTATAATTGCACTACTTACTGCAAAAATGTTATAATTGCACTACTTACTGCAAAAATGTTATAATTGCAATATTTACTGCAAAAATGTTATAATTGCACTAATGAACTTTTTGTACTTTTTTCAAATTCCACTGCTGTAGATAACATGTACTTATATATAATAATAATATCCATAACACATTACTGTTTCCGTGTATATATATTTCCATCCTGAATGTAAATTTAACACCAATTTAATATTTATATTTAGTTTATTTCTTTTTTTATTGTATATTTTCTACTTTTAGCGTTCACTGCTCACATCTGCTCTGCTCGTCCCATTGAAAACACTATGTTTAAAAGCTCAGTGGTCATTTTTTTAGCGTTCTGTGTTAAAGCAGCCTAATACTGCACAGATATACACACAGGAACACAGAATCTTCTCACTATATTTACTTTCATGCTCCTACGGCAGACAGCTCTGACCAATCAGAGGAGAGAACATGCTTGTGCTGTTTATTGGTGCGCATGGTGCTTATTTACAGTACGCTTAGATTTCCCGATTTCCACTAAAATTGGGTGCAGCAGCATTAGCATTACCATTAGCAGCTAGGGCTAGCCGGCTAACAGCGCTACACTGAGAGTGCTACACTGAGGGCTCCGGTAAGCCAGGGCCAGATACTAGATACTAGCCAGATACTAGCTAGCGGTTCGTCCCATGTAGCTTGTTTTAACCTGGTAAATATGCTGGCTTATACTCCGATATACTCGCCTTTGAACAGCGAAGGAGCTAGCGCTTAGCGGATAATGCTAATGCTGCTCCAGCAGTGCTAGCCAGGATTAGAAGCAGGCTACAGGCCGATAATACTCACCTCTGAACGGCTAAAGAGTTATCGCTTAGTGCAGTTAGTGGCTAATGCTAATGCTGCTCCAGCCTTAGTGCTGGAGAAACTTTACTGAAACTCCTGTATAACTCTGTACTTCAGTGGAATGGCTTTACTGCTCCTTAATACCTGACTGATAAAATTCATACATAATGTCTATTTTGGAAAATGTAAATTTTTGGGAAACTTTTATCATTTTAAGTGCATCTTACAGTGCAAAAACAATATGGAAGCTGAAGCATGTGATATTTGCCCAATATAATTTATGATTTTCTAAAATCTGATGCACAGAGTGAATTTTTAATATTATGACATTTTGGATCAATGATTTCTGGTGAAATCTGGTGAAAATAATCCCTGTATTCCTAAATATCACAATTTTCATTTTTGCAGTATTACAATGTTCTATTCTATTAAAACCTACAGTACTCTTTACATTATAAATTACACTAAATTAACAGTGCACTAAAACTATTACCGGTAAGAAATTGGGTAAAATTATCTATTATCTTTTAACCCATATATCAGTTGAGACAGTGTGTGTGTGGGAAGGAGAGGTTGCCGGGGGGATGGGGGTATTCTAACCTCTGGCTGTTGAAGTTATCGTAGCCGGAGATGGTGTCGTAGCGGGTGAACAGCGAGTGATAGAAAGCCTCGGTCAGTAACGAGTAGATGGCGATCATTAGCAGCAGGATGGCCAACTTCAGCACAGAGTTTAACCGCAGGAACACGGCACAGGTCACCATCGCCAACACGCCCGTAAATACAAAATACTGCAGACGAGAAACGAGCAGCTTAACTACAATACATTAACCAATACACTAATACACTAACATTTACCAGCAAGTATTAAATAATCTAACAAGTAACCAATTTTTTTAAGTATCGCAAATAACAAACATGACATGACACATGAACAGAAATGAACTATATTTAATTGTACTTAATAAAATAAATTAAAATAAACTGACAAGTGGTACATTGATGAAACATTCAGTGGCAAGAAAAAGTATGTGATCCCAAGCATGAAACATCTGACCCATGAGGTTGCTTGAACTATAATAAACGATAATGAAAAAAATGTAAAATAAAATGCTTCTCTGGTGAGCTTTTGTTTACATGCCTCCCCTGTCTCTCTCTCTCTGTCGCGCTCGGCGTGACTTTAGTTTCCACCTGTTTTAATTTTTCTACCTGTTCTCAGGCTCCCTATCACCTTATATGGGTGTTTTTTTTCCTGGCCGTGTCCCAATTCCCTAGCCTAGGCAGCGGTAGTGTATTGAAACACGACCCTGATGACACGGATTCGATTCCACGTGAGGAGTGATGTGTTTATTTATTTATTTTCTCCATTTTTTTTTCCTTGGGTTTACGTGCTTAGAGATCAACTGTTCTGCAATTGAGTTCAACAACCCTCTGGGCTGGAGAGCTACTAGTCGGTAGCACTCCATCCAATTACGCTTCATTTTACAAAACAGTTTTTTTTTTTTTTTTGTGGCCTGCCACCTAATGGCTTGGAAAATATCTGGCTCCCTGGACCCCTGATGTATGTCTTTATTGAGAACAACAATAAAAGCATCATAGTAATAGTGAAAAACGTTTATTAGAGTAAAGTATTAGCATTACTATTACTAAAAAGGATACGTGCATGTGAGCCATGCCTCAACAGAAAGAACTTTCAGAGGATCAGTGATCAAACATTTTTAATTTATATAAACTTGGCAAAAAAAATAACATGACCAAAGACATTAGAAATTCGAATTCTTATCACGGGACTGGCCAGCTTACAATCATTAAGGGGAAGATGAATGTCCAAATGTAGCAAAAAGTTCTACAGGATAATGTAGGATTAACAGTACATGAGCTGAAACTCTGTGGAAGTTGGGTAATGCAACAGGACAATGACCCAAAACACAGAAGGAAAAAACATATATATAATATAATCTAATATAATCTAAAAAATATATAAGTATGCATTTTGTTTGTGTGTGTACATATGGATCATGCAGTGTCGGAGAACAGACCTCTGGGTAGAGACAGCCAGGTATGGAGGCAGTAGCATCGAATGTGCCGTTTCTGAACACATCCCAGATGGATTTGTCAACATTACACCACAGCTAGACAAAAAAAAAAAAAAAAAAAAGAGAGAAACGTATATAAGTCATTTTTCTTACATGTTTGCCTCAGTTTTAACAGCCAGTGATAAAGCATCACTAGGTAGATGTAACACACTCAGAGAAAAGCACCAGATTCACATCTACCAGTTCAGAATGAGCATGGGCAACTGTGCTTTCTCAGACTCCAGCTGCTGATGGCAGGCAGCATGATCTGGGATTTGAACCAGTGACCCTCAAATCATAGGGGCAGCGACTTAGAGCACTGTACCACCAGGTAGACAGTTTAGTAGTTAATTGGTTAGTTAGTTACTTTTGAAAAGTTATTTTTTTTAAATATAAATAAGGGTTAATCTACAGTGACAGTAAATACAGAAATCACCACATTTCACACCTGTTACAGTATTTTGGTTCAAACCAAACTGAACGGTTTAAATATGGTAGGGGTAAAAGCAGTATTCATTGAACCAAATCACAATACAATAATAATAGTGTCGTGAAAAAGTATTTGTCCCCTTGCCCCTTTGGTGGCAGAACCTCTTTCACATCTCTGTGAAGCATTTGTGGAGTGAGATGGGCCATTATGTTCTTTTTGGTCAGCAATGTTTTTTGCCTTGGATTCTCCCATGGAGACCATTTTTACCCAGTCTATTTCTTATTATTGAATCATTAACATTAACTGATCTTAACTGAGGCTGTAAGTGAGACCTGCAGTTCTTTAAATGTTGTTCTGGGTTCTTTTGTGATCTCCTGGATGAGTTGTTCATGCCCTTTTGGAGTAATTTTGGTCAGCCGGTCACTCCTGGGAAGGTTCACCAATGTTCCATGGTTCATGTTTTCTCCATTAGTGAATATTAGCTCTTACTGTGGTTCTCTGGAGTCTCAAAGCTTTAGAAATTATTTTTTAACCTTTTCCAGACTGATAGATGATCAATGACTTTGTTTTTATCTTTTATCTGCTTCATGTTGTCAGAAAGATTCTATTTAAGTGATTTTTTTGATTCTACAGATCTGGCAGTAATCAGGCCTGGTTGTGGTTAGTAGTGAAAGGGGGGGGGGGGATATTTAATATTTTTATAATCTATTTACTCAGATTATATTTGTCTACTATTAAAAATGTTTTTGATAGACTAAAAACTGTAAGCATAAAAAAGCAACAAACAAAAATAATTGATTTTATTTATTGACATATTTTATTTTACTTTAAATGTGCTAAGCTTTTACCGGATTCCATTTTATCCAGTTTTTTTTTTATATTTTCACCCTCTAGCTGTGTTAATGTACGTAACTCTGCAGTTTGGCTGTGGGAGAGCAGAAATCCTGCAGCGCTGAGTTTCAGTGTTTACCCTTTTCTTTAAATTAACCCAAATCAGCCTGTTAATTAAAGCATGAGCTGAATTAGACTCACCTGTGGTGAACTTTTTTTTTTTTATAGAACACAGAATTGGAGATCCGTGAATGTGTGTGTGTGTAGGTGTGTGTAGGTGTGTATGTGTAGGAGAGACTCACAATGTTAATAATGGCAGCCAGGAAGTTGATGAGGATGGAGAGGAGGATGACGACGTTTCGTGCGGTGTAGGTCTCGTTCACCCAGCAACACGCCTTACGCAAAACCAGCGGCAGACACTTGTAGTCCTCCGCTGTCGTCACAACCACCAGACAGCAGTGCAGCAGGATGAGCACGGAGAACTGGATCACCATGGTTGCCAGCCTATAGAAACAGAGTGAAGGTCACAGCACTATTGGACTTACAGTAGCCTCTAAAAAAATACACGCAGTCATAGTTGCAACACCCAGAAGAAAGTGTTGGATTGCAATGCTATTCAGAAGGAAGATAAATAAAGATTTAGGGCCCTACTTTAGCGATCCATAGCTCTTTGTTATCGTGAGGGTGAAAAAAAAAGGCCTTGCAAAGCTTAAAATGCGCAAAAAAACATGACTTCTCTAATTATTTTAATTAATCATGGGTGTGTTTTGGGTATAACATAAAATAAATCCAATCAATGTATCAGTTGTCATTCCTTTTAAGAAGCAGGTAAGCACTGACTTTGGCGCGTTCATATCTTAACCTCACGGTGCTTTACGCATCAAAGCAGAAATTACTGACAGACTGATTCTCACTGTGAGGGAACAACAGCAGCCCATTTAAGGGAACAGCAATGTTACTTTATTGTTTATTCTGTTTATTGTTCAGTTAAAAGTCGTGATTGTGCTGCACATGGGGCAACTAAAGGAATGGACTCTGACTGTTGACTGTTGTCAGGGTTTTAATCAGTCAGTGGCGCACCTGTGTTGTCCGCCGCCAAAATAGAACCACGCCAGAAATTTACCTGAACACACTTCACTTCCTGACCACCACGTCCATCAGTATAGATTTATTCTTAAACTCTATAGACACTATTTTAATGGTGCAGGTGCAAGGCATGAACGCAGACTGATGACGGGGTGTAAGATAGCAAAGAGCATTGCGACACGCCTTGCGCAAAATGTACAAAAGGACCCTTAGTCATATTTATTGAGCTACACATACAGTAGTAGAGTAGTGTATTACGCATGTGTAACACAACACGCCAGACACCTCAGCATTGAGTTGTAGAGGTTCCTAATGGTGTCCTGCAATATTCCATCCCATGCAGCTCAAATATTCACACACAGTTCCTGCAGATTTATTTACTACTTATTCAGGGAAAGGTCTAATGCTGATTCTGAGTCTGGATGTACCAGTGTTGATTTATCAGTCCCAGTGTTTATTTAACTCTTGAAGTGATAAATTAGCTCTTACAGTGTTGATTTGACTTTAGTGTTGACTTAACAACATGTGCAGTGTTGATTTAAGTCTCAAAGTGTTTCTTTTAAT
Organism: Astyanax mexicanus; assembly: GCF_023375975.1. Classification (NCBI taxonomy): domain Eukaryota; kingdom Metazoa; phylum Chordata; class Actinopteri; order Characiformes; family Acestrorhamphidae; genus Astyanax; species Astyanax mexicanus. The sequence goes on from NC_064411.1 coordinate 28,802,743, forward strand.
CTTAATGTTGACTTAACACTTGAGGACAGATTTCCAAATGGAGTACACAGCATTTTCCATTAAAAGACATATTTAGTCTAAGACTAGGCTTAATCCCTGTCTGGAAAAACGAGCCTCAATGTTAAATTTAAAACTAAAAGTGTTGATTGATCTATGACTCAACTCTAAAGTGTTAATTTAACTGTCTAAATGTTGATTTATGTTTTGAAATGTATTCGTTTGGAAATAGTTGATTTAACTCTGAAAAGCCCTATCTGGATGGGATTAGTTTCTCAGGGGGACGTCTGTTAAAAATATTTCACACTTCTATTCAGTGATAAAACTCCTGCATCCAGACTGCAATTGAAAAAAACAGGAGGAAAAGTTAGTTTTTAGGCTTTTTCTGTGACATGACATCGAGTTCAGTAGCTCCTCCATTTCCACTCGCTGTTGTGTTTTTATGTAGATCTTCATGGAAACGCGCACCCAAAGTGTAATTACAGTATGTAGCAGTGGACAAATAGCTAATTTAATAAACGCAAGGAGACAAAACTCAGAGAAGAGCATCCGGACGGGACTAAAATTACCGGAGGACCACTGAGTTCAGCGAAAATCGTAGATAATTCAGCCTGTAATTTTCTCAGAGGACGTCTGAGAAAAACACATACATGGTCATTCTGGACAGGAATAAAATCACAGAGGACACTTATGAAAGAGAAAATGACCCCAGGACCCTCTGAGAAACTAATTCCTTCTGGATAGGGCTAATGTCTTGATTTAACACTCACAGTATTAATTGAACTCTTAAATTATTGATTTAACTCTTAAAGTATTGGTTTAACTCTTAAAGTATTGGTTTAAATGTTAAAGTAGTGTTTTAACTCTTAAAATATTGATTTAACTCTTAAAGTATTGGTTTAACTCTTAAAGTATTGATTTAACTCTTAAAGTATTGATTTAACTCTTAAAGTATTGATTTAACTCTTAAAGTATTGGTTTAACTCTTAAGTATTGGTTAAACTCTTAAAGGATTGGTTTAACTCTTAAAATATTGATTTAACTCTTAAGTACTGGTTTAACTCTTAATGTATTGGCTCCACTGATTTAAACCCTGACAACAGTCAATGGTCACCCATCCATAAATATTTTAACGTGCCAAAGTCTGAGCACATCTGCTTCTTAAAGGGAATGGCAAGTGACACACTGATTGGTTTATTTCCCGTTCTGTACAAAACAAACCCATGCTTAATTAAGAGGATTAGTACAGAATTACTTCATGCCATTTGCACTTTTTATGTATTTTTTTGCCCTAAATCCAGCTGTGAGATGCGCAATTGATGAGTCGCCAAAATCGCTAAAATAGAGCCCATGCGGTTTTAACTCTGTAAGAGTTGATCTACATCTTAAAGAATTTATTTATCATTGGAAGTATTGATTTAAACCTTACCCAAAGTGTTAATTTAACTCTTAAAGTATTGGTTTAACTCTTAAAGTATTGGTTTAAGTCTGAAAGTGTTGATTTATCTCTCAAAGTGTTTATTGTATTGACTGGATTGGACTGGCCTAAATGTTGATTTAACTCTCAACATGTTGATTAAACTCTCCTAGAGTTGATTATACTTTCAGAGTGTTAACACTTGCAGTGCTGATTTAACTCAGTTTAGGAATACATTCACATAGATGGGTGTGGTGGTCTGGAAGTGAGGTGTGTTTAGGTAAATGTCTGGCGTGTTTCTATTTTCTATAATTAAGAGAATTAGTTTATGCCTTTTTTGTGCATTTCAAACTGTGCAAGGCGCGCTTTTGAGCCTTCACGATACCAAAGACATACTGACACGCTCATAATCGAGCTGTGTGATCCACAAGTGATGACTCACCAATATCGCTCAAATAAGGCCGATGCGGCGTTAACTCTGACAGAGTGATAAAACTCCTGCATCCGGATTGCAATTGAAAAAAAAACAGGAGTTAAAGTGAGTTTTTTGGCTTTCTCGGTCACATGACATCGAGTTCAGTAGCTCCTCCATTTCCACCCGCTGTTGTGTTTTTATGTGGATCTCCATGGAAACGCACACCCAAAGTGCAATTGCAGTATGTAGCAGTGGACAAAGAGTTAATTTAATAAACGCAAGGAGACAAAACTCAGAGATGTGCGTCCGCTGAGTTCAGTTCGAAAAACTGTAGTGCCGTGTTAACTCTGAAAGAGTTGATCTGACTCTTGGAGTGTTAATTTAACATTAAAAGTGTTAATTTAACACTTAAAGTATTGGTTTAACTCACAAAATATGGATTTAATTTTAAAGTATTAGTTTAATTTAACTGTCACAGTGTTGATTTAACTCTCAAAGTGCTGATTTAACATTGAAAGAGTTGAATTAACTCTTGAAGTACTGGCTTAAGTGTTGATTTAGCTGTTAAAGCGTTCATTTAACTCATTATGTTCAAATTTTACTCTCAACATGTTGATGAAACTCTCTTACAGTTGAGTGTTAACATATTTCAGTGCTGATTTAACTCTTTGGTGCCCTTTGGGCCCCCGTTCTGTAGCGTATTGATCGATTGCGGATTGTGCAGCTGGATTTAGAGCGTGTTGGTGTGTCTTTGGTGTCTTGAGGGCACCAAAAATACGCCTTTTGGGTCTCGAAATAAGATAAGCAAGAAAATAAGATAAGATAGCACAGAACATTGTGAAGCGCCTTGCCGCGATTAAGAATTATTGATTAAACTGTCGAGGTGTTGATTTTTTAATATTTGTTACCTTGCAGATGGTAGTAGACTCTGTATTGCTGTGATGAACAGGAGCACAATGAAGGCACACACCAGATTAGATTTAAAGACCTCATCCCTCATCTGGGAGTACTGTGGGAGAAAACACACACACACACACACACACACACACACACACACAGAGAGAATTACGAGGGTTCACACAGTCAAAATATACCCTCTCACTGCTGGCGAGAGAACATACTGTATGTAATAGGGACTCTACACACACACACACACACACACACACACACTACTGTGCTGTCTGTCAGTGGTGGGCGGAGTTTAAAGAGAGAGGATGTGTGATGTCAGGGTTTGGAGGCAAGGCAGACCATATCAATCAAGCACAGAGTTTTCTAAACAGTGGGTTTACAGGGTCAGCTCACACACACTGATGAGCACGGATTCACCACCAACCACCACCACGTGAAAGACAATGAGATGAGGACGTTCCACGCATGGTGATCAGTCATGAGTAACCAGAGGGCAGTCGCCCATCACAGGCCGGCACAGGCCCCTCCAGCCAATCACTGATTTACGATCCATAACTCATCAGTCCTGCCTGGATTAAAGGAATACTTCAGTGTCCCTCAGCCTGATCTGCTCCATCGGGAGCATGTGACTGATCATCACAGCCAATCTACAGCCTGAGCAGCTCCCAGTTCTCCAGCACTGCTGGAGAATTCCTTATAACACTTACTGTGTGTGTGTGTGTGTGTGTGTGTGTGTGTGTTTACTAGAACACAGTGCCCTTTAGTTTACTCATGACAAACACATGTCAGTTAGAGCGTGTAAGAGTTAGAGAGAGAGAGAGAGAGAGAGAGCAAAGAGAGAGAGAGAGAGAGAGCAAAGAGAAAGAGTGAAAAGAGAGATTAAAAGATGAAAATTGTGAGAGAAATGAAGAGAAAAAAAAGAAAGTAATGAGAAGTAAATAGGCATCAAGGAGAAGAAAATGAGAAGGAAAGAGAAATAAAGGACACAGAGAATGAAAGAAACTGGAACGTAAAAATGAAAGATGTAAAGAAAAACAATGAGAGAAATTAAGAGAAAAAAAAGAAAAGTAAATATGCATCACGGAGAAAGAAATGAGAAGGAAAAAGAGATAAGGGGCACAGAGAGAAAGAGAGAAAGAGAGAGAAAGGAGTGTAATAGTGAGAAGCAGCAAAAGCAAAGAAATAGAGAAAGGTAGGGCAACAAATAGACAGACATGAGAACAAGAGAGAATTAAGGAAATAAGTAGAGAGAAAAAGAGACACATTTTGTGAGAAGTGGGAGCAAAGAAAGAGAAAGCTCAAAATAGAGAAACAGAAAGAACGTAAAAGACTGAGAAGGAAATAGACAAAAATTAAAAAGGGAACTGAGAGTTAAAAACAGAAAAATCGAAGAGAGCGAGAACAAGAGGAGAATGAGATATATAGAGAGAGAAGGGAGAGAGGAAGAGAGAGAGAAAAGAGAGCAAGGCAAGAGGTGTAGGACTAAAAACAACGAGGCGAAAGTAACAAAGGGAAACTGAGAGTTATTGTGAGAGACGCAAAAGCATTTAAATATAGAGAAAGTTAAAGAAAGATAAAAATAAAATGAGAGATAGAGAAAGGAAGGGAGACAAGAAATCAGAACACAAGAGCATTAAAGAAAGAAGCAGAGAGAAAAAGAGATAAATTTTGCGAGAAGTGTGAGCAAAGAAAGAGAAAGAGCGAAACACTAAGTAAGAGAGAAATAAAGTAGAGAATGTAAAAGAATAAGCACAAAATAGACAAAAATGAGAAAATAAAGTAAGAGTTAAAAACAAAACGGTCAAAGAGAGAACAGGAGAAGAATGAGATACAGAGAAAAAAGAGGAGCGAAAGAGAGAAAAGAGAGAAAAGTGAAGTGTGAGTAAAAAACAGAAAGGTAAAAATGAGGGAACAGGAGACAAATGAGATATAGAGAGAGAAGATAGAGAAAGAGTCCTAAAGAATCCTAAATAAATAGGATAGAGATATAAAGGGAGGAAAGTTAGAGAGAAATAGAGTAAAAGAAACAAAGACAGAGTGAAAGTAAAAGGGGAAGAAAGAGAGAAAGCACAAAGAGAAATAATAAAAAAGCACAAAGAGAATAATAAAAAAAGAAAAAATAGAAAATAGAAAAGAAACTGGAAGAAAATGTAGAGAACTGGGAGATGTAGACAGAAAGAGAGGAAAAGAAAAGGGAGATAAAGAGAAAGGATTGAGGCAGGAAGAGGCTGACAATAAAAAGAAAAAGAGGAAAGTAAGAGAAGACAGTGAAGTGAGAGTTAAGACAGAAAGGGTAAAGAGAGAAAAAACAGGAGAAGATTGAGATAGAGGTAGAGAATGTAGAGAGACCAAGAAAGAAAAAGAGAGAAAGAGAGATGTATGATAGAAATAGAGAAGAAAGAGAAAGGGCAGAAAAATAGAAAGTGAAAGAAAATAGAGAGTAATAGTGAAAGAAGCAAAAGTAAAGAAACTGTGAAAGAAAAAGAAAAGACAGAGAGAAAAAGAAGATAAATCAGGAGAGAGTAGATAGTAGACAGTGTGAGATAGTCACGGTGATGAAGGTGATGATGCTGATGATGCTGAGGATGATAATACCGATGCGGGAGGGGGTGTGGTGGTCGGGGTGGTGTCAGGGGGGTAGCTGGCTACCTTGTGCTCCAGGACGGCTTCTCTAAACGTGAGCGAGAAAGGTGTGATGTGCTCTCGTCGGAGTTTGTCTCCGCTGCGCAGTGCGATGGTGCTCTGCATGCGCGCGTTTATTTCCTGCGAGCCGGCGCGCACATGCAGCGCCTGCGCCAGATGGTTGGGGAGCAGGTTTATGGAGTGACGAGTGAGAGCAGCCAACGTCTACAGAGGGAAAGCACATGCAGCCTCCGTGAGTGTGTGTGTGTGTGTGTGTGTGTGTGTGTGCTTGTGTGTGTGTGTGTGTTCTTGAATGTGTGTTTGTTCATGCAAACTAATTAAGCAAGTGAAATGACTCAAGACAAATATACAGGTGCATCTCAAAAAATGTAAATATCATTGAAAAGTGACTTTATTTCAGAAATTCAGTTTAAAATGTGAAACTCATATATTATATAGATGTATTACACACAGAGTGATCTATTTTTATTGTTGTTGATTTTGGCTTACAGCCAATGAAAATCCCAAAAATCAGTGTCTCAGAAAATTAGAATATTATATAAGACCTATTGGTACTTTAGGCAGTGTGAGCAGTGTGCCAAGTCCTGCTGGAAAATGAAATCCACATCTCCAAACCAACACCGATTGGTGGAAACTTAACACTAGACCTCACACTCTTCCTCCAGACTCTGCTTCCTTGATTTACAAATGAAATGTAAAATTCACTGATGATCAGTGATGGTTTGGAGAGACATGCTGATCATCTGCTGGTGTTGATCCACTGTGTTTTATTATCAAGTCTAAAGTCACTGCAGTTTTGTTTTCCCACAAAATCTTACAGCACTTCATGCTTTCCTCTGCTACTGACAACTTTTATGAAGATGCAGATTTTATTTTCCAGCAGGACTTGGCACACTGCCCACACTGCCAAAAGTACCAATTGATCTTATATAATATTCTAATTTCCTGAGACATTTTTTTTGTTTTTTTATTGGCTGTAAGTCATAATCATCAACACTACAAGAAATAAAGACTTAAAATAGATCACTCTGTGTTTAATACATCTATATATGAGTTTCACAGTTACTTAAATAAAGTAACTTTTCAATGATATTTAATTTTTTTAGATGCACCTGTATACTACACTCTGAAAAACAAAAGATGCAACAGTAGCTTCTTCCAACAAATAATAAAAACTATAAATATAATCATACATTCATTAACAAAAAAATATCAAACTCTCTATTGCTGTAAAACCCGGTGCATTCGGCATGCAGTCACCATGTCTCAGGCAGATACGTAAATGATTACATTATGTGCAGGACATCCTATAACCTCATTTGTTGCCTCTTAATGGCAGGGCTTTCAATGGGATTTTTTTTTTCAGCGGAATAATGCTTGAGGGTTTCAAAGATTGGAACGATTCCTTGACGTGTCCAGATTTACGAGTGTAGAGCAGGATCTAGAGGCCCAGCTGCAACATCTGTGGGTAAATGTGCTGCAGGACACTATACAGAACCTGGATACATCCATTCGCAACCATATCTCATTTTATATCCAGACTAGAGGATCTCAACATGGTACTGAAGCCTCTTTTCAATTGTACAGATTTCCTCAATGAACAATTTACAGATAGATAGATCATTAATGATTACATTTTTCTATAGTAATTCATAACATGGTCTTGTCAGCAGAGCTTCAGCCAGTATTTTCTTATCTGAACTGTGTGGTATGTCACGGAACTCAGTATGTGTTGTAGCCTTTCCCCCAGTCCAATTTCCACGCCCCAGGCTGCCAGATAAAGACAGCAGCAGGTAAATTGGTGAGCTGGCTATTTTACTGCTGAACAAGTAATCACTGAGCTTCAGTAAGGTTGCTGACACCATAGCTGGGTAATCTACCACCACCACTAGCAGTAGTAGAAACAGGCATTTTGGACACTAAAACTTATATATATATATATATATATATATATATATATATATATATATATATATGTAACGCCAGACAGGTAGGAGAGACGCACGCCGAGTAAAAGGTAAAGGCGGGTTTATTTACAGAGTTGTAAACAGAGTAACACAGCCAGAGAACAGGTTGAACAAGACTCACACTGGAAGCAGGAATCGTAATACAGGAGACAGTCCAAGATCCAAAGCCAGAGAGACAGTCCGATAATATAACAAATCCAATAAGGGCAAAGACAAAAGGCAAAATCCGTAATACAGGCAAAAAGATCATAACAAAAGGGCAGACAGAAAAGGGTTTGGAATAACGCTCAGTACGCAACATGAGTCGGCAATACCTCGCGAAGAACAGACGTTAACCGAACCCTATTTATACAAAACATGGAATTACTATGAACCGGAACTTCTTAGAATACAGGTGACTCTGAACGGGGGAGCGTAACGCGATTGGGTGAGAGTGAGCGGCTGACGGTGACGTCATGGCCAGTGGGATTTTGGGAAATAGAGTTCGGGTGTGTGAGAGGAGATCCTAGAGACCTGACAGTACCTCCCCCCGAGGAGTCCGAAAGAACCGAAGGACGAGGACGACACACAGGAACCGCCCCTCTCCGCCCGGAGGCCCGACGGACACGAGAACCCGAAGCGGGGATAGCCTGAACAGGAGCCCTGGTCCTGGGACGACCCCTGGTCCTGGGACGACCCCTCCTGGAGCCGCGGACGGAACTGAGAGACCGAGTAGCAGCAGACCTATAGCGCCTACCCCTTCCAGGGTCAGGAGACCTCCTCCTTGGACGACCCCGAGGGCGTGGTGCTGGACGAGACGGATGCGACCGATGGAATTCTTCCACCAACAATGGGTCAAGGACGTCTGCTGCAGTAACCCAGCTTCTCTCCTCAGGTCCGTAGCCTTCCCAATCAACCAGGTACTCCAGGGCTCCCCTCCTCCTTCTGGAGTCTAACAGGCGCTCCACCGCGTAGACGGGTCCACCATCCATGAGCACAGGCGGAGGAGGCAGCATCCCATGCGAGGTCTCATCCAGCGGACCAGGGATAACCGGCTTAAGTAAAGAAACATGGAAAGAAGGACAGACACGATAATTAGAAGGTAATTCAAGACGGTATGTAACTTCGTTGATTCTTTTGATTATTTTAAAAGGGCCAATAAACTTAACTGATAATTTTTTGTTGCCTTCGGGGAGCCGGAAATCCCTGGTAGATAGCCAAACGCGATCTCCTGGGGAGTAGAGCGGGGCCTCACGACGATGACGATCAGCCTGCTGTTTGTGTTGTTCTAACACGGCTTCTATACGTCTGTGAGTCTCCTCCCACACCTCCTCGCTACGGCGCATCCACTGATCTACAGCAGGGATATCAGAAGGTTCAGCTGACCATGGCATGAGCGGAGGTTGATAACCTAGGACACACTGAAAGGGTGTTAACTTAGTGGAAGAGCTGATAAGAGAATTTTGAGCCAATTCAGCCCAGGGGAGATATTGGGCCCAATCATGAACATTGTTAGAACAATATATACGTAAGAATTTCCCTAGTTCCTGGTTCATCCTTTCACACTGACCATTACTTTGAGGATGATAACCGGAAGACAAACTGACAGAGACACCCAACCTACTCATGAATGCTGACCAGACTTGAGATATGAATTGAGGACCGCGATCAGACACTATATCCTCGGGAATACCAAAAATACGAAATACCTGATTAAACAGGCTTTCAGCGGCTTCAAAAGCAGTGGGTAATTTAGCGAAGGGAATGAACCTAACACCACGTGAGAAACGATCAACGACAGTCATAATGACTGTATTACCCATGGAATCAGGAAGATCTGTAACAAAGTCTACTGCCAAATGGGACCAAGGTCGAGCTGGAACTGGTAATGGTATTAATTTACCGGCAGGTAGAGTACGGGGAATTTTACATTGAGCGCAAATGGTACAAGATGATACAAACTCATGGATGTCTGAACGCATGTTTTCCCACCAAAATCGACCCTCCAATAATTGATAGGTGCGGGTCTCACCGGGATGTCCAGAAGATGGGGAAGTGTGAGCCCATGTGATTAATTTATTTCTACACTGATTTGGTACATATGTTTTGTTAGGTGGGCATTGTGCGGGAGGAGGTGTAATTTGATTAGCTTGACTAATCTCCTCCGAAATCTCCCATCTGATAGGAGCCAAAATTACCTCTGGTTTTAGAATAGTGGTGGGTTCTGAGATGACTGAATTATTTTCATCATAGATACGCGAGAGTGCATCAGCTTTAGTGTTACGGGACCCTGGTCGGTAAGTAACAGTGAAATTAAAACGAGCAAAAAACAAAGACCATCGAGCCTGACGTGAGTTCATGCATTTCATGGATTTCAAAAACTCTAAATTTTTGTGATCAGTGATAACTACAAAGGGGTGTAAAGCTCCCTCCAGCCAATGCCTCCATTCCTCTAAAGCTAATTTAATGGCTAAGAGTTCGCGGTCCCCAATACCATAATTCTGTTCAGCAGGAGAAAGTTTATGAGAAAAATAGGCCACAGGATGCATTTTACTGGGTGAGCCTAATCTTTGAGAGAGTACAGCCCCCACTCCCACACTGGAGGCGTCAACCTCTACAATGAATGGTTCTTTAGGATCAGGATGTTTTAACAGAGGGGCAGAAGTGAACTTTCCCTTAAGGGTAGAAAAAGCATCGTGCGCTTGTTCAGACCAAACTAAAGTTTTAGTATTATGTCGCAACAAATTAGTGAGTGGTGCTGCTACTGAGCTATAATTGCGTATAAAGCGTCTATAGAAGTTGGCAAAACCCAAAAATCTCTGCAGTTCCTTTACTGATTTGGGAATGGGCCAGTCTACTACTGCCTGGACTTTATTATTGTCCATTGAAACTCCCTTAGCATTAATGATATATCCCAGAAAAGAGATAGAGGAGAGGTGAAATTCACATTTCTCAGCTTTGATAAAAAGTTGATTTTCTAGCAGACGAGATAGGACAGCGCGGACCTGGGGAATGTGTGTGGTCAGATCGGATGAGTAGATTAGAATGTCGTCTAAAAATGCAATCACAAACTTTCCTAACATGTCACGTAGGACATCATTTATAAAGGACTGGAACACGGACGGGGCGTTTTTGAGGCCAAAAGGCATAACTTGGTATTCATAGTGCCCCCTTGTGGTGAAAAAAGCAGTCTTCCACTCATCTCCCTCCCTTACTCTCACTAAGTTATATGCACTACGAAGGTCCAATTTGGTAAAGACAGAAGCCCCACGTAATTGTTCTAAAGCTACAGGCACTAGAGGGAGAGGATACGGGTAAGTTTTAGTAACTGCATTAAGTTGTCTGTAATCTATACAAGGTCGAAGACCGCCATCCTTTTTTTTTACAAAAAAGAATGATGCTGCAACTGGAGAAGTGGAATGACGAATAAAACCCTGAGCCAGGGCCTCCTGCACATACTCCTCCATAGCTTGTTCCTCAGTCTGAGTCAAGGGATAAATGTGAGATTTGGGGGGTATTTGATTGTCAATGAGATCAATAGCGCAATCGTAAGGACGATGTGGTGGGAGTTGTGTGGCACGAGATTTGCTGAAGACTTCAACAAGATCAGAGTATTCAACTGGGATATGTGCAAGAGACTCAGGCTCAGGACTCTCAACAGTGGTAGACTGGACTTTTAGTTTAGGAGCAGTAATACAATGTTTATGGCAATATGGAGACCAGGACATAATTTCATTATTAGACCAGGAAATCAATGGATTATGTTTTCTCAACCAAGGGAGACCCAAAATAACAAAATAATCAGAGTCCATCATGACAAAAAACCTGAGCTCCTCAGAGTGCAGAGCGCTGACGTTCATTCTGACAGGAACGGTGGTGTGGGAAATGGTTCCCTGTCCAATTGGTTTCCCATCCACAGCAGACAGTTTGACAGGGTTATCCAGGGGTTCTATTGGGATCTGGAGTTGTCTGGCCAGTTGGTGGTTCATGAAGTTACCCTCGGCACCGGAGTCAATTAGTGCTGGAAACACAAAAGGAGAAGCAGACTGGCAGAGCAGAACAATAGATATGAAGATAGATTTAGAAATCATGTCAGAGTATAGACCGCTTACCCCTTTAGCGTGTGGAGAGGATTCCACACGCTTTCCCGAGTATGTAGCAGGTGGCTCGTATGGACGGTCCGGGTTGCCATGGAAACCATGGGAGAGCCCACCGCGGGACAAGCCAGGAGTGTTATTGTTATTTAATACTCGGGGGGGTCTAATCTGACAATTCCGCAGCACATGACCAGTTCCACCGCAATATAAACACAAACCGGCTTGGATGCGTCGTTGCCGCTCCTCTCTCGATAGCCTAGTAGCATCGATTTGCATCGGTTCTTCTGGAGCAGATGAAATGGCAGCAGGTCGAGGTAAGGTGGAGAACCGGGGAGTAAATCCAGCAGCGCGGGGAGTAAATCCAGAAGCGCGGGGAGTAGCCAGGTGAGCCGCTGTAGGAGTGTTCTTTTGACCAACAAACGAGTTACGTTTCAGTTGATCCAGTCTAATAGCCAGGGAAATCAAGTCATTCATGGGAAGACCGTCATCCTTATAAGCTAACTCGGTTAAAATGTCCGGATGTAATCCATTACGGAACATAACGCGCAAAGCTGGCTCATTCCATCCACTACCCGCCGCTAGCGTACGGAATTCCAGCGCATAATCCGCAACAGAACGGTTTCCCTGGCGTAAACGAACCAATAACTCCCCCTGTGATTGTCCTTGATGAGGGTGATCAAAAACCATCTGAAATTCGTTCAGAAACTGTTCATAGGTGCCATTCTCTACCACTGGCCAGATAGCAGTAGCCCAATCCAAAGCCTTGCCGGTTAAACGTGAAACAAAAAATGAAACACGAGCTCTGTCGGTGGTAGAAGGCATGTTGGAAAAATATAGCGACATCTGGAGCAAAAAACCTCTACACAGATCAGGGGTGCCGTCATATTTATCCGGTTTGCTCACGGAAAAAACAGCTGCTGCCGGGGCTGGATAAGCTAAGCTAGCCGGGGCCTGGCTAGCGGGAGCTAAGCTAGCTGGGGTGGCTATGCTCAGCTGGGCTAACTGAGCAGAGATACCCTGGAGGCTAGCGGTTATCTGGGCTAGCTGGGAGTGTTGCTCGGTTTGCTGGGCGGTGAGAGCGCTAACAGAATGAGTGAGACCCTCGAACAGCTGGCTATGCTGCCCGAGCAATCTCCTCTGGTTATCTACAGCCTGTTGTAAATCCTTAAACTCAGCCATCTGTCTTTTAGGCGAGGTATTATGTAACGCCAGACAGGTAGGAGAGACGCACGCCGAGTAAAAGGTAAAGGCGGGTTTATTTACAGAGTTGTAAACAGAGTAACACAGCCAGAGAACAGGTTGAACAAGACTCACACTGGAAGCAGGAATCGTAATACAGGAGACAGTCCAAGATCCAAAGCCAGAGAGACAGTCCGATAATATAACAAATCCAATAAGGGCAAAGACAAAAGGCAAAATCCGTAATACAGGCAAAAAGATCATAACAAAAGGGCAGACAGAAAAGGGTTTGGAATAACGCTCAGTACGCAACATGAGTCGGCAATACCTCGCGAAGAACAGACGTTAACCGAACCCTATTTATACAAAACATGGAATTACTATGAACCGGAACTTCTTAGAATACAGGTGACTCTGAACGGGGGAGCGTAACGCGATTGGGTGAGAGTGAGCGGCTGACGGTGACGTCATGGCCAGTGGGATTTTGGGAAATAGAGTTCGGGTGTGTGAGAGGAGATCCTAGAGACCTGACAATATATATATATATATTCACTGATCCACTACAGATAAAGACTGTGTGTCAATCTGGCAACCCGTGTGAGCTTGGCATCTGGGGGGAGGTTGATGGGGCAGGAAATTCTGTCCATTGTTTGGAAATTAGAGTACTGTAACCATTTCACACACATTTCACACATTTTTTTCAATGGAAAATAATATAAAAAAATGTATTCCAAGTCCTGTTATTGGAATTTGTTCAGTGATCAGGACATCATAACAGCATGTAATACAGTACTGTGCAAACATTATTTGGAAAAAAATACAACCCAAAAAAATTATTTGGTCAGTAGGTGTTTATTAGCTCAGTTAAGCACTAATATTAGAATAAATACAAATAACAATCAACGAAAAGTAGTGATTTTACTTCACTGTGTTGATTAAAAGATCTCCATAACTCTTAAAACTGTATTAAACCTCTATCAAAAATTATGTATGAATTTTACCAGTCAGGTATTAAGGAGCAGTAAAGCCACTCTGCTGAAGTACAGAGTTATAAAGGAGTTTCAGTTTAGTTTTCCAGCACCAGGGCTGGAGCAGTATTAGCATTTGCCGCTAACCACGCTAAGCGCTAGCTTTTTCGCTTTTCAGAGGTGAGTATTATCAGCCTGTAGTCTGTGCGTTTACTGTGTTAAAACAAGCTACGTGGGACAAACCACTAGCTGATATTTAGCTAATATAGTTTACCGGAGCTGTCAGGGTTCCTCAGTGTCACACTGTTGGGCGGCATTAGCTGCTAACCATGGCTAGCGCTAGTAGTTAGCTGCTAATGCTAATGCTGCTGGAAATCTAATCTTACTGTAAATAAACTGAAGCACTTTACTCACCCAAATAAACAGTTTTCAAGAGAGAAATTTAAATCTGTAGATTAACATGCAGCGCTCGTTTGACTTTTGACACCCCTGTTCCTTACTAGTGTCACATAATGCACCTTATAATCCAGTGTGCCTTATGTATGAAACTAGATCAGAAAATAAGAAAATAGACATTTATTGATAGTGCGCCTTATAATCCGTTGTGGCTTATAGTGCGAAAAATACAGTAACATGTGCCGACATATTCCTGAGATAAATGTTTTTGAGTAATTCTCTTAGGTGCATAAAACTTTTGGAAAGTACTGCATACACTAAGATTGAAAACACTGACTAAAGTCAAAAACATTTGAACTGTATTATTATATAACCGTGTCCTGCTATCAAATTAATTAGACATGCTTTGAGTGTATTCTCCTAAACTGGAGCAGATTTGGATGTATTAACTCGGATTTAATTAAAAGAACCAATTTCCTGAGGAAGATGATGCGTGGGAAGTGTCCGGAAGCGGCACAGAAGCTGCGTCGCTTCCAGAAATAGAAGAGTATCACAGTAGAGTATATTTTCAGTTCTGTTCCTAAAACTGAAAGCAGAGGAGACTGGTTCTGGAACTGTTCATATTGTGTTTATTCGTATTGTATTTATTGCAGTTTAAACTGAAGTGTGGAGAAGTGGTTTAAGGGTCACCAGTTAAAAAGCATCCTGTATTTATAGTACAGTCCAAGAGGTTAAAGATTATTAGACAGGTCAACCCACACATCTCATGAGTGCATATGTGTGGTCTGTGCCTCGGGGTGTGTGCTGGACCAGAGCTTTATGTTGGACTAGAGCAGAGATTTGACCTGATCTGACCTGGCTTTAAAGATGCTCTTGTGATTCATTTACAACAACAATATCCTACAGTCTTTCTTAAACTCTTAGAGAATCTAAAAGAAATCCAGAAAATGTATGAGCTTTAAATTGAATTAAATTATTATTTCACATTTTACTGCATTAAATAAGTATTTGATCACCCACCAACCAGCTAGAATTCTGGTTCTCACAGACTGGATAGTTTTTCTATAAGAATCTCCTATTCTGCATCAGTTATTGGTATAAATTGCACCTGTTTGAACTTGTTACCTGTATAAAAACACCTTTTCAAACACTCCTTTGAACTTTTCCACCACGACCAAGACCAAAGAGCTGTCTAAGAACACTAGAGACTAAACTGAAGACCTGCACAAGGCTGAGAAGAGCTACAAGACAATAGACAATAGCAGATTGGAAAGAAGCAACAACTGTTGGCGCAATTATTAGAAAATGCAAAAAACAAGATGAGTGTTAATCTTCCTCAAGCTGGGGCTCCATGCAAGATCTCACCTCATGGGGTAAAAATGGAGGTATGATTCTGAGAAAGGTCAGAAAAATTAGCTGAGAACTACACTAGAGGACCTGGTCAATGATGTGAAGAGATCTGGGACCACAGTCTCAAAGATTGAGAATACCATTAGTAACACCCTATGCCATCATGGATTTAAAAAAATCCTGCAGGGCAGCAGTTGTCTAGTCCCATTTGACATTCACCAGATTAATTATTATTGTAATGAACTATATTGTTACATCTGTTGTCTACAAAACTTTCGATAAAAACTTAATTACAAAAAAACAGCAGGTTATTGGCGCACATTGCTGGATGTCCAGTATTGATCAGAAAACCAAGTAGCTTTTATACTCATCCGCCCGCTCTCATTTCCTGCAGTATAGCACTAGCCTGCTAGATAGTCATCAGTATAGAACAGATAGCCGCTGACTAACCGTGGCCAAGGCTGAATTTGATCAAACTGATCAAAATAGCCTACTGAAAAAGTAATAATTGTATTGTCAAGCATACTCTAACATCCTCCACAGCTAGTAGTTTTACTGATAGCCTTCTACGATTTATTACGTTTAATAAACCCTCCATCCGAAACAATCAAATCTTGAAGATCCAAGATTTTGAAGCTGCTATTTGTAAAGAAACACTACTACTATCTAAAAAATGACAGCGTGGTGTAAAATGTCTATCCAATATCAATCCAATATCAAAACACTGGAACAACTGAAAACACTGTCTGCCCCACCCCTTTATTCCTAGATGTAAAGCTCATATGGATTGCCAGGTTGAGGATGCTGAACCTACACAAATACTGTATGTGAAAGATGAGTTCAAAAACTTCCAGAATACTGTGTCTCAATTCCTCTATACATTTGCAATTTTTAATGCACTTTTAATTGCACTCTCTCTCACTCTGACAAAGGTTGCTATAGGAACCTGGATTTTCTGGTTGATGACCAGCTCCCCTTCAAGCACCATGTAGCCTCAGTTGCTCGATCCTGCTGCTTTGCGCTCTATAACATCAGAAAAATTCTAACATTTCTAAAACAACAGGCCACACAACTCAACTGGTACAAGCAGTGGTCATCTCACGTCTCGACTAGTGTAATGCCATAAAAGGCCACCACCTCCCGGCATGTTTAGTAAAACCACTCCAGATGATCCAGAATGCAGCAGCACGTCTGGTCTTCAATCAGCCAAAACGGGCACATGTCACCCCACTGCTCATTGAGCTCCATTGGCTACCAGTTGATGCTCGTATCAAATTCAAAGCTCTTACAAACAATTGCTTACAAGGTGATGACAGAACAGCTCCTTCCTACCTGCACTGAACACTCCTGAAGGTCTACGCTACCTCCCGGCCTCCAGTAAACGTCACCTCGCTTTATCAAACAAACATTCACACAAAGCAATCCAGACTGTTTTCATACAGAGTTCCCCAATAGTGGAACAAACTACCTTCCACTACCAGATCAGGAGAATCTCTCGCTATCTTTAATAAACTCCTGAAGACTGAGCTCTTCAAAGAGCACTTACTCTCCTAACACCTCTAACTAACTACCTTCTACTACCAGATCAGGAGAATCTCTCACTATCTTTAATAAACTCCTGAAGACTGAGCTCTTCAAAGAGCACTTACTCTCCTAACACCTCTAACTAACTACCTTCTACTACCAGATCAGGAGAATCTCTCGCTATCTTTAATAAACTCCTGAAGACAGAGCTCTTCAAAGAGCACTTACTCTCCTAACACCTCTAACACACTAACTACTTCTAACCCCATTTCCTTCTTCCTCTACTTCACTCCTCTATCCCATTAATTTCACTTTGACCTCCTTAAGGCCCTATCTAAAAATGTTTTTTTTTTCTTGAACTTCTTTGTCACCTCTCAGCACTGGCGTCTTAGGTTCAGATCCCTATCTGGGTGGAGTTTCCACATCCTTGGTCAATGTGGTCATTTCCGTGTGTAAGTGCTGGTTGAATGCTAAGTACAAGGTTTGGGTAAAGTGTTGATAGTAAGTGTCTTTGTGTTCTAGAAAAGGTGTTACTCACAGGATGTAAGTTTAAGGAGTAATAATAATAATAAAAATAATTCTATAACTCTGTTAATCTAGCTAGCTTGATTATCTGCTGGCTGGGTTAGCTAAGCTAAATTTGTTACGCTGAAAAACAAAAAGCCCACCGATCCGAAAACGTACACTTCGGAGTTGGAGTTACTAATTGGCACAATTTACTTGTGTTTTATCTGGCGCCCATGCCAAAAAAAAATCCATTGATGGAATAACTTGGTCTATATTCAGTATATTCAGGTAGTCAGCTGACCTCATTCTTTCAGCACATACTGTTGCTGAACCTAAACCTGCAGACCAACTGCAGCATCAACCCCACATCATTAGCTAAGTTGAATCCAGGTGGAGACTTTGGTACCACTTTAAAATAAGACTACCTTTATAAAGAGTTTTGAATGGTTTATAAAGGAGTTTATTATTGATTAATAATTAGGTTGCAAATCCTTTAAAACCCATTAATAAGCAGTTAATAAATACATAACAACATGTAAATAATTTTTTGGTTATAAAAACAGCGATTTCACACTTAAACCTAAACTGTCAAATCCCATATCTTCCATTAATCAGCATGTAATCAAGCTGTAAAATTTATATATTTTTAAATATGTTTAACTCTTTACTATAAATTACTATAAATGACTATGTTGAATTAAATGACCAAGCAAGCAACGGATCACTGTTGCCTTATTCATTGATGCTTTGCATCAAAATGCTTATCAATGGATTTTAAGGCATTTACAACCTAATCAAGAATGATTAATAATCTAATTTATAAACCATTTATAAACCCTTTATAAGGGTAGTGTTATTTTAAAGTGGTACCAAGATTTTTGATTTTTTTGACCAAGCAGTGTAGCATACTAATCTACTTTGAATATTGAATATTGAGTATTTCACTAAAAAAACAGCAAGATTATTTATTTTTTGTGATTTTATTTAAGCACAGTACATTTGTGCTTAAATAAAATTTATGCAGAAAATCATAAAATTCCAACGAGATTGCATACTTCTTCTATTCCCTCTAGCTTCAAAACGTCCATTTACTATATGCATGACGTGCATCATCAGAATAGACCAACCACAAATCACCAAATCAGTGCTTTTCCAAGACAAACACATGCTAAAAGCTGCTCTATCAGATGTGTATAAAATCAGCCACATGCTCAACTGGAGTGTGTATAAGAGACTGGGCTGCTCATTAGCATTATTAAGTCATTAATTCCACACAATGGCAAGATATGTGTGAGGAGGATGTTTGTGAGTGTTTGTGAGTGCTCGTGTGTGTGTGTGTGTGCGCGCGCCTGTGTTAATGCCACTTCATTATTCCACGCTCATTAGAATAGCTCACCCACTGAACAAACAGCCGCGCTGTGTGTCTCCTCTGGGCTCTTACAGGAAACCTGATTTTTCACAGGTTCTTTTTTGTGACTATAATGAAAGGAGAACAAAAGAGAACAAATCTGCAAGAAAAGAGAAAAAAAGAAAAGAGAAGCATCGGGAAGCAAACAAGAAGAAACACAGCTTAATTGACCTGAAAATGCCCGGCCCAAAAAATGTGTGTTTTTCCTAACTGCTGCAAAGATAGATGAACAGCTGAAGAGAACACTGGTGTGGAGCAAAAAAACTTGTACTTCAGTTGAGTCAAGCCACACTGAGGTGGTAGAGCACCTCTTGGTGAGAGATCTCAGGCTGCCTACCGTGTTTTTCGGACTATAAGGCACATCTAAAACCCTTTAACTTTCTCAAAAATCGAAATTAATGGTTTTATAATCTGGTGTCATTATGTATGAATTCTCAAAAATCTGTCAAAATGTCAAAAAAGTACAACCTTGGTGAGCTGAGATGGATTGTTGGAGGATTACGGCTACCATAGTCAGGAGACTTTTGGAAGGCTTCCCACTGGCATTTTTTTCAGCAGGACAATCCTCACCCACACACAGCCAGGGTTTCCCGGTAATGTCCCTGAAAGATTGCAACACTTCCTTGACTGGCTTGAACACTGGATTTATTGTTAATCAAGCATTTATGAGACCAATTGTTCCTAGCTTTCCTTCAGACACATATAACTAACAACTCAACTTAACTCAACTCAATCATTGTTTTGAATCAAGTTACCCAACAGTAATCCTTAAAGGAGCATCCAGTAGGAAATGAGAGCAGGCGTGTGAATCAGCTACAGCAGTCCAATTTCAAAACATCACACAGAGTTGTCTGCCCCACCCTCCTCTCCCTAGACGCAAAGCTCACACGGGTTGCCAAGTTTAGGATGCTGAATCTACACAATCCAGTGCACGATAAATTTAGTAACTTCTACAATGGCAAGCAATGACATGTCATACTCTGTTAATAAGTCAATCAGCTAATAAATATGTTTGGAGTGTTTTTATTGTTTGCACATTATAACCTGGCTTATGTGGACTTTATCTGTAGTTAGCTAACCTAGCTTTATGCACAGTTAGCGGCGTTAGCCTAAGACAAATCTGCGATACCGGAAAAATCCCAGATCTGGAGTTACTACTTTACAGGTTCTACAGTAGTAATATACTGATTAGTTTAGTAGATAACATACATCTGTATTTGAGTAGCCCACTGTTTTATCTTGTTGCAGCCTGATCTAAATCCAGTTTAAAGCCAGTTTAGACTGGACAGGTGCTGCTGGTAGAAGAGGAAGAGAAACTTAAAACCCACTGCCAATTTTTACTTCTTTTACTTGTTTTATTCCTTCTTTGGTCACTGATTTTTTTTTTTTTAGACATGCCGAGGGTTTTTAGGCTGTGTAGCAGCTAAGGTTTCAGCTGAACTAGCCTGCTTACTAGCTTCCATGCTGTAACACCGCTCGCTCGCTGTTGTGTTCTGGCAACCTCAGGGGTGGAGTTAGATACACAGATACAAAGATAGACTGCACAGTCCAAATAGGATATCTGATGATACCTTAATGGTCCTTTAAAGTGTGACAAACATTGCACACGTTGCATAAGGGGTTAAATTGGATGAATCCAACCCATAGAGCTGATGCATCATGCTTCTGCATGTGGCAGCTGAAATGTCAATAGATGGGGAAAGGTCATCATAGGAGCATAACTAAGAGGAAACATGACACAAGCATTACACACACACACACACACACACACACACACACACACGTACAAGTTAATGCATTCATGCTCTCCAAGAGATGGAAATAAGCTTCAAGCTCAGTCCCTGCAGCTATAGTCCTGACTCATACCGAGGATTCCACTGAAGCGTTGCTCACATCACCAAACCTACCATCTCTATCTCACACACCCTCACACACACACACACACACACACACAGAGCAGGCAAAATATTAAGACCGCCTGACTAATACACTGACAGTCATTTGCAAGCCATCAAATCAAAAAACAAGACCTACGAAAATGCCCTGTGATGTACATCACCAAGACTATCAATCCACTTAATTCTGACACGCCCTTTTTTAAAGAGTTTTTTTCATTTCTTTGCACATTTCTTTTAGACTTTCCAGGCAGTGCAAGACAGCTATTCACTTCTAGTAGGTTTGTGACTTACTGTGCTGTTAGGAGTATATATAACATAGAACACCTAGACTTTAAATTAAGGCTTTGATTACTATTGGTTTTACTTTGTCCCACAGAATTACACAATATATAAAGGAATCAGACTTTATTAGCAGAAAAATAGCTGTAGAATGTAAACAATAGACCCTTAAATGACATACGCCAACAACTTTAACACGGCTTCCTTTACAAAATGAAATATTTTTATTTATTTCATATACACCACAGCGGTTGGACAATGAAACTGAAACACCTGGATACAATGTGGTTAGCACCCGAACTTCCCTTTCAGACAGCTTCCTCTTACAGCGTCCACAGTTAATCCTGTTGGATGTGGTTCGTCCTTCTTGGTGGTATGCTGACATTACCCTGGATACCGTGGCTCTTGATGCATCACAAAGACTTGCTGTCTTGGTCACAGATGCGTCAGCAAGACGTGCACCAACAATTTTTCCTCTTTTGAACTCTGGACTCACCCATAATGTTGTGTGCTTTGCAATATTTTGAGCAAAACTGTGCTCTTACCCTGCTAATTGAACCTTCACACTCTGCTCTTACTGGTGCAATGTGCAATTAATGAAGATTGAACACCAGGCTGCTCCAATTTAGCCATGAAACCTCCCACACTAAAATGAACGGGGTTTCAATTTCATTGTCCAACCCCTGTACATATGACACTAGAAAAGGTCCTAAAATACTCAATGTTTAAGTATTTAAAAGAGACATTTCTTAAAAGCTCTTTTATCAAGTTTAACAAGTTTAATATCAAGTTACAATATTTTATTCTTGAAGCTAAGTATTAGCTAGGTATAAAATAAATAAATTCAGTTTAGTGTGCATTAAAATTATCACTTAAGCTACTGTATTATTATATTTAAAGAGGGCTATAGTTACTGCTCTTAAATTTATTTGCACTTCGTATCCAGAGTTTTAGGGAGATTTATCACGCTGAATAAATGATTCTGTACTCAGAACAGATTCTGGGTTTGTCTGGCACAATTCACACAATTCCATTCATGTTTTTCTGAGTAAATTGCTGCTGTTTGCTGTTGTTTTTCTATTTTATTGAATAAAAACACTCATACAGTGAGGAACAGCAGCAGGAGCTCCTCAGATAAAGTGCTGTTCTCATGTTTCTCCAGGCAAGAGCTGAGCTACTGTTATTCCAGTGTAATAGCTTGTTATGCTTTGCAACACTTTTATGGTTAAATCTGACAGATTTAACACCAATCAAGCACCTATGGAATGAAACTATGGGATGCCAGCTTCAGCAATCTACGAGTGTGTAGGCCCAATTTATACTCTGACTCAAACAAGTCCTTATTGGTGCATCATTGGAGCTGGTCTTACAAGCTGCTGTTACAAGATAGTAATGATTTATTTAATCATCATATGTCACTCGTCTTAATGTTTTCCTCATTAGTGAAAGTCCAGCAGTAGTTAGTTGTTAGTTTTTAGCTGTGTGTATTTGTGTGTAATCAGAGTTTTGCGACCTGATGTGCGTTGGTGCTTTGGGATTAGGTTGTGTTAATCTGCTGTTAGCTGCTGGGATTTACAGCAGTATAATCCCAGTTTATGTCCCCCTCTCAGGATACATTCCCTCTCTCTTTCTCTGGCCATGTGGAGAAGATTGGTGATGCCCAGCTTTTAGTGAAGTTCTCACTGACAAAGGTAATTATGTGCAAGAAATGCAGAACAAATCAGAATGATCGAAAACATCTGGATGTGTAACTTGTATCTTGAAGCAGTTTCTTTAAATCTTAAAAGAAAAAGTCTGAATATTTGTTAAAGTTTCTCATCTTTTTGAGTGGTCAGCATGCTCTGAGGAAAGCGCAGCAACTCGGTTCTGATACACCAGCTCACAGATGACTTGTGCTGATCACATCACCCTTTGGAGTAATGAGTGAAAAGAGCACCATCTACCCACCCAGAGAAAGCAAGAACAATTGTGTTTTCTCAGGGCTCTGGCAGCTGATGGCAAGCTGCATGACTGGGATTCAAACCAGTGATCTCCTGATCATAGTGGCAGTGCTTTACACCAGGGCTGGGCCACTCTACACCCCTAGATCTTTATGTTTGACTGTTTTTCCTGCATCCAACATGTTCTCTATGATCACTGTTAAAAGGCCTTGGTGAATTACTGAATTAATAATCTATGTGGAAGTATGAATTTATAATTATAACCCTGTTGTTTTGTCAGGACATATCCCAAAAGTTCTGCACCAACTGCATTGATTTACCCCTTTAAACCTGATCTGACTACCCCATTTAAAACCTAATCTGATTAACCCCTTTAAAACCCCATCTGACTATCCCATTTAAAACCTCATCTGATTAACCCCTTTAAAACCACATCTCTCTACCTCAATAAATCTCATCTGATTAACCCCTTTAAAACCCCATCTAACCTCCCCATTTGAACCCCATCTGATTAACCCCCTTTAACCCACATCTTCCTACCCTATTTAAACCTCATTGGATTAACCCCTCGGAAACCCCAGCAGACTAAACCCCTGAAGGGTCATCTGAACTTCCTTGACACCCATCCCCTAAACTTCCATCCATTCCATCCATTAAACCTCATCTGATTAACCCCTTTAAAACCCCATCTATCTACCCCATTTGACTACCATATTTAAACCTCATCTGATAAACCCCCTGAAACCCCACTGACCACCCAATTTAAAACCTCATCTGATTAACCCCTTTAAAACCCACATCTGACCACCCTATTTAAACCTCATCTGATTAACCCCTTTTAAAACTCCATCTGACTACCTAATTTAAAAACCTCATCTGATTAACTCCTTTAAACCCCATCTGACTTTCCCATTTAAAACGTAATCTGAATAACCCCTTTAAATTCCATCTGATTACTACATTTAAACTCCCATTTTACTACCCCATTTAATCCTAATCAGATTAACCCCTTTAAAACCCCATCCAAATACCCCATTTAAACTTCATCTGATTAACCCCTAAAACCATATCTGACTACCCCATTTAAACCTCATCTGATGAACCCCTTTAAAACCCACATCTGACCACCCTATTTAAACCTCATCTGATTAACCCCTTTTAAAACTCCATCTGACTACCTAATTTAAAAACCTCATCTGATTAACTCCTTTAAACCCCATCTGACTTTCCCATTTAAAACGTAATCTGAATAACCCCTTTAAATTCCATCTGATTACTACATTTAAACTCCCATTTTACTACCCCATTTAATCCTAATCAGATTAACCCCTTTAAAACCCCATCCAAATACCCCATTTAAACTTCATCTGATTAACCCCTAAAACCATATCTGACTACCCCATTTAAACCTCATCTGATGAACCCCTTTAAAACCCCACCTGATTTCCCCATTTAACTCAAATTTGATTAACCCCTTGAAACCTCACCTGATATACCCTGGCACAACCCCCGAAACCCAATCTAACAAACTCTTTAAAACCCCACCTTCACCTTGTTAACCCTGCGCAACCCAATCTTTCTTCAACCCAATCTTACTAACCCTTTGAAACCCATATAACTAAAGCCCTGATTCCCCATCTGACTAAGCCCCTGAAACCTTAGATGACCTACTTTTTAAAATTCTATCCGACTCACCACTGAAAGGGTTAAAGCTGAGTGTGTTGTACACAGAGATGTATGAGTAGACTGCGTTCTTAAAGTCTAGCTGAGCTGTGTTTGCTTTAGTGTATCTGTGTGCGAATGCTACACTCTCAGACACTGCTTCACTCAGATTTACCAAAAGTGGAGCAGCTCATCCTGCCTGCAGCACTCCAGTGTGTGTGTGTGTGTGTGTGTGTGTGTGTGTGTGTGTGAGTGTGTGTGTGAGAGAGAGCGTGAGAGAGAGAGTGAGAGAGAGAGTGTGTGTGCTCTTTTAGGTTGCATAAAAAAGGAAGACAGATATTGTCCATTATTGGAATCGCACGCAAACAAGAACCCAAACTGATCCTATGACTACACACACACACACACACACACACACACACACACACAAACACACACACACACACACACATGCACACAGTGTGCCTGCAGTGTGTATCACCAAGGACAAAAAATGAACAGAGAGAGGAGGAAGAAGATAAGGGATAAAGGAAAAGACAAGAACAATAGATGAAAGAGAGATGGAGGGAGAGAGTGATATAGAGACATAAGAGGGGTGAGAGAGAGAGAGAGATAGAGAGATAGATTGAAAGGGAGAGAATAAGACAGAGACAGGGCAAAGAGAGGGAAAGACAGAGAGAGATAGAGAAAGAGAGCGAGAGAGTGAGTAAAAGAGAGGGAGAGAAAGAGAGAGAGAGAGAGAGTCAGTGAAAGAGAGGGACAGAGGCTGTGGGAAAGGAATCCTGTTACTGCCTTATAGACATCCTTGTTGCCATGGCAACCAGTACCAGAATCTCTCTCTCTCTCTCTCTCTCCACAGCAAACACACACACACACACTCTGCCCTTATCACTTCAGTGCATATACACTCCATCAGCTCCTTAATACACAGATGCAGTCTAGCATAGTGTAATAAACTATACACCAACACAACACACACACTGCCTGTCTGCATTAAATGAGGCTTGTAAAACACACACACACACACACACACACACAAAAACACACACTCATGCGAGCACACCCTTCTTCTATAAACCTGGAAGACAAATAAAGGGAGGGATCAGCGCCGCGTGCTGTGCTGTGATTGGCTGATACCCCTGCCGGTCATGTGGTAAGAGCTCTTTGATGTGTTAAGCTGTTCTTCAGAGCTGACTGCATGACAAAAACAACAAAAGCGCCGCACTAATCAAAGACTGCATTCCCTTATGTTAACGACATCTCCCTAGCAACAGCCCGGTAATGCAGCCCACACCGACCCACAGAGTTCTGCATCACAAGCAGTTCCCCACGTACTCAGAACCTTCCGCACCACGATCATCCAGAACTTCATCCAGAGCTCATCTGCACCGTCTAGTAACAATATCAGTGTCATACTGTCTAGACCTGTGACTGATTTCACCACTGAGAATAGGACTGAAAGATAAATCATATTTTAAGTGAAAGAGAGAGACTGAGGTAGTGTGAGGCTGAGTAAGGTAAAAGTGAGGAAGAGTGACATAGAGTGAGATAGAGTGAGGTTGAGAGAGGCAGAGGAAGGCAGATTGAGGTGGAGTAAGGTACAGCAAGGTAGGGTGAGGTAGAATGAGGTAGAGTGAGGTAAAGTAAGGTGGAGCAAGGTAGAGCGAGGTACAGCGATGTTCATTAAGGTAGAGAACGGTAGAGTAAGCTACAGTGATGTACAGATAAAGTAGCTTGCAAAAAAAAATTACATTAAGGTAGAGTGATGTACATTAAGGTAGAGTGATGCACATTGAGGCAGAGTGATGCACATTAAGGTAGAGTGACGTACATTAAGGTGCAGTGTTGCACATTGAAATAGAGTGATGTACATTGAGGTAGAGTGATGCACATTAAAGTAGAGTGATGTACATTAAGGTACAGTGATGTACATTGAGGTAGAGTGATGTACATTAAGGTAGAGTGATGTACATTAAGGTAGAATGATGCACATTGAGGCAGAGTGATGCACATTAAGGTAGAGTGATGTACATTAAGGTGCAGTGATGCACATTGAGATAGAGTGATGTACATTGAGGTAGAGTGATGCACATTAAAGTAGAGTGATGTACATTAAGGTACAGTGATGTACATTTAGGTAGAGTGATGCACATTGAGGCAGAGTGATGTACATTAAGGTAAAGTGATGCACATTAAGGTAGAGTGATGTACATTAAGGTAGAGTGATGTACATTAAGGTAGAGTGATGCACATTGAGGTAGAATGATGTACATTAAGGTAGAGTGATGTACATTAAGGTAGAGTGATGTACATTAAGGTAGAGTGATGTACATTAAGGTAAAGTGAGTTAGAGTGAGGTAAAGCAAAGCAGACTGAGGTACAGTGATGTACATTAAGGTAGAGTGATGCACATTGAGGCAGAGTGATGTACATTAAGGTAAAGTGAGGTAGAGTGAGGTAAAGCAAAGTAGAGTGAGGTACAGTGATGTACATTAAGGTAGAGTGATGCACATTAAGGTATAGTGATGTACATTAAGGTAGAGTGATGCACATTAAGGTATAGTGATGTACATTAAGGTAAAGTGAGTTAGAGTGAGGTAAAGCAAAGCAGACTGAGGTACAGTGATGTACATTAAGGTAAAGTGAGGTAGAGTGATGTACATTAAGGTAAAGTGAGGTAGAGTGAGGTAAAGCAAAGTAGAGTGAGGTACAGTAATGTACATTAAGGTAGAGTGATGCACATTAAGGTAGAGTGATGAACATTGAGGAAGAGTGATGCACATTAAGGTAGAGTGATGTACATTAAGGTAGAGTGATGTACATTAAGGTAAAGTGAGTTAGAGTGAGGTAAAGCAAAGCAGACTGAGGTACAGTGATGTACATTAAGGTAGAGTGATGCACATTAAGGTAGAGTGATGTACATTAAGGTAAAGTGAGGTAAAGCAAAGTAGAGTGAAGTACAGTGATGTACATTAAGGTAGAGTGATGCACATTGAGGCAGAGTGATGTACAGTAAGGTAGAGTGATGTACATTAAGGTAGAGTGATGCACATTAAGGTAGAGTGATGTACATTAAGGTAAAGTGAGGTAGAGTGAGGTAAAGCAAAGTAGAGTGAGGTACAGTGATGTACATTAAGGTAGAGTGATGCACATTAAGGTAGAGTCAAGTCAAGTCAAGAGTCAAGAGGCTTTTATTGTCATTACATCTGAGTACAGGTACACAGTGTGATGAAATTACGTTCCTCCGGAACCATGGTGCAACATAGAACCACAAGCAATAGACAACATAAAGTGCAGGAGTGACGACAGTGCAACATAAAATTATAAAATTATAACACTAAATTACAATAAATACAATAAATACAAAAGACGAGACAATTTAAAGACAGGACAGTGCAGTACCGATACGGTATAATAAAGTGTATAGTGGGGATAAGGTGCAGAGATGTGTGACATACTGTAACATATAGAACATATATAATCACAGCAGTTACTGAGGTAGAGTTTATAGTTTTTAAGAGTGCAGCAAATAAAGTCATGTCAGCCTCTGTGTGCTGACTGGGTGTGTGTGTGTGGGTGAAGTTCAGTTCTTTGTGAGTGTAAAGGGGGGGGTGTACAGTTTAGTTTTGTGTAAAGGGGGGGGGGGTGTACAGTTTAGTTTTGTGCGAGTGTGTTGGGTGAGTGGTGGGTGGGGTGGGGGTTCAGTTCTGTCTCTGTGCGTTGAGAAGTCTGACTGCCTGGTGGATGAAGCTGTTGCAGAGTCTAGTAGTGGAGGCTCGGATGCTCCTGTATCTTCTGCCGGACGGCATCAGAGCGAAGAGTCCGTGTGAGGGATGGGTGGGGTCGTCCACAATGCTGGTGGCTTTGCGGATGCAGCGTGTGGTGTAGATCTCAGTGATGGAGGGAAGAGAGACTCCGATGATTTTCTCAGCTGTCCGCACTATCCGCTGTAGGGTCTTGCGGTCTGAGGTGTTGCAATTCCCAAACCAGACGGTAATGCAGGTGCTCAGGATGCTTTCTACAGTGCCTCTGTAGAACATGGTGAGGATGGGGGGTGGGAGATGTGCTTTCCTCAGTCTCCGCAGGAAGTTGAGGCGCTGCTGGGCTTTCTTGGTTATGGAGCTGGTGTTGAGGGACCAGGTGAGGTTCTCTGCAATGTGAACACCGAGGAACTTGGTATTATCCACAATTTCCACAGCAGAGCCGTTGATGTTCAGCGGGTGGTGGACACCTGGAGCTCTCCTGAAGTCAACAACCATCTCCTTGGTTTTATCCACGTTAAGAGATAGGTTGTTGGTTCTGCACCAGTCCGTCAGCCACTGCACCTCCTCTCTGTATGCTGACTCGTCGTTCTTGCTGATGAGGCCAACTACAGTTGTGTCATCAGCGAACTTGATGATGTGGTTTGAGCTGTACTTTGCAGTACAGTCATGAGTCAGCAGAGTGAACAGCAGTGGGCTGAGCACACAGCCCTGGGGGGCGCCGGTGCTCAGTATGGTGGTGCTGGAGGTGTTGTTTCCAATCCTGACTGATTGTGGTCTCTCAGTCAGGAAGTCTAAAACCCAGTTGCAGAGGGAGGAGTTCAGGCCCAGCAAGCTCAGTTTTCCTATCAGATGCTGAGGGATGATGGTGTTGAATGCTGAACTGAAGTCGATGAACAGCATTCGAACATAGCAGTCTTTGTTGTCCAGGTGGGTGAGAGCCAGGTGGAGCGCAGTAGAGATGGCATCGTCTGTTGATCTGTTTGGACGATACGCAAACTGCAGAGGGTCCAGTGAGGACGGGAGCTGGTTTTTGATGTGCCTCATGACCAGCTTCTCAAAGCACTTCATGATGATGGGAGTAAGTGCAATGGGACGGTAGTCATTAAGGCAGGACACTTGAGACTTCTTCGGCACAGGGACGATGGTGGTCGTCTTGAAGCACGTCGGCACGATTGCAGTACTCAGAGAGATGTTGAAAATGTCCGTGAGAACATCCGTGAGTTGTTCTGCACATCCTCTGAGCACTCTGCCAGGTATGCTGTCTGGTCCTGGGGCTTTCCGTGGGTTGACTCTGAGTAGAGTTTTCCGCACATCAGCTGAGGACAGGCACAGTACCTGGTCGTTTGGAGGAGGTGTAGTCTTCCTTGCTGTCGTGTAGTTCTGTGCTTCGAACCTTGCGTAGAAGGAGTTCAGTGCATCTGGAAGGGAGGCATCACTGTTACAAGCAGGGGAGGGTGACTTGTAGTTGGTGATGGTCTGGATGCCCTGCCACATGCGCCGAGTGTCAGTAGTGTCCTGGAAGTGGGCGTGGATTTTCTTTGCGTAGGTGCGCTTTGCCTCTCTGATCCCCCGGGAGAGCTTGGCTCTAGCTGTTCGGAGGCCAGCCCTGTCCCCTGACTTAAAGGCCTTGTCTCGGGATCTCAGCAGCGCACGCACCTCTGCAGTCATCCACGGCTTCTGGTTGGGGCGGGATGTGATGGTTTTGGAGACAGTAACATCCTCAATGCACTTGCTGATGTAGCCAGTCACTGAGTCTGTGTACTCCTCCAGGTTGATGGAGTCATCAGAAGTAGCAGCTTCTCTGAACATGTCCCAGTCAGTGTGCTCAAAACAGTCCTGAAGAGCAGAGATGGCTCCTGGAGGCCAGGTTGTAACTTGCTTCTTCTCTGATTTGGCACGTCTGATGAGCTGTCTGTATGCTGGGATGAGCATGACAGAAATATGATCAGAGTAGCTGTAGTGGGGGTGGGGCTCTGCTCTGTACGAACCGGGAATGTTAGTATACACACAATCGAGCAGGTTAGCTCCACGGGTTGGAAAATCCACATGTTGGTGAAAGCTGGGCAGCAGAGCCTTCAGATTACTGTGATTGAAATCACCAGCAACAATAAACAGTCCGTCGGGGTGTGAGTTCTGGAGTTTGGAGATAACAGTGTACAGTTCTTGCAGAGCGTTAGCATTAGCACCGTTAGCATTAGCATTAGCACTGGGTGCTACATACACTGCTATTATGTAGACGCTGCTAAGCTCTCTGGGCAGGTAGAATGGCCTGGCTCTGACTACAGCAAACTCCACCAGCGGCGAGCAGTAGCTGGAGATCAGCGCAGCGTTGTTACACCATGCTGTGTTGATGTAAACACACACCCCACCTCCACGTACTTTGCCCGAGAGGCCAGCTTAGCATGCCGCTCACCTCAATCGCGGAGTCCGGGATGGAGTCCGTTAACCACGTCTCTGTGAAAACGAACACACAGCAGTCTCTGAACTCGCGCTGGGATGTCCGCTGGAGCCGGAGATAGTCAATCTTGTTCGGCAGGGAGCAAACGTTGGAGAGAAGGAGAGATGGAACCGCTGGCCGGCTGGAGTTAGCCATTAGCTTAGCGCGGACTCCGGCTCTCTTACCGCGCTTTCGGCTCCTCGCTCAATGCTTGCAGAGAGACCTCTTCCGGCTAACAGGCTCAGGAAACGCCGCGGATCTTAGCAGGCCTAGCGCGCGTAGCTCCGCTCGTAGACCGTCTGTAAGTACAGATTTTTGTTGATTTTGCAGGTCTAGCAGGGTCTGTCGGTCGTAAGTTGTTCCCATAGCGAACTTTTGCATGATTGCGAGTTCAGATCGGATTATTTACACAGAAAAACAAACAAAAGCACCGTGTTTTGCTTCCGGAGTGGCCGCTGCGACTGCTCGCGCCGCCGACAGGAAGAATTATGGTGATGCACATTGAGGCAGAGTGATGTACATTAAGGTAGAGTGATGCACATTAAGGTAGAGTGATGTACATTAAGGTAAAGTGAGGTAAAGCAAAGTAGAGTGAAGTACAGTGATGTACATTAAGGTAGAGTGACGCACATTGAGGCAGAGTGATGCACATTAAGGTAGAGTGATGTACATTAAGGTAAAGTGAGGTAGAGTGAGGTAAAGCAAAGTAGAGTGAGGTACAGTGATGTACATTTAGGTAGAGTGATGCACATTGAGGCAGAGTGATGTACATTAAGGTAAAGTGATGCACATTAAGGTAGAGTGATGTACATTAAGGTACAGTGATGTACATTAAGGTAGAGTGATGCACATTAAGGTAGAGTGATGCACATTAAGGTAGAGTGATGCACATTAAGGTAGAGTGATGCACATTGAGGTAGAGTGATGTACATTAAGGTAGAGTGATGCACATTAAGGTAGAGTGATGCACATTGAGGTAGAGTGATGTACATTAAGGTAAAGTGATGCACATTAAGGTAGAGTCAGGTAGAGTACCACAGTACCGTTAACCTAGCCTGTTAAATGACTGTTGTTTGAACAGAACTCCACACAAAGGTTGAAAAAAATAAAAATGTAGGATAGGGTCTCTTTAAATATAAATGACCCCAAAACAACCAGTCAGTTTTACTGGGTTTTGACCCAAAACCAAATGTGCCATTTTAAAAAAGAGTGACCCAAAAACTGATCAAAAATACCCAGCGTGTACTAAAACTCAATGAGTACAGATCCCCCAAAGCATTGCAAACTTACACACCATATCAAGCATTCAGCTAAAGACTTAAAATAGTTGAGACATTGGGACATAATGTTCCTCCTTCATTAGGCAGGTGCTTTATAAAGGCAAGCTGCTATAACAAAGCTATAAACCTATTCTTATCATAGCAGTCCTCCGAGATTACAGACAGTATACAGAGAGGCATACAGTTCTGTATCAATAATTACACTATTGATACATCCATTTTATGGCCATTGCCATCATCATTTCTGGTGACCTTTTTTTTATGTACTCAGCTACTGGGGTGTTGCCACATGCGGTTAGGCCTGATTCCTGTGTTATAATCAGTAACTGGGGTGTTGCCTCATGTGGCATTGACCAATTCCTGTATTATCCTTAGTAACTGGGGTGTTGCCACATGTTGCAAGGCCCAATTACCGTATTATACTTAGCAACGGGGCCGTTGGCAAATGTGGCTAGGCCAGATTCCTGTATTATACTCAGTAACTGGGGCGTTTGGCACATTTGGCTAGGCCCAAATCCTGTATTATACTCAGTAACTTGGGTGTTGCCACATGCGGCTAGGCCCGATTTCTGTATTGTACTCTGTAACTGAGGTGTTGCCTAATATGGCATAAACCAATTCCTGTATTATACACAGTAACCTGATGTTTGGCACATGTGGCTAGGCCTGATCCCTGTATTATACTTGGCAACTGGGGTGTTGCCACATAGGGCATTGACCAATTTCTGTATTAGACTTGGCAACCGGGGCATTTGGCACATTTGGCTAGGCCCGATTCCTGTATTATACTCAGTAATTGGGGTGTTGACTCATGTGGCATGAACCAATTCCTATATTATACTTGGCAACCAGGGCATTTAACACATTTGGTTAGGCTCGATTCCTGTATGATACTCAGTAATTGGGGTGTTGGCACATGTGGCATGAACCAATTCCTGTATTATACTTGGCAACCGGGGCATTTGTCACATTTGGTTAGGCTCGATTCCTGTATGATACTCAGTAATTGGGGTGTTGGCACATGTGGCATGAACCAATTCCTGTATTATACTTGGCAACCGGGGCATTTGTCACATTTGGTTAGGCTCGATTCCTGTATGATACTCAGTAATTGGGGTGTTGGCACATGTGGCATGAACCAATTCCTGTATTATACTCGGCAACCGGGGCATTTGGCACATGTGGCTAGACCTGATTCCTGTATTATTATCCTGTAGTAACTGATGTTGGCACATATGGATCGGTTTGATTACACAATTCCCACATTATACATAGTAACCAATAATATACTTGGCAACCGGGGTGTTGGCATCTTATCTTATCAAATCAACACAGCAATGTTCTAATATATATTATAAAGCCTTTTTTGATGTTACTGCAGAGAAAAGCGAAGTATTGCCAATAATTCTAAATCAAATCAAATCAATAATTCTAGAATTAATGTAAGACATGCAGACTCTACGAACTTGAAAACATTATAGATAAATATACTGTGTATTTCAGACAGTGTATTTGTTTGTGTGTGTGTGTGAGAGAGAGAGAGAGAGAGAGAGAGAGAGTGTGGTGTATATGTGTGTGTTTGTATTAACTCCATAGCAGTACCAACATAACATGAACAAATTAACAAACAATGAACACATAAATAAATAAGCAAAAGATAAATGTCACATGATTAAAGTGAGAAATGTGAGAAAAAAACAAACAGAAAACAGTTAACATATAAATGAATAATATATGAAAAACAATAACATGATAGAAATAAAACATCATAACAGTACAGTACATAGTGACTAGCGTTATGTGTGTTTGTTTGTGTGTGTGTGTTTGTGTGTGTGTGTGTGTGTGTGTGTGAGACTCACGTTCTGCTTGCCCACTATATTGTGGAAGGGTAGTTCTGGACTCCAGGTGCCCTCAGTGAAGGTGGTGGTGGATGCTCTGTGATCTGATTGGTTGGTGGCCTCCTTCATGATGTCCTCAGGCAGGGTGAGAAGGCTCTCCTCAGGCTGTTTGATCAGGAATGTCTCGATGTTGTGTCGGCGCAGGAAATCGTTACGGTCCTTCCCGTGTCCTGCCTCCACCTCGTAGTCTCCGTTCAGGCAGTCCAGAGCCGCTTTAGAGATGTGGATCCGCCTGCAGGGGGCAGCACAGATAAAACGCAAAACAGCGTTATTACTGTATTGCTATTTTAATCAGGTTTAGCCATACCTTTATTTCCTGTACACAATATTTATTGCAAAATTTTAGCATACTGACAAAATTCCTCATTAGTAGCAGACTGAACTCACTACACTGCACTGAAATTCATAACCTGGGCGTTTGGCACAAGCAGCTAGGGCAAATTTCCATATTACACTCAGTAACTGGAGTGTTGCCACATGTGGTATGGACCAGTTCTCGTATTATATGTGGCATGGACCAATTCCCGTATTATACTTGGCAACCTGGGCGTTTGGCACATGTAACTAGG
The DNA here is from genome assembly GCF_023375975.1 of Astyanax mexicanus. Taxonomy (NCBI): domain Eukaryota; kingdom Metazoa; phylum Chordata; class Actinopteri; order Characiformes; family Acestrorhamphidae; genus Astyanax; species Astyanax mexicanus. The sequence continues at coordinate 28,837,226 of NC_064411.1, forward strand.
CCCGATTCCTGTATTATACTCAGTAACTGGGGTGTCGGCACATTTGGCTTGGGCTGATTCCCATTTATAATTCCCATATTATACTTGGCAACCACCAATAAAATACAAAAAAACTTAGTTATTACTGTATTGCTATTTTATCACATTTCGCCATACCTTTATTTCCTTTACACAATATTTATTGCAATATATCAACACATGGACAAAATGCATCAAATACTTTTCCCATATTTAGAACAGTAATTTTTTTATCAAAATATTCCAAACTTTTACAGTTAAACAGGACTAATTATAACACATTCAGTCGTTCAATGATTTTTAAGGATCTGATATATGATTCTAAATATAAATTTCATTACATATTCTCAGATACACAATACATTTACTGTCATTTTTGCAAGCACAGTAAAAAAAATCCTGTAATTCAAGGTAATATGAATCAATATTACTAGGGATATGAAATAAAACTAATGCCAGTAAGAATAAAAGTAAAAATTTCTATCTAAAGCTAAAGCTAAAGTGCGTGTGTTTGTGTGTGTGTGTGTGTGTGTGTGTGTGTGTGTGTGTGTGTGTATGGTTACCCAGGTATGCCTCCAGACTCCAGTTTGTTGGCTATGTCCACGTCCCAGGACCAGACGTCAAACTGCCACTTTCTCAGTCCCAAAACTCCACACAGGACCGAGCCAGAGTGAATCCCAATGCGCATGTCAATGTCGTGCTTCGTACGGGAACGCACATACCTACACACACACACACCGTACACAACAAAAAAAACACAAAATTCAACTTATTAAGAAAAGCTTAATCTACTGCAAACGTATCACTTCTGCTCATTCTTATTTTATTCTTTATTCTGTTTATTGTTGAGGTAAAAGTCGGGTTTGAGCTGGTGTGTTCTGGTGTGTATGAGTGCTGGGAGCATCTATAAGAATGGACTCTAATGACTGACTGTTGTCTAGGTTCATTTCAGTCAGTGACGCGCCTGTATTTTTTTGCCACCAAAACAGAAATACATCAGAAATATACCTGAACACGCCTTATTTCCAGACCACCACACCCATCAGTGTAGATTTATTCCTAATTTTATTCCTATCCCTATGATTGTTCTAAAAATAAACTGTTGACAGGGTGTAAGATAGGATTGAGCATTGCACCGTGCCTTGTGCAGGGTGTAAGTTAGGCCCAATGAGTGTACAGCTCTGTTTAGAATCATTTTCTCTGATTTTACTATTTATAGGTGTGTTCAAGTAAAATAAACATTGTTGTTTTATTCTATAAACTACAGACAACATGCCAAGTACAAATATTGTCATTTAGAGCATTTATTTGCAGAGAATTAGAAATGGCTGAAATAACAAAAAAGATACAGAGCTTTTAGACCTCAAATAATGCAAAGAAAAAAGTTCAGAAATCAATATTTTGGTGGAATAACCCTGGTTTTTAATCACAGTTTTCATGCATCTTGGCATGTTCTCCTCCACCAGTCTTACACACTGCTTTTGGATAACTTTATGCCTTTACTCCTGGTGCAAAAATTCAAGCAGTTCAGTTTGGTTTGATGGCTTGAGATCATCCATCTTTCTCTTGATTATATTCCAGATGTTTTCAATTTGGTAAAATCAAAGAAACTTATAATTTTTAGGGGGTCTCTTATTTTTGTCCAGAGCTGTATATGCTGTCATACATCAAAGACCAGAATGGAAAACAATATTTTTGTTTTATTATAATTACAAATAAACTGAACTATACTTAACTTTCTGTTAACTCGCTGCCAAAGTGCATTACAAAATACGTTCTCCTCAATAATGATCACTGATTAATTATTAAACTAGCAATTAAATAATTAGTCAAGTCATTCTTCCTTCTAATCATCTACCCAGAATGTGGCATAATTATAACGCTCGGTGTGTGTGTGTGTGTGTGTGTGCGTGGGTGGCTCTGCAGGTTGAGTGGTGTGTTTGACTGTAAGTGCTCCCTTTACCCCACCTGAAACTGCTCTGTAACCAAACATTGCACTTTTCCTCTAATGCACACACACACATACACACATACACACACACACACACACACATACACACACACACGCACCTGTTCCATAAGTGCCTCTCATCCGACATCCAACCTCTACAGATAATCAACAGGGCTACTCTAATGCTTCCTCTCTCTCCCTGTCTCTCTCTCTCTCTTTCTCTCTCTCTCTCTCTCTCTCTCCCTCCACCCTCTTTCACCCTTCCCCTAGACATGTCCCTAGCCGCCTTTCTCTGTATGTCAAAGACAATCCTTTCTGCTGCTTCTTTAAAATAGGTGCTTATTTAAACGTATTGTTCACTGCTCTCTACTTGCTGTAATCTGTCTCAATAATTTTGACACGCTTTCCTGAATACAGTCAATTGTTCTTTATTGACCACTTGCTACAGGTTGTGGCAATCAATGACTGTATATAGGCATGGATACCACGGTTCAATTCCATCCAGTTCTACAGAAATAAAGTTAAAATATCTGCCATGTTGGCAAATTTGCAAATGCATTAGTCTGTGCTGTAGAGATTAGAGGTGAAGCCAGACTTACTTACTTATTAAGTAGGCCCGTTCCCTTCTCCCAGACCAATAATGTCTCAGACTGCCTTCATTGAGTTTACTGCCCTGCCTAAATGACCAATAAAAAATTCTACAGATAATCAACAGGGCTATTCTAATGTATCCCCTCTCTCTTTTCTCTCTCTCTCTCTCTCTCTCTCTCTCTCTATCCTCCCTTTATCCTAGAAGTCTTTCCCTGTATGTCAATTACAACCCACTTTGATGCCACTTTAGAATAAGTGCTCATTCAAAGGTATTGTTCAGATCTTCTCTATTTAATGTCTTTTTGCTGTAATCTGTCTCAATCTTGGTCCCAGACCAAGAGTCTCTCAGACCACCTTCATTGAGTTTACAGGTCAGCCTAAAGGACTTCAAGTAAAGTAATTTTTTTTCCACTGGATACTCAGTTTATCCAGCAAGTGATTTCATGTATTATTATATACTATTATATTATACTATATGTACTATATGTATTATATATATATATATATATATATATATATATATATATATATATATATATATATATATATATATATATATGTATTATATACTATTTTCATTCCCATCAACAGTACAGTACTGGAGCTCAGCTCTGTTAACTACTGAGTCAAAACTGGAGTTTACCAACCAGAGCTGCTGTAAGTGAGCATGCACTAGTGATGATAGAGTTTTGAATGATCCTGGTCTCGATCCAGAAAAGGAAATTTATAAATGTGATGCGAGAACTGATTGAGTACAAATACTACTACTAAATATACAACATGTATAACATTAACTGTTTAACAAATAATTACATCACACTGAACATTTAGGCAAACATCAGACTTACTGAACAAAAACTGCACAGGGCAAAGAGTTCAACACCACAATAACACCACATGATCAATAATAACCAAATAAATAAGCTACCATATTTTACGGACTATAAGGCGCCCCAGATTATAAGGCGCATTTTAAGAGACACTGCTGCGTGGCGAGACTTTAAAGCTAAGCTAAGCTAAGCTAAGCTAAGCTAAGTAAACAACACTGTAATTCTTAAAAATAAAAATTCTTTTAAAGTCAAACGAGATTTCTCTCCTGAAAACAGTTTATTTGGGTAAACACATCCATTTATTTACAGTAAGCTTAGATTTCCAGTATTTTAGTGCAGTTAGCAGCAGCACTAGCCACAGTTAGTCGCGTGTAGTGCTAGTAAATGCCTCCTGACAGAGCTACACTGAGGAACCCTGAGTGTTCCAGTAACTCATGGCGCTATCAGCTACTGGTTTGTCCCATGTAGCTTGTTTAAACACAGTAAACACGCAGACTACAGTTCGATATATATTAGCCTCTGAATGATGAAAGAGCTAGCACTGTGGTTAGCGGCTAATGCTAATACTGCGCCAGTCTCTGTGCTGGAGAAACTTCACTGAAAACCCACCCTTATAAAGCTGAACTTCAGCAGAGTGGCTTTACTGCTCCTTACAACCTGACTGCCAGAATTCATAGATAAGACGCACTGGATTATAAGGCGCACTGTTGAATTTTGGATACATTTTCAAAGGATTTAAGGATTTTAAGTGTGGGCCTTAAAGTGTGAAAAATATGGTTAAAACAATAAGTTACCTGACTGCTCAACTACAACTCAGTTACTCCATGTAATGCAGACTGTCTGTTTCAGATACAACATCTTACGATATAGCAGATTAACGCTTTAAAAACTAAAAAATGTGACAAAAATAGCACAGGAGAAACTAACGGATGGAATTGTTTAGAAGAAAAAATTAGATGAAGACAGGTGGGACTGTTTTGTAATTGAAACATAAGGGGATGGTCAGAGATACACATTATACTGTTGTGGCTTCATTCTGACACTTGCACTGTCCATGTTTTATACAGTGATTGTAGTAAATCCATTTGAAAAAAACACTGAAATCACCTTTAAGAGACAATAACACTATAAAAAATGTTTTTTTATGAAAACACTTAAAAGAATGCTGTCAGTTGTTAGATGTGCTTGTGTTCTAGATGTTGACATGGTTGTTCATGTGCTGCTTTGATGTTACCTGATAGTTTTGATCATGCTCAAACCCATTTCCACACAGCAGTGGGCGTGGTCTGGCCTGGGTTCAGGAAGCCCTGAGACGCAGTAATAACAATCCCCCAGAATCTTTATCCTCAAACAGTGGTGTTCCTGAGAGAGAGAGAGAGAGAGAGAGAGAGAGAGAGAGAGAGAGAGAGAGAGAGAGAGAGAGAGCATGACAGAGTGAAAAAGAGAGTGAGGGAGAGAAAAAAATAAGAGAGAGTAAGAAAGACATTTAAAGAGAGAAAGAGAGCATGAGAGCATGAGAGAGCGAAAGAGAATAAGAGAAAAAAAGAGTGTAAGAGAAAGAGTGAGAAACATTTAGCATGAGAGAGAGTAAAAGAGAAACAGAGAGCGAGAGAGCATGAGAGAGAATGTAAGAGAGAGGGATAGCATGAGAATGCAACAGACAGAAACAGAGTGAGAGAGCATGAGAGAGAAAGTAAGAGAGAGAAGAAGAGCGAAAGATCATGTGAGCATAAGAGAGTGAGAAAGTGAAAGAAAGTAAGACAGCATGAAACAGTAACAGAGAGAAAAAGAGCATGAGAGCGAGAAAGTAAGTGAGAGGAAGAGCATGAGAGAGCGAGAAAGTAAGAGAGAAAGAGAGTGAGAGATCATGTGAGCAAGAAAGTAAGAAAGAGAGCGTGAGAGAGAGAGCATGAGAGAAAATTACGAGAGAGAAAGATAGTGAGAGAGCATGAGAGAAAAAGTATAAGAGAGAAAGAGAGTGAGAGAGCATGAAAGAAAAAGTATGAGAGAGAAAGAGAGTGAGAGAGCATGAGAGAAAAAGTATGAGAGAGAAAGAGAGTGAGAGAAAAAGTATGAGAAAGAGAGTGAGAGACCATGTGAGTGAGAAAGTAGGAGAGAAAGCATGAGAGAGAGAAAGTAAGAGAGAGAAAGAGAGCGAAGGAGCATGTGAGTGAGAAAGTAAGAAAGAGAGCATGAGATGGATAGCATAAAAGAGAGAGAGTAAAAAAAGAGAAAGCATGAGAGAGAGAGAGAGAGAGAGAGAGAGAGAAAGAAAGAGAAAATGAGCGAGACAGCATGAGAGAGAGAAAGTAAGAGAGAAAAAGAGCGAAGGAGCATGTGAGTGAGAAAGTAAGAGAGAGAGAGCATGAGATGGATAGCATAAAAGAGAGAAAGTAAAAGAAAGGAGAAGCATGAGAGAGAGAGAGAGAAAGAGAGAGATAATGAGCGAGAGAGCATGAGAGCGAGAAAGTAAGTGATAGGAAAAGTATGAGAGAGAGAGAAAGTAAGAGAGAAAGAGAGCGAGAGATCATGTGAGCAAGAAAGTAAGAAAGAGAGCACGAGAAAGAGAGTGAGAGAAAAAGTATGAGAGAGAAAGAGAGAGAGAGCATGTGAGTGAGAAAATAGGAGAGAAAGCATGAGAGAGAGAAAGAGTGAGAAAGAGAGCGAAGGAGCATGTGAGTGACAAAGTAAGAGAGAGAGCATGAGATGGATAGCATAAAAGAGAGAGTAAAAGAAAGGGACAGCATGAGAGAGAGAGAAAGAGAGAGAAAATGAGCGAGAGAGCACGAGAGAGAAAGAGAGAGAGAGAGTGAAAGAGAGAAAGAAAAAACAGTTCAATTTATTTGAATTAGTTTGACTTTATCATTAATATTAATAATAAACACTGTTAGAATAAGAAACCTAAAAAAATAATATTGTGAATAATAATCAGAATTTTATTCAAAGTGTCATGGTACATTTATCATTTACATTTATCTCTTCATATATTCTATATAATCAGAATTGAAACACATCGTAAACTAGGAGTCTCTCCCAGCTGTCAAAACACATCAGTAAAAAAAGTCGTTAGCATTTGAGCGTTAGTGTCGTGGGTGTGACGGACCGCTGTGCACAAATAATGAACACAGAGAGCACGGCAGTCTCACTCAGCTGCACAGGTATCTATTACTCATGCCTGCCGCTGTGTTTACATGCGCTCGTGGCTCGGTAAACAACCGCGCAGGACAAAAGACCACGATGGCTGTTAGCGCCGCTCATCAACACTAAACACCGCACACTGCCACAATTAGCCGCGCTGTGAGTCATAATAGCATGCTTCAGCTGCTAGCGCTAAAGGCTACAGGCCAGTGGAAGAGCACTGAGAGGATAGTGCTCGTGACAAAACACAGCCCTGTGGAAAAACGCTCCTTAATCAGAGGAAATACAAGCTTAATGCTGCAGCTTCGGCAATATATCACCCAACAGTCCTGTCACATTCAATACATCCTCACAACAGGAGGTGCTCAATAGCCCATCCATTCACTTTCTTATCTAGCTAGTGTGTCCAGAGCTTTCCCGACGGGAATACCCCCCTGGACATGGTGTCAGACCACTCACACCTACAAGGGGTTACACACTACAACATAGCACTAAAATGAGGGTGCAAAAATAGGGGATTAGCTTATATTAATTCAGATCAAGGTGGATTCTTGTTAAAAAAAGATGTTCAGCAACAAGTCTCTCCAAGTGATTTTTCTCTGTTAAAATGATTGGAAGCATTGGATTTCCTGTGCGTTTTAAACCACAGATCATATTACAGTTGTGTTTATGAAATGAGTACATTTTACACGGTTTTAAAGCTCCACTAGGTAGGATTGAGATTTTGTGCTCGTGGGCTCCCCCTACAGTTGCAGAGTGTAATAAATGTTTCAGGCGTATTAGTTTCTCTTTCTCGTTTTCTGGCTTTCACAGACATATTCGTTCTCTTTCCAGCTTCTGCCAGAGTGTCTGTATGTTAGTTTGTAAAGAATGAACCAGTAGTCCTTGTAGAACTGTTAAAACTATAGGTCGGAAAGCAGGTCGCAGTTCTCGCGAGCGTTGGTCGCAGCCGCCTCGGAAAACTTACAGAGTCTGGTTTGAGCTCAGAGGAGCTCCGGCACAGACACGAGAGCACCGCTATTCCTCCTATTACACCTCAATGCAGCGCTGCAGTGAGTTTCAAGCTGTAATTTTACTTCTTTAAAAAGATCAAAAATCAAGGAAATCCTACTTAGTGGGGCTTTAAGTTGTTTTCCAGTGTTGTTTTCTCCTGTACTTATTTTAAAGTAAGACCTGACCAGTTGAAGCTACCGTTAGCTTAGCATTTTATCAGATTCACAGGTTAAGCTAAACGCGTTTGCTGGATTTCCATATACCAAATGCGGCCGGGGCGCTAAGCTAACCCCCGCTAGCATGGTAAGCTAACCCCACCGGTGCGCTATAGCAGCGTCATGCGGTCGTACAGTGTTACAGGTAGAACAGTTAGAGGGAATAACTGTAGATTAACCTGTAACTCAATGATTTAATGTGTAAATAGTGGAATTATGATCGTTTTCTCGCTGTTAACGCTGTTAGTAATTCAGATTATTTCATTCTCAGGGATGAACGTGATTTGCTAAGTGCGGACCACGCCTAAAGAAGTAGAGAAAGAAGAAGGAAAAAGGGGAGGGAACTCAGGGAAATTTGGGCTGGAGTTCTGAACTGCGTGCTTGAAGAAGCGTGCAGTTATATCCCCCCCTTTTTATTTAATGAGAAGTGGAAGAGTAGAAAAAGGGGGTTGTTGGGGAGGAGGTGGGTTGCGAACTTTCATCACGAGAGATAGTTAGTTAGGGGAGGTATTTATAGGACGGTTGATTGATACGGGGTGGAGTTAGAACGTAGAGTTCGGGCGTGGTCCTTCTCCCAAACTTTTGTTATTACATAACATCATTTTGCTAAGTGCGGACCACGCCTAAAGAAGTAGAGAAAGAAGAAGGAAAAAGGGGAGGGAACTCAGGGAAATTTGGGCTGGAGTTCTGAACTGCGTGCTTGAAGAAGCGTGCAGTTATATCCCCAAAATTGGAGCTTGGGTGGAAGCTAGTTTGGAATGAGCCTGTCTCAAACCGTCTGGTTGGGAACGGATGTATAGGTTATAAGCTTGGGAAGACCACCGGCCGGGGAGCTTGATCGTGTGCTCGGAGATTCCTTGTCTGGAGGCGTTGGATGCTGCACGATGTAAACTGAGTGGGCGGAGAATTGATCTGGTGAGTAACTACTGGGAGAAAGGATGCGACGGAGATGTGTAGGAACCAGTGCTTTGAGATTATACTACTAGATTCCGTTGTGAACAGAGGATCTAAAGGTGATGCTTGTTGAAAGAGGCGGAGATTAAGTGGTGGACGAGTGGTTCGTACGGGCTGAGGGGTGAGTCAAGTTTGAATAGATAGAGGATCGTGGTTTTTGCCAATTTGGTCCGTTTGCTTCATTCTTGAAGGTAAGGGTATCTGAGTCAAGGATGATGAGATCTGAAATTAGGGGCTGAGAAGGAGTTGTGGGAGATTTTAAGGGAAGTAAATTCTGAGCATCTGAGGAATCTAAGTAGAAGGACGGCTGAAAGGATGGTTTGTTGAGCTTGGAAGATCAGTTCGTTTACACGGGGGTTAGGTGAAGTGTAGTTTGTGAAAATGAAGGTACCGAGGTTGGGTTGCATTTGCATGCGGAGCCAAGGATCTGAATTTCTGTAACTGAAAACGAAAAAGAATAGAATTAAATTCTATCTGCGATCGAATTAAATGGACCTGAGGTGTGAACAGCTTTAGTGGTGAACTGATGCTTAATGGAGTGCCAAGTGAGACGACGGATAAAAGGCAAGATTTCTAGCGATTTGGAGCAACTTTTTTTTTTTTTTTTTTTTTTTTTGATGTGGACTGCGGCGAGATTGAACAGAGTGGAGTAGAATAGATTTTGACCATTCATGTCCCCAAAGGAGGGCAGCGACGAGGACCGCATATAAGTCCAGAGAGCGCAGAAGAATCGCGCGGCTGCGCAGATGAAGTTCTCCGGCCAAGCAGAAGCGACCAGAGGAAGGAGCGGCATCTGTGAATAGCTTAATATCAAAAGAGCTGGAAGCTGCGTTGGCGTAGAAGAAAAACCCGTTCGATTGCAGAGGAGGCACAGCCAGAAATGGAGCTCTGACGTGCAGTATCAGTTGAGCATAACGAATGGTGGAGGGCTCGGACGAAAAAGCCAAACGGAGGAGGCGGGAAATGAAAGAACGACCCTGGGTTCGATTTTGGGTTGTGATTAAAGTGGCCGAGGGGGGAAAGACGGTGCTAGATACGGGCGGGGAGACTTGAAAGGAGGCGGAGTCCAGAAAGATCCCAAGAAACTCGAGAGATGTGGAGGGACCAACGGAGTTCTCCGACGGCGGGGCACGGAGGCGAGTGAAAGCGCTGGTCATGGCTTCAAGACCCATCGAGAGGGGAGAGGAAGGAGGACCGATGACGAAGTTACCCAGGAGGTGGAGCACGAACTGGGGCCCGTGTTAAGCAAATCCAGCAGAGCGCCTTAGCAAAGGAGTCGAAGCTTGGGGTTACTTTGCACCCGAAAGCAAGGTGAACTGAGAAACGGACTCTGAAAAGGCGCCAGGAGTCAGGATGGAGAGGGAGGATTTTGAAAGCTGAAACCACGTCAGCCTTAGACAGCCAGGCCCATCGCGGGATGGGGAGCTTCGTCCCGCAAACACACGTCAATGAAGTTCCAGATCCGGGGCGTCTTGGAATGTAGCAGGGTTCCAGTGTTGGAGATGAACCGCAGCGCGAGCTGAGGGGGCGGCGCTGTAGATGGAGAATGAAGGTCATGAAGCTCCAGCAAGGAGCTGAGCGGGTGCTGCAGCCCGGTGAGAAACGGCGAGAGAGGAGGCGGGAAGAGAATTGACGGAGTAAAGGAAGGAGAAACGCTGGCTGGAAGGGACGGGTTGGAGAATAGTGTTGCCAACTGCTCAGTAAGGAAAGTAGCCATTGGCTGCAATTTGTGATTAAAACCCCTTAAATGTTAGAATGTTACAAATGAACTCTAACAAATGAACTACGTCCGTTGCTTTTATAAATAGGCAGAGACTTCTGAAAATAACTCCATTTTAACGTAAATTTCATGATTACGTTTTTTTTTTATTTTATTTATTTATTTATTTTTTTGGACAGTCAGCGGCGGCTTTAGGTATGCGCAGTTCGTTGCAGCGTGTTCGAAGAGCGGTGTGAGTGTGTGGTCTGACTGAGACTGCGCTGTGAGTGTCGTGGGCGGGGCTCGCGGCAGCACCTGCTGCTCGCTGAGGAGAAACTGAAGAGCATGTGTGTTCATTTAAACTCCCAATAACAAACAAAAACTACGTTGGCAAGTTGGCAACACTGTTGGAGAACAGCAGGAGGAACGCAGAAATGGAGAAAGAGGATGACAGAGAGGGGGTTCGAACGACTGAGGGGAAGAGGGAAACGAGAGAGACGAGAGAAACGAGGCGCTGAGGCGAAGTTGGTGCCGCGCCAGGGGTGCGAGAGCTGCAGCAGCGGCGAGGGGGTTTGGACGACTGAGGGAGGGGGAGTTGGACAACTGAGGGAGGGGGAGTTGGACGACTGAGGGAGGGGGAGTTGGACGACTGAGGGGAAGAGAGACGAGAGAGGAGAGACGAGGCGAAGTTGGTGCCGCGCCAGGGGCGCGAGAGCTGCAGCGGCAGCGAGTTGAGCGGGTGACGTCATCAGGCCGCGACGCCGGTGCGGCACCAACTTCGCCTCAGCGCCTCGTCTCTCCTCTCTCGTCTCTCTTCCCCTCAGTCGTCCAACTCCCCCTCCCTCAGTCGTCCAACTCCCCCTCCCTCAGTCGTCCAACTCCCCCTCCCTCAGTCGTCCAACTCCCCCTCCCTCAGTTGTCCAACTCCCCCTCCCTCAGTCGTCCAAACCCCCTCGCCGCTGCTGCAGCTCTCGCACCCCTGGCGCGGCACCAACTTCGCCTCAGCGCCTCGTTTCTCTCGTCTCTCTCGTTTCCCTCTTCCCCTCAGTCGTTCGAACCCCCTCTGTGTCATCCTCTTTCTCCATTTCTGCGTTCCTCCTGCTGTTCTCCAACAGTGTTGCCAACTTGCCAACGTAGTTTTTGTTTGTTATTGGGAGTTTAAATGAACACACATGCTCTTCAGTTTCTCCTCAGCGAGCAGCAGGTGAGAAAACCTGTTAATTTATTGGAATTAGTTTGACTTTATATAATTTACTATTATAAACATGGTTAGAATAAGAAGCGTACACAAATATTATGATCTGAATTTTATTAATTTTATTATTTGTACATGTACAGTTTAATGTTTCAAAAATCTACATTTTTGTTCTCTTAATGAGTTAAATGGAAATGTAATCATTTAATACATTTTTTTTATGATATAAAGATGGCAACCCTAGCTATAAAAATGAATGATAATGATTGTGACCTGCAGCTTCTGGCTAGAATTGTCCGTGCTGCAAAAATCCTGTCCACATGAAAGAGCAGGAGTTACTTCTGTTGTACAAGTTCATCAGAGTTACCAGCCTCAGAAACTGCAAGTTAACATCCTAACCCCAGATAAGAGCCAATTAAATGCTTCTACACAGAGTATTTTGGTTTGTTGAACACTTTTAAGTTACTAAATAATTCCTTATGTGTTCCTTCATGGTCTGAATAATTTCAGTATTCATTTACAATGTAGTAAAAACATAAAAATAAAAAACCTTGTGCCTAAACTTTTGTCTGGTACTGTACTCAACATGCTGCTGTGGTGAACTGCAGCTTAATATGAGATATCTCACGTGAAACATTCAAACACTGCCCATCACTGCAGCTAATAACATTCTGCTAGATTAGTTCCTCTAGATGGCGTCGCGTTTTTAGGTCGCGATTCATTCTGAATTCAATCACCTGAAGACACCTGGGTCAGGGTGTATTCTAATAAGCGCAGTCCTACATGCTGCTAACGTTTGACTGACAGATTCGTTTTCCCCTCATATCCAATATTGAACATCACTTTCTGAAGATCTGGGAGCTGGGAATCATATAGCTTCTCCGGCTGTAATACTGATTGAACACGACCATCATAAAATAAAATAAATCAAAATATCAAAACTGAGCGTATGTCTATGAGTGCCACTGCAGATGCTGACAGAATTACCGACTATCTCTATATCCCGCCCTCACAAAAGCAATGCATAAACAAAAACCCGCTCACTCTCAGCATGTGGGCATGTGCTTGTGTTTCGGCTAATCCTGTTGTTAGCGGGCTTTGCAGTAAGCAGCAGAACGGCTGTTGGGAACAGACTGCTCTATACATGATAAATCACATCTCTCTGGCAGGGTGACAGAAATACTGATAAATGCTAACCCTGATTTATATGGCTTCTATGCAATCTGCACGACTATAAAGCGCATTCTAAATTCTCCTACGTATTATGGACAAACCCATATACGTACGATGCCGGTGTTGGGCCGAATTCAGCCCCCCTGCCAGAATTCAGCACCCCTTCTTTCTGATGACCCAAACATGAAATAAACGTGACTGAGACAACCGTGATTTGGGCACATATTTTTAAGTAAAGATAACGTGAATTATCTCTGCTTTTATTAAGAAAACGATGCGTACGCGCTCCCGAAAGGGGGTGCTTTTCATGGCGAAGTGCAGATTTCAACACCCCCGCCAGGAAAAGCACCCCCTCACGTGAGAGGCTGCATGTGACATGATTATTTTTCATTAGCTTAGAAGAGTATCTTAGGTATTTCCATTTTCTAAGTAAAATTAAACCAAGAAGACAGTGCACATGCGGTCCCGAGAGGGGGTGCTTTTCCTGACGGGGGTGCTGAATTTGGTATAACACTGGCACTCAGCACACATGAATCACAAACCATGAAGATCGTAAAAATCATCATACACCGTGTTCCAAGTGATATTTTTCTCAGATTTTCCTAAATAATCAATGCAAATGAATTCTAAAGACTATTCTATAGAATTCTGTAGCTCCATCCAGAACTTCTGGTGATGAGATGGAATGGTGATCATCATCATTGCTCACAGCATTTCTCAAAAATCAGCTTTACAAAAAGCAAAAACCTCAATGGAAGTCAATAAAGCCTCAGAATAAAACACCTGGGTCCTACATGCTGCTATCGTTTGACTGACAGCTTCGATTTTTCCTCATATTCAATAATGAACATTACTTTCTGAAGACCTGGAGCCTGGAAATACTGCAATACAGCAGCGCTGCTGATTGAACACGACCATAAGTGTCAATATATCAATATAATATATGCCTTCTGTGTTGCAACATTTTTCAACACAGACAGCAACATTTTCATTTAAACAATAATTTTTCAAGATTTACTTAAGTTCTTTGTATATACAGTTCCTGTATCAGTTTCTATGATTTTGCTATTTATAGGTACATGTTTGAGTAAAATGAACATTGTTGTTTTATTCTATAAACTACAGACAACATCTTCCTCTTGATTATATTCCAGAGGTATGGTAATTGATCAATTTGGTAAAATCAAAGAAACTTATCATTTTTAAGGGGTCTCTTATTTTTTCCAGAGCTGTACAATGCTGTGAAAACAGACAAAACAAAAGGTGCCGACAGTAAAATATGGTGGTAGTAGAGTGTTTTTTATTTTTTTTACATACTAAAAGTACATATTTTAAATAAATTAGAAATGATGTGGAACTAATTTATAACTGTTAATAGACTTAGCACAAAACTAAACATTATACTTCATTATACTTAATATTTCATGTTAATTCATTTTGAACTTAATATAATTAAATTAAGTATTTAATATTCTTTTTTTTTAAATAACTGTATTAATAAACTGTGCCTAAAACATACTGTCACGGATGAGTCGGAGGGATGTAGGTGCAGATAAAAGATCTATTTAAACAAACATAATATACTGTACAAAAGCACAACTGAAAGCAAACATGGGTAACATAACAACTAAGAAACAAGACTGGGAAACTAAATTAACAAAGACAAGAACTAAGACTAGGCTAAGGTAAGAAAAGAAGAAACTCTATAACAACACTAGGAACAACACTGAGATCTAAGACTAGACAAACTTAACATGCAAACATGGAATCTATGGAACACAACTCAAACTAAACACACAAAACAACAGACCTGGACAAAAGAAACACAAAAAATACAAAAGACTCAACCAGGAAACACTGAAACTATAGGCTATATATACACAGAGAGGATAAGAAACACCTGGGGAAGGAATCAAGGGGACGGGTTTACAAACAAGAAACATGGTGACAACACTAATGACTTGTGAGGGGCTAAGGCAGAGACAGAACAATAACACAACAAAGCCATGTGCTCTAGTAGCACGTGGGGGAGTAACCAAAACACGAGAACAGAGGACAGAAGCAGAATACAGACACAGGCTTCGGTGTGACATACATTATTTTTATTAGCATTAATTCACAAATTAATATATTTAGTGTTTTTTTTTTACTAAAATATATAAAGATATTTTTTACAATGTAATAATCTAACGATAAAAGGCTTTATCTTGGGAACGCAAAACGCACCTTGAATTCTAGCAGCATACATATGTATGTATATGTAAATATATACGTGGCATCACGCTGACAGTGATACACAACTGATGCCTTTTTTATGAGGACATTACCCATCATTCTATCAGATGCATGCGCCTCATTTGAATATCTCCATTATGCATGGGTGCGCCGGCTCGTGGTTGGTTAGATACGGGTTGTTTCTGATTCGCGTGGCTAAGAGTGCTTGGCCCCCTACTGCACTAATGACTATGAGAAGTACTTTACAATGATTAGAATGTTAACATGCAAGCATTCCAGCACACGTGTTCATATGTGTGTGTGTGTGTGTGTGTGTGTGTGTGTGCGAGGGTATGTTTGTGTGTGTGTGTGGGCAGGGATTGAGTAAGAGCAAATCCATGTACAGTATGTTTGACACATTCTCATTTAAATTATATATCAGAAACCAGCATTTCTGTGTTTCTAGAATTTGCAAAAATAAGAATAACAGTGATAAAAATATTACGATTTCTATACCCTATAAAAATCTGGCATTTCCACCATTTTTAAGAATGTGTGTGTATGTGTGTGTGTGTGTGCCCTCGGAGTGTTTTGTGCCTTTAGCACATTAAGCTTCCTGGAGCAGCGGGCGATCTCTGTGCAGTGCATCACTAGCCTGCTCCTTCACACTCTGTCACACCATGACCAGTTAGCATCTGCAGATGCAGTCTGGCAGTAGCTTGCTACAGGCATGGGATAACGGGAGATGTGTGTGTGTGTGTGTGTGTGTGTGTGTGTGTGTGTGTGCAGGATCACAGCCTCAGACTTGCTGATCAGAGGCACATATTGCTGTTCTCTTGAAATTACATTTGGTTTTACGTTTTCATCCGTGTTACATAGTAACAATGCAACACCACTGATGGCACAGTTAGTTTGAAAAACACTCCCCGAGACGCAAGAAAGAAAGTAAAATATACTGTAAGTGAATCTGCAGTAATGTTTTGTGTTTACTGACTGGTAAAACATGCACAATTGTGTTTAGGGCATAAGACTAGCGTGTGATTGGGGGAGAGCATAGGTGGGGGGTGGCCGAGAGAGCACGGGTTTTGTATGTGTGTGTGTGTGTGTGTGTGTGTGTGATGTGAACAGTGGGCATCTCTTTGTGGGTGTGTGAGGAGCAGAAGAAGGGAAGCTCAATGTGTGTGTGTATGTGTGTGTGTGTGATGTGGAGAGCGTGGCATCTTTTTGTGTGTGTGTGTGTGTGTTTGAGGAGCAGAAGAAGGGAGGCTCGCTGTGTGTGTGTCTGTGTGTGTGAGAAGCAGAAGAAGGTGAAGCTCGTGGTGTGTGTGTGTGATGTGGAGAGTGTGGAATCTTTTTGTGTGTGTGTGTGTGTGTGAGAAGCAGAAGAAGGGAGGCTCGCTGTGTGTGTGATGTGGAGAGCGTGGCATCTTTTTGTGTGTGTGTGAGGAGCAGAAGAAGTGGGGATCGCTGTGTGTGTGTGTGTGTGTGTGTGTTCAGCCCGAGTGCTAGTTTTAGCCTGTTAGCTAGTTAGCTTGCTAGACAGTTCCAGTAATAAAGCGACGACTGTAAACTTCTTTCTTGTCCATTCTTTCAACGCATCCAGCCAGACACTAGAATATATTTTTACTACGGAAAGTGACAAAAAAGTAACGTACAGTCATTTGGATAAGTAACTTTATTCTGATTACTGGATTGGAAATAGTAACACATCAGATTACTAAGTAACACATTACTGACATCACTGTTGTTCACATACTGCTACTGTCACTGACACAGATACTATGCCATGACCAGCTGCATCGGCAAACCTTTCCCTAATTAAAAATGTATGAAAAAGGGATGGTTTTTGGATGTGCTATCAACACTCTAGTACTCTTATTCGAGCTGCATGGGATGGATTATCACAGGACACCATTAGGAACCTCTACAACTCCACGCTGAGACATATGGCATGTTGTAGTGTTACAGACGCATTACACAGTATTTCCGTATGTGTGGCACAATAAATAAAATGGCACCACTTTGAAATAAGACTGCCTTTATAATGGGTTTATAAATGGTTTACAATTAGTTTATTAATGGTTACTAATTAGGTTGTAAATGCCTTAAAAATCATTAATAATCAGTTATAACGCATACATAGAAAGGGCAACAATGACCTGTTGTTTGCCAAATAGTGAACCCACAGCCATCTATACTGTTGCCCTTTCTATGTATGTGTTATAACTGATTATTAATGATTTTTAAGGCATTTACAACCTAATTAGTAGTAGTCTTATTTTAAAGTGGTACCAATAAAATATAGCACAAAAAGTATGGATATTTTTAAATATTTGTGTTTGGTAGATTTGGTAGATTTTCTTTGTTGTAACAATGCTTCTTAGTAATACATCTTATATCATTGGAAAGCCTGTTCTTTTCTCTTTTAAATGGAGCCACATTTGTGCGGAACATGCAACTGTGTGATGAGCAGCAGAGCTGAGTGTGTGGTTTTCAGTCATGAAAAATCGTCCAAATCCTCTTCCTTCTGGATGCAGCTGTTCTTGCAACCATTTTTTGACAATATATATAAACAGATGGATGTCAATGCCCACATGCACATTATTTTAAGTGGAGCAGTGTGTGCTGTCTGCATGTAATGAGAAATAGTCTGGAATAGGACACTCACACACACACACACATACTGTACACACACACACACACACATAGACACAGACAGACACTGAGGATGGACTGACGGAGTCAGCAAGATTCATCTTCTGTGAGATCCTGCAAGCACTTGTGAGGTCATGTTTGATCTTGTCACATTACACTGTGTGTGTGTGTGTGTGTGTGTGTGTGAGTGTGTGTGTGTGTGTGTGTGTGTGTGTGTGACAGTGTGTTATGTCGGGGCACTCACGTGTGCGAGGCGGTCGAAGCGGGCGAAGAGTTCATTGAGCATTCGGACGAGCTCCTGAGCCGAGAGGGTGGTGGACAGGTTAGTGAAACCCTTCACATCAGCAAAGAGAATACTGTAGGATAAACACACACACACACACCCGAGATAGAGAGAAAATTAGCATGTAGACAATAAGAAAGCAAAAAAAAGTTTCATTTCTAACCCAATAATATTTTATTTGATTTATTTCTAACTTTAATTAAGCTAGGCCAATTGTCCAATCCAGCTGCTGCTCAGCTGTATATCCACAACTGTGCTCTCTCAGGGCTCCAGCAGCTGATGGCAAGCTGCATCACCAGGATTCACATAGAAAACAGGCTTCTTTGTGAATGTAACAACACTGGAGTCTTCCACTAGAGGCACATCAGAGGCTGTTCTAGTAAAAGATCCTAGATATGTTCAGCGTGATTGGAAGGACGCAGCTGATGTATCCTTTGTGGCCCTCGGTTGCCCATAAAGACCTAAAATGAACTCCTTTTACATTGATTTTAAGCAGGACTGGTATGTTTCATTACTTTAAAGGAACACATTTCAGCTATTAACAGAAAAAATAAGGTTTAGGCTTTAGTGGCTCTTTAAGGGTCAATCCACCACCATGTTTAACAGCCAAGAAAAAACATGAAGTTTGGTTTCACTGCCAGAGATTAAGCCTAGTCCTGGGCTAAACAGCACATTTAATAAAAAAAATAGCATTGAAATGACAATATGGTGAACTATATGTATGCTTAATACATGTCTGGGAAACGCACCCTACTTTATCTATTTAATTCGGCTTGAAATTTAATTAAAAAAAAAATACAGAATGCTAAACACTGCAATAGTTCATACTTTCATCACTTTCATTAAAGATGTACACCACCAGGGTACACAAACTCTCTTTGGTTTATTTTAACTCTTAAGAAAGGAGAGCATACATACTGTTTAGACCGAGCAAGGGTTAAATTAAGTACATTTTACTCCTCTTCTCTCCTCTTCCACTTAAGAGTATATAAAATTGAAAAATTTTACCAAGTTTAATATTTAAAAAAAAAATTTTTTAGGACAAATTCAGGCAGAAATACAAAAATAAATGGATTAATAAGCACCACTGTATATGCCATGGTAATTTTATCATTTATCATAAATATTTTTCTTGAATGTGCTTTTTGTACTTTTTTGATTTAAGAACTGTGTAATTGCTGTTACCCATCACTAATCCTGCTCAATCCTCAGCGGAGAAGCAACACAACTGACCAGATATAATTTGGGTTGTGGACCATTCTTAAACCCATTTCACGCATAATGAGTTAAACGCACAGCTTGACACAGCAATACGTTTCAAAATGAATCAATAAAGCATTTCACACCAGTAGAGCATGAAAATATTCTTTACATCTGTTTCTGACATGTGACACATGTGACAGTGTTTCAGTTTATACTGTAGGTTTAAGATGCGAGAAAAAAGTTTTTTTTCAGTATTATATTTTATATCATTTAGCCTACATTATGTCACACATCAAAAATAGAGAAAAAAACGACTTTGTGTGACAAAAATGGTTTGCAGTATTCTTGCGTAAATAGATCTACTGCATCTAGAAAAGGCCTCTAACAATAATAACATTATTGAGATATCATAGAGAATATCATCGCTGTCCAATGAATAACAAGCATCTCCATTTTTGTTGATTTTAGTTTACTGCGTAATTTGAACACACAGGCCTGAATTTTAGCTTTCTATAGCGCACTGGTAAATAGCGCACACAACAGCAGCGCTATTTTAAGATAATAATCGTAAAATGATAAGAATGATAAGAAATGATACAATTAATAATAATAAGCAAAGAAAATGGAAATATATTTTTTTAAAAGATAAACTCATGTGCGTGCGTGTGGCAGTTAAGAGGGATGAGATTTTAATTAATGTATTAATATATTTTATATTTTAATAAATGTGATCGGGTGATACGGAACAAATGCTAACGTATAGCTTTATAGATCTGTGTTTTTCACATTTTTAAAGTTTTGAATAATTAACGGCAGTGCAAGATGAGAGCAATGTGCTTTAACGTTTTTTTTTATATAAAAAATATTTCAGTTAATTTCAGTTAAATAATAGCGATATTAAATAAAATTCATTTATGTTTAGTCAAAGTGCGGCTTATGTATACATTTTACAGGTTGTAAGAAGCAGTAAAGCCACTCCATTGAATTATACAGGAGTTTCAGTTTAGTTCTCCAGCACAGAGACTGAAGCAGTATTAGCATTAGCTATTAACTGTTATCGGCCTATAGCCTGCTGCTAACCTCGGCTAGCACCGGTGGAGCAGCATTAGCCGCTAACCACTTTAAGCGCTAGCTCATTTGCCATTTAGAGGTGAGTATTACTATTTACTAGCGCTGTTAAGTGCTGCTAATTGCGGCTAGCGCTGTTGCTAACCGCGCTGTTGAAAATATTAGAAATCTAAGCTTACTGTAAATAAACAAAAGTTGCTTTACTCACCCAAATAAACCGTTTTCAGGAGCGAAATCTGTGTAGATTAACATCCAACGCTTGTTTGAATGTTTTTTTGTTTATTACATACATACAGTACATGTTTTTTTAAGTATTACAGTTTTGTTATTTAGGAGGGAAAACATGACGACATTCCTGTTCATTACTATTTTAGCTTAAAATGCGCCTTATAATCCAGTGCGACTTATGTATGAAAATAGACCATAAAACAGACATTCATTGATGGTACTTCTTATTATACACATTATTAATCCTGAATTAACCAGTATGTCCTAATTTGTTAGATTTTTTATTTACAATTTTCTATTTGTGATATTTATTTACAGGATATTTAAAACTATTCATATTCATATAACAGTATACAATCTCACTGCTCTTTAAAAGGGTGTATTTGTATTACTATACTATTGCATTATCGTAAATTAATTAATATAAATAATAAAATGATAATAATAACATTTATCACAGTTATTTTCTGGGACACTGGCATGGGTGTATCAGGCACCAGCTGCAATGCTGTGATGTAAATCCTGGATCTTTAAGTTAAGTATTTAGCTTTTTGCTCTATTGCAGTTACTACTGTAAATTGTTTTAATTTAAAGGAAAATTAAGGATTATATTTTATTTATTAACTCATAACATGATAAGAATGTATCATTAGACGTTAAGGAAACATGCTGAGTTTAAGCGCTGGCAGCTCTTCTCAGCAGAGCTTCAGCCAGTATTTTCTTACTTAAACTCTGCAGTAGCCTCCGAATCTGGCCATCGCCATACCCCAGTCCCATTTCCACACTCAGGGTTGCCAATTATAGCCAACAGCATGCAAACAGTGTACTGCAGCCATGGAAAAGGGCGAGCTGGCTATTTTTTTTTTCCTGAACAGGCAATCACTGAGCTTCAGTAAGGTTGCTAACCATAGCTAGTTAATTTATCACCACCACTAATGTAGTAAAGACAATGCAAAGACATTTTGGAGTAATAGATTTTGGTGTCTGTAGCCATTTCACAGAGTCACTCATATTTATTACTGATTGTTCCTTTAAACTATTTGGTTTAGCACATTTCTTGGCGTCCCTCAGGGTTCTCTTCTAGGACATTTAGAACTGATATTAAGAGAGTAGAGTAGATATGAGAGAGACTAGATTTAAGTAGTCATGTAAACAGCATAGTCTATTTTCTTAGAGTTTAGTTAAGTAAAATAAAACTGATTAAGAAAATAAAAGGCTCAGTTATGGTATTTCTCAGTGGGCTTTCCTCAGTCTGTGGATAATTAAAAAAACAGACAATGGTAGTGGAAATAAACTAGCAGTGTTTAACACAGCCAATGAAAGGCCAATTAGAACACTCACTCATTAGGACTTCCCCATCACTAAGAGGGTGAAGGCTAGAGCATGCCTCCTCTGATACATTTGAATTTAAACAAATTGGCCAATTTTCATTCTGCCACTGATATGTTTTTACTAGGAAAATGCTGGATCCCCAGCTATGATACATCAGCTAACAGATTGACTGTTGTCAGGGTTTTAATGAGTCAGTTGCGCAGCTGTATTTAGAAACACGCCAGAAATTTACCTGAACACACCTCGATTTCAATTCCAGACCAGGTTTATACATAAACTCTGACACTATTTCAACAGCTTGGGCACAAGGCGTGGAAATAGACTGTTGAGGGGGTGTAAGATAGCAACGAGCATCGTGATGCACCTTGCGCAGAGTGTACGAAGATATAAACACTGGCCCTGCTGCTGGTGGTGTTTTTGTTGATGTGGTGCTGTGCTGGTGTTTACCTGACATTTTCATAGCGGTGGATGTAGATGCGGTGAAACTGGTGCTGCAGGTTCTCGTCCTCCACGGTACTCATATCATTAATCATCTCCAGCACCACGAACCGGGGCAGCACCGACAACACCAGCCGCTCCTGACACAAGGGAAAGAGTAATGCAGTTCACTTACCCTTCAATTACAAATGCACATCACACACACACACACACACTCACCTACACACAACCTTAGCCTTTACAGCTGTTTACAACACAGCGATAAACTGTAATTGAGCTGTGAAGGACAGTATAGACAGATGTGTATGATGAATGTCTCCATAGTCTCCAGAGGTGTCAAGGGCATGTGTATGATTATTACTGACCCAACCTATTCACTGTATGCCAGACCTACGACACGCATATGTCATAACTCATATCTTCAAATCAACACCATCTACATGCAAAAGAAAAAATCCCTGCTTAACTTTTAATGAAAGTCAATGTAAAAAGATCTTATTTCATGTTACCTTGGAGCACTTCTACTGGTCTCGTCAAACTAATATAAATTATATGTTTTAGTGAAATGAACATTGTTGTTTTATTCTATAAACTACAGACAACATTTCTCCCAAATTCCAAATAAAAAGTTTGTCATTTAGAGCATTTATTTGCAGAAAATAAGAAATGGCTGAATAAACAAAAATGATGCAGAGCTTTCAGACCTCAAATAATGCAAAGAAAACAAGTTCATATTCATGAAGTTTTAAAAGTTCAAAAATCAATATTTGGTGGAATAACCCTGGTTTTTAATTACAGTTTTCATGCATCCTGGCTTATTCTCCTCCACCAGTCTTACACACTGCTTTTGAATAACTTTATGCCTTTACTCCTGGTGCAAAAATTCAAGCAATTCAGCTTGGTTTGCTGTCTTGTAAACATTCACCCTCCTCTTGGTTATATTCCAGAGGTGTTTAATGGGGTTCAGGTGTAAAGATTGGGCTGGCCATGACAGGGTCTAGATCTGGGGGTCCTTCATCCGCAACTTGATTTCTCATTTTCTGCAAAATAAATGCTCTAAATGAAAATATTTTTTTGATTTGGAATTTGGGAGAAATGTTGTCTGTGGTTTATAGACTAAAAAGACAAAGTTAATTTTACTCAAACATATACCTATAAATAGGTATATGTAAAAACACATACCTAGAAAATCAGAGGATCTTATCATTTTGAAGTGGTCCTCAAATTTTCTTTTCTTGGATCTGTATATTGCAGTATTTTTTTCAGTATCATCATATTACATTTTTAATTCTTCAATTTAATATTAGATTTATTAGGATTTGGATGGTGAGACACAGAAATGCTCCAATTTCTCAGACTAAACTAAACTAAGGAGTGGAAAAATCTGGACTGGAAACTGTAATAAAGGTAAAGGTGGACATATCATAATGTGTAAAATCTGCATTTATGTTAGGATTACTAAGGCTTATCATCAAATGTTTGGACATACCTTCTAATTCAAGGTCTTTACTTATTATTTGTTTCTACATTGTAAATGAATACTGAAGTGATCCAGACTATGAAGGAACACATAAGGAATTATGTAGTAACTTAAAAGTGGTGACTCTTATCTGGGTTAAGCTGTTAACTTGCATTTTTTAAGGCTGGTAACTCTGATGAACTTATCCTGTACAACAGAGAAAACTCTTGCTCTTCTTTTCTGGGGTGGTCCTGATGAGAGCCAGTTTCATCATAATGTTTTTGATGGTCTTTGTGACTATAAAGGATACTTTCAAAGTTCTTGAACATTTTTTTTAAGAATGACTGGCCTTTATTTCTTAAAGTATTTTTTTCTTTACTTAGTTGATTAGTTCTTGCCATAATTATGGAGTGTAGAGCTATTCACTGTGTACCTGTAACTCTACCTCTTCACAACTTTACAACTGATGCTCTCAAACACATGAAGAGACAAGAAATTCAAGTTATTAACTCTTGATAAGTTCAGCACAGCTGTTAACTGAAAGCTGAGCATTCCAGGTGACTTTATTGATTGAGAAAATCCAGCCAAGATGTGCAAAACTGTCATATAAACAAGAGTTACTTTAAAGAGTCTAAAATATAAAACATATTCTGGTTTATTTAACACTTTTATGTTTAGTAAATAATTCCATATATTGTTCTTCATGGATCTACAATACAGTTTTTTTTTACATTTGACTGGTAGATGCTGAAAAAGTAACTTAAACACTTTAAACAAGTTAAATACAGAAAGGGAATGAAAGCTATACAATATTGTATTGTGTAAAATTATAGTTAAAGGTAAAATCAGTGTATAAATACTATATATATATATATATATATATATATATATATATATATATATATATATATATATATATATATATATATGAAGTAAATCCGATCTGAAATTGGGTAAAATAAGGTGAATCTCACTTTTTCTCTCTATCTCTGTCTCTCTCTCTTTCTCTCTCACACACAAACATAAACACACACACACATAGAAACAATTACACACCACACACACACACACACACACACACACACACCACAAACAGAGCATACTGCTATATCATCCCTCTTCCAGGAATTCCTCTCCTGCGGGTGAGGGAAGGTAAAGTAATTGATTTAAAGATGAGAAGGGCAATCTCAGGAGAAAGAACGAGACAGGAGAGTACCGAGGAAAAGGTTCGCAGACTCCTTAGGGAATATTTCCTCTCTCCCTCTCTCTCTTTCTGTTTCTCTCTCTCCCTCAGAGAGCTCTCAGGCTGTTTGGTGAAGAGGGATTCATTTGCCAGTCAAGTGGGGCCCATGCTGCTGCCAGAATATGCGTGTGTGTGTGTGTGTGTGTGTGTGTGTTCTCTCAGGGTGTGTTGGCATGTTAATTCTTGTGCTATTATGCTTTAGAGCTGAACAATATGACAGAACCTCTGTGTCCTGATTCAGCAGCTGCATCTGTCCTCTGATTGTTTTCTGATATATCAACCCTTGTTTCATCTTAAGGGTTAAAACTGATCCACCTCCATCAGTTTTACCTTCTTTTAATTTAGCTGAGTCATTTACCCATTACCCACTTATTAGGACCCCCACTTTCACTAGCACTAGTTCTGACACTAGGAGGATGTGGACAAACGCATGCCTCCTCCGATACATCCCTTGTGAAAAGGAAGAATCCTTAAGAGCTTTAAAAGTATGTTTAAATTTGGTCAAGAATACTAAAATTACATTTTCAATCTAATATACTTTAATATTTAAAAATAAACATTAATTATACTTTTTCTGTATTCCCATAAAATGTATATTTAAGCAATATGCTTTAAGTTACAGGTTGTGTTAATACGAAATATATTTAGTGGCATTAAATACAGCCTAAAGTGCACTTGTTCATTTTGTGTTAATCTTGTTTACTTACACAAAAGTCACAAGTGCACATGTGTTAATTTTGTTTAGGAAAATTATGCTGAAAAATATTAATTGATAACCTTTTTTCATGACAAAACCCACACAGGGCTAGATTAGTTTGCATAGCTTTTTTTTATCTTTTATCTTTGTCTGATATTAAAGTTTGTTTGATCATCGAAAAAATATTAGTATAAAAAAAGCAAAAATAAAAGAAATCTGTAAAGGGCAAATTCTTTTTCACACCACTTTATACACGATAAATAAAATAAAATAGAAACGTGCATGGAATCAAACAGATAAAAAAGGCAGTGCAATAATGGATAAAGCAAAGTGCAAGAGGTGCAGTTATCAGTATATAATACACTACTGTAGTGTTATAGTAGTGTATATAATACACTACTGAGTAATGTGCATATACAGGTGCTGGTCAACGAATTAGAATAATTTGAAATAGTGCAATCATGAAATTCTTTGAATGCATTTTTTGTGCAGAAAGCAAATCAGGTGTTCACCGCACCTGTCCTACTCGTTAAACTAATCACAGAACTCGTTACCTGGAAAAAAATTTGCTCAGCTGAGCTTTCCAAAAGGCCCATTTAGGCCATTTAACTGTGACACTGTTGTTTTATTGAATTAGAATAATGGAGAAACCGTTTCATTGAATTAGAATAATTTTTATTATAATTACAATCATCACTTTCTCAGTATTTTGTGGCTGCCCCCTTGGCTTGTATGGGGAAGCAGAGTTTCCCTACACCTCGAGCGGACATGCATCCCCAGACCATAACGCTCTGGGGAAACTTGACGGATCTTTTCACGCACTCGTGGTTGTAGGTTTCACCACCACGACGCCAGACACGAGGACCTTGGTCACCGAAGGAGATGCAGAAGCGTGATTCGTCACTGAAGACCACTTTCTGCCAGTCTTCAGCAGTCCACTCGCCGTGTTCTTTGGCCCACTTCAACCGTTTCTCCATTTGTTTCTTGTTCAGCAACGGTTTTACTGCAGGAACGCGAGATTTGAAGCCGAGTTTGCGCAGACGACGGTAAGTGGTTGATCTGGAGACGTCAGCGCCGGTCTGCTTGTTCCACAAGTCGGTGAGCTCGGAAGTGGACTTGAACCGGTTGCTGACTGCGATCTTTCTCAGCTGCTTGTTGTCGCGAGCAGAAGTTTTTCGGACGCCGGAACAGTTGGTGCGCTTGCTGCAGTTTTTCTTGAGAGCTTTGCAGACGGAAGACTGTCTGATGCCGAGCTGCTCAGCAATTTTAGTTTGGGTCAAGCCTTGTTAGCGAAGGGCTTGAATTTGAGCCACTATTCCGGTTGAGAGGTCGCACTGCTTACCCATGATTGATTGATTTTACAACTTAGAAATTCTACTCAACCCTGACTTTATACTGCACAGTGAACACTCTTCACAGAAAACAAAAATTCGAGCATTTATTCTAATTCAATGAAACGGTTTCTCCATTATTCTAATTCAATAAAACAACAGTGTCACAGTTAAATGGCCTAAATGGGCCTTTTGGAAAGCTCAGCTGAGCAAATTTTTTTCAGGTAACGAGTTCTGTGATTAATCTAACGAGTAGGACAGGTGCGGTGAACACCTGATTTGCTTTCTGCACAAAAAATGCATTCAAAGAATTTCATGATTGCACTATTTCAAATTATTCTAATTCTTTGACCAGCACCTGTATAGGCATTTAGGTATTTAGTAAAGTGTCTAGCGTGTCCAGAAGTGCAGGTGTATAGAAAGTACAGTAAAGTATCAATAATGTAGATAAATAAACCTATAATTTAGCTGTTCTCCTCTCTCTTTAGACCACACTGGGAGAAGCTGAAGAGCCTGATGGCTCTCGGGACAAAGGACCTCCTCAGTCTGACTAAATGTGATCAAAACGTAGCTAAAATTATTATACATTTAAGTCTTTTGATTGTTCTCTGAGACTCCGGCTGCTGATGCCGAAATCGAATTATTGCCTGACTTCCATCTGAAAGTCCGATTACTCAAGTTCATGTAAACACACTAATCACATTACTGACAGCCTGTGAAGATTGTGAAGTGCATGTAAACATAGTTGATTAATCAAAAATGATTTTTGCTGTAAAGAGGACCCACCGAAGGACACACAGACCTTCTTTCTTGGTAAAAACACCCATGTGGAACATCTTTCACTGGTCAGGAAGCTCACAGCACGCTGTAGGTAGACCTTTTGTAATTGTTTTAGGAACTCAAACTCATATTTCAGACCACTGCTATATTAAAGCAAAGTCCAAACTGTGTTAACCTTTAACAGATCGTTTATTGTGCCAGCCAGCAGTGCTCTTCATCTCTACCCAGAGGAAAAAAACTTAGGGAAAAAACTACACAACTATGAAGTCAGATGGAAAGACAAAGGGGAATTTCAGCATCTAAAAATGTTAAAGCATTGCTAATGATGGAGCTGAGCAAATCAGAACTGAAGGTCTACACTTGGAGTATGCCAAATCTGTAGAGCTCACATCACATCTTGCTGATGAGAAACTAACTTTGGGTTGTGATGGATGAGAAAAAAACTAATTAAATTTGTTGAATACACAATAGGAATAACTGTGTTAGTGTTAATTAAGCTATATAGATATACAGTACCAGTCAAATCTGCATTGTAGGTTATTACTTAATCAGTATTATTATTAAGTCATCTAAACTACGGTATGTTTATATTTTAGATTATTTAAAGCAGCACCTCTTGCTTAGATTACACAGTTTTGCACATCTTGGCTGGATTTTCTCAGTCAGCTTTATGAAGTAAAGTCACCTGGAATGTTCAGCTTTCAGTTAACAGCTGTGTTGAACTTATCAAGAGTTAATTACTTGAATTTCTTGTCTCTTGTGTTTGAGAGCATCAGTAGTAAAGTTGTGAAGAGGTAGAGTTACAGGTAAACAGTGAATAGCTCGATTTGAGAAATGTTCTAATCCAGATATATTATATCAAGATCTACTCAACTAAGTAAAGAAAATAATGATTTTAAGACATGAAGGTCAGCCAATCAGGAATATTTCAAGAACTTTGAATGAATCCTCAAGTAACGTTGTTAATGATGGAACTGGCTCTCATCAGGACCTCCACTGGAATGGAGTAGCAAAGTTTCCTCTGTCGTACAGGATAAGTTCATCAGAGTTATGAGCCTCAAAAAACGCAAATAAGAGCACCTACATTCTGAGTATTTTGGTTTGTTTAACACTTTTAAGTTACTACATGATTTCTCATGTGTTCCTTCATAGTCTGGATGACTTTAGTATTCATTTACAATATAGGGAAAATTTTTAAAAGATGTGTCTATCCTGTTGTCTTTAATTGATGTTAAATTGATGTTAAAGTATGAATGTTTTTTCACCCTTTTTAATCATTTTTACTGAGTAATTCCTGGTCATTCTAGCATTAAAGTGGTTGTGGTTCAGAAGGGCTGAGGCTGTGTGGGGAAGGGAGTGAGTTTGTGCTTCTACAGCAAGCTTGGAGGGGGGTGGGTCTGGGACGCCAGACTTCACTGTTGAGCCTTCTGGAGGTGTCGTGGGCCTAATTCAGCGAAACACTGACGAAGGAAGGTGCCTGCCTGATGACCCCTGAGAAGAGCTTGCACTGAAGTTTGTGTTAGAGTTTGGATGAAGGGGATTGGTGTGGTCCTGCTCTTGTAATAATTTGTCTCATGAGTTTTTGTAGACGTCTGAGTACTTGGCAGTTGAGGCACGGACCATGAACATAGTTCGCTATGCTTCTGGATTCTTGTCGAGCCAGTATCAGATGGTAGTGGTTGCTGTGTTCTGCTCACGCAACTTATAATGTGATTTATTGTGTGTGATTGTGCTTAGGTAGGTGTGTTGTTGCCATAGTTAAAGGAAGTGAGCTTAGATTAAGGAGGGATTCTGTTTGTTCATAGGTTATTTTTTGGTAGGTCTGTTACTTGGCAGTTGAGGCAATGGACCATGAACATAGTGTTAGGCTGTGCTTCTGGATTCTTGTCGAGCCAGTATCAGATTGTGGTGGTTTTGCTATTGTTGTTAGTTGAGTGAGTAGTAGATCCTGGCTGAGCCCTATGCATAACCCCAGCTGTTAGGTGCAAGATTTGTCAATTTCCTGTATTATATTACTAAAGAAAAGCTGTGTATTTATAGTCTTGGGCTACACTGCACTGTGAATGGAGATTCTCCTTTGGAATAAATACTTTTTATAGTAGGATTAGGCTTATTCGCTCTCCAGGAATCCAACCAATAGATACTAAAAGGAGTAAAAACAAATAACTAGAAAATAAAATTGAATTTTTGTCTGATGATATTTTTCTAAAGCAGTTTGAGGCAGTTTGAGTTTGAGACACATCCACAACAAAGCTCATCTATAATAGGAGCGGAAGTGAGATCTCAAGTACGTCTCAGGAGACATTTAAAATCAACATTGAGTGATATCATTTTCCTCTGGCTACAATTATCCAAAACACACACACTCATACATAGACACACACACACACACACCTGTCTCTGGTTCTCGGTCTCCAGACGCAGACGGGCTTCGATGCACCTGCGGGTCTCTAGGAAGGCCTGGCGTTGGGCGCGGTCTGCCAGGTAACTGATAAACACCCCAGCTGTGTTCATACACACGAACAACAACACCTGCGCACACAGCTGCAGAGAGAGAGAGAGAGAGAGAGAGAGAGAGAGAGAGAAAGAGAGAGAATTTAATTGGTTACAGTCATGTGAACAGCTCACATTTTCTTTCTGTAAAAAAAAAATTCAATCCAGCAGCAGTGGCAGATGTTCTGGCAAAGTACCATTTTTACATATATTTTTGCAATCATAAACAGTGAAATATACTTACAGTAAAATTACTTGTGTTTGTAATATTACAGAAAAACCCATTTTTTCAACAAAGAAAAATTTAAGTTACTGAGCAAAGCCTGTAAAAACAAATTTGTGTAGTATATTATATAACATTAGAGTCCCACAAATAACACTAAAAGCAAGCAGGATCTATTTTTTCAGTATTATTATTTTAGCTAGGCCAATTGTCCCACCCTGCTAGAGAGTTATATATCCCCTATAACTAGTGATGCCACAACACAAGCAGGGTGAAGACTAGCACATGCCTCCTCTGATACATGTGTAGTCAGTCACCACCTCTTTTTGAACTGCTGCTAATGCAGCATTGCTGAGTAGCATCACAGCGAACTCGGAGGAAAGCGCAGCGACTCGGTTCTGATATATCAGCTCACAGATGCAGCCTTGTGCTGATTGACATCTCCCTTAGGAATGATGAGGGGAAAGAGCACCATCTACCCACCCAGAGAGAGCAAGGCCAATTGTGCTCCCTCGGGGCTTCTGCAGCTGACGGCAAGCTGCATGATCTGGATTCGAACCAGCGCCACCATCCCTAATTTTCACTTTTATTTTCAGCCAAAATTCGCAGAACACCCTTTTATTTCAGAAACAACATTTTCCCCCCGTTTCCAATGCCAAATTTGTCTCTTGTGGTAGATCTTCCATAAACAAAACCATGAAATGCGATCAAACTCTAAATACACTGACATGGTAAACAGTCATGGGACAGCAGTAAATAAATTGATTCTAATGTGTTACCTATGGGGACATCCACACCTGTATAAGATGTGAGGTATTAGCTTGTGAGTGAGGCTGATTAAACACAGGTCAATGTGTTGTTGCCACGCTATTGTGAAATATGGTAGTTTGAGTAAGGACTGATAGTGGGTTCAGATGAATGGGACATTCCTTTTCTGAAGTCGTGCGTACATACATGTTACCACCCATTATACCACAGTTAGTTCCGACTCTGCTATGTGATTGGCTGAGAGGCGTTTT
Source organism: Astyanax mexicanus (assembly GCF_023375975.1). Lineage (NCBI taxonomy): Eukaryota > Metazoa > Chordata > Actinopteri > Characiformes > Acestrorhamphidae > Astyanax > Astyanax mexicanus. The sequence goes on from NC_064411.1 coordinate 28,868,649, forward strand.
ATGAGTGACATTATTAGGCAATAATGCACTGTAACTGAAGCTCTCCATGTATTACTCCACCACATACAGGTAACCTAGCAATGATTACCAGCCAAATATAAACCAAATGTGTTGTCATTAAACACCACTGGGAGGTGCTGGATCCCATAGACACAGTGAAGAAACGCCATGTCACCAATAGGCGGCCCCACAAATAAATAAGACCAGAGATTTGAAAATACGCATTATTACACACATTATCAATTGCTATTATTAAGAGTTGTTATTATTAAAATAAAGGCTTAGGTATATATATTTTTTGCTTAATATAGGGTATTTTAAGCTGAATGTAAGGTGGAATCTTGTAAATCCGCAGGTCTTGGCGCTGGGGGGCGCCGAAGTAAACAAAAAAACATTTTCTTTCAGTCAAACAAGAGCTGGACTTAAATCTACACAGATTTCTCTCCTAAAAAAAACGTTTATTTCGGTGAGTAAAGCGCTTCTGTTTATTTACAGTAATTTTTGATTTTCCACAATTAAAAAAAATCTGCTCTGAGGCTAATCGGGGATCACTCTGCCTTGCTCAGTCACGTAGTGTGAGTTAATAAAAGACGCAAGAAGAAGCAAAGAAAAGACACTCTGCTGAAGTACAGAGTTATACAGGATTTTTAGTTTAGTTCTCCAGCACCAAAAATGTAGTAGTATTAGCATTAGCTGCTAACCGCTGTTTTCCCATTCAGAGGTGAGTATTACCTCTGCTAACCCCTGCTAGCACTGCTCAACCAGCATTAGCATTTGCTGCTAACCACGCTAGCTCTTTCTTCATTCAGAGGCGAGCATATTGAACTATAGCCTGCATGTTTACTGTGTTAAAACAAGCTACATGGGAAGAACCACTAGCTAACAGCTAGTCAGCTTATCATCCTGGGTTACCTGGCGCTGTCGGGCATCATAAGCCATTAACTACTAGCAGTTAGCCGCTAATGCTAATGCTAATGCTCCAGCCTTAGTTCTGGAGAAACTGAAGCGCTTTACTCACCCAAATAAACTGTTTTTAGGGGATAAATCTCTGTAGATTAACATCCAGCGCTCATTTGACTTTAAAATAAAGTATTTTTTATTACAGTTTTGTTTACTTAGCATAGCTTTTCTTAACTTTGATACATACCCCCTCGACCACCACCCAGTGGCGAGACCTGCTGAATTAGAAGTTCCTTAAAGCGTCTCTTAAAATGCACCTTATAATCCAGTGCACTTTATGTATAAAAATAGACCAGAAAATAAATGTTTATTGATAGCGCTCCTTATAGTCCAGTGCACCTTATAGTGCGAAAAATGTGGTCCGTCATTTTCCCTTTCTTTTCATTTGACTGAACACAAGGGTTAAAATCTGTGGCTGTTTCTCTTCATCTCTATAAAAGGAAGATCAAAAGCAGTTCCAGAACTGAAACGACAGTCTTTAAAGTGTGAAATACATCAGAAAAGCAGCAGAACGAAGTGCTAAGAGGAAAAGAAGAGACAGGGAGAGAGAGAGAGGGGGAGAGAGAGAGGGAAAGAAAAGGGAGTGAAGAAAGCAACTGCAAAGCAGGGATCAATATTCTATGATGCCCTGGAAAAAAAAAACTGTAAAATGAATTAAACTGTAAACCTATCCACAATTCTGAAGGTAAGAGGAATATAAGTGGACTGAAAACACTATAATATTATTATTAAAGATTGTTTGATGGTGATTTGCTGAAGAATGGAACATAATATAAAGCAAGAGGCAACAACACTGTGCTTTACAATGATTCCAATAGCGCTAATAGCGCTAATTTTCACTGGAGCATCAGTGTGATTTTCTGTATTATGTAAAAGATAACAGCGCTAGCTATTCATATTCCCACGGATTGGTACATTTATGTAACAAACATCAATAAAAGGCATTCAGATTCTAAATACACTGATCCTGAAGTGTTACCTATGGAGACAGCTTGAGAACACTCATTGCTGTATGAGATGTGAGGTGTTATCTTGTGAGCGAGGCGTGCTCTGTGGGAGTTGGAGTGAGGTGGGTGGTAATGATGGTGACCAGTGGTATCTGGCTAGAACTGTCTGTGCCAACTGACAAGTGACTCTGGCAGAAATTACATTCAATGTGCATTTGGTGCAGGAGGACACAGGGTGGTGCAGTTTTCATAATCTTCCATTGGACATGGCAAAATTCATGGGACATGATACTAGTCAGGGAATTGTGTATAACGGACACACTTTACACATGCATTTCACACAAGCAGCGTCACACTATTTCAGACTCTTCTTATGCAGCATTACCAGATGCAGTGCAGTAAGCAGCATGCTAATACTAAAGTAGCAGCAATAGCAGCGTTATTCATCAACATTAACATCAACATTCATTTAAAAAGCTGTAATTTAAAGGTGTCCTTACACTAAAATCCACTTTAGATTTTTACTGGACCTGAACTATCCACCTCTGTGTGTAAGTTTACATAGGATCTCCAGTGGATTCCGCGTTTTATCGTATTAATATAAGAATGATTAATGGCTGAACTGCAGGGCATTACACATGTTGTAACATATGACATTGCAAAGATTGTAATTAGTGTAAAAATCACTTTATTTTAAAACGTTTCTAACTGTTGTACATCTTGCTGCCTCCTGGTGTTGCAGTGCTGTTATCAGAGGTGATATGTTTGCATGTATGAATATTCATGTGAAAGAGCTGAAACCCTATTGTTTTTTCCCGACCACTTAAAAAACCACTTACAAAAAACAGCTCACATGACATTTATTCATACTAGAGACCACAACTACACATTTAAAATGAATTCAACATTCTTTAAAAATTATATTTTTTGCTGTATTTTTTGTGTAGCTTTGTATTTTCACTTGTGTCTCAACTGTCCCTATAAACAATCCATTAGTTTAGTTAGTTAGTCAGTTATAAGAGTTTGGTGTCAAGAATCATATGCTTGTATAAGACATTTAGATGGCATCGTGAATGTGACGTCACTATAAAGAAAAAAGGAACCTGCATAGAATTACCCTGCCACCACTCCTTACCTGTCAACCCCCACTAAAGCCCCATCCACTAGAGCAGTTGAAGTTTAGCCATTTTGGTCATTTTGGTTTAGAATGCCATACAGTACAAAGCAGGATTAGCTAGCAGACTTCGTCTGAGGGAGGGATCTGTAGCTACTGTTCATGGCAAGTCAGCAGATGAACGAGATGTACGTACTTTTAGTACTGTTGCAGTTAAGAATGAACTAACTTGTTTGTGTTTTGCCATTTAGCTAACACACAAGCTAACACTAACGTGGGGTTAACACTCAGCGTATACATAAGGTGTGGCCAGCAACAGCATATTTGCATAAAAGTGACAGAACTCTTAAACGGCTCATTCTGAAACTGAGGGACTGAAACTGGTAAGACTAGAATTGGTGAGATCTCTATATTTCAGTAGCGTGAAAAAAAATATTTGCCCCCTTACAAATTTCTTCTGTCATACTTCTTTTTGTCATACTTACATTTTTCATTTTATCAAACAAACTTTAATGTCAAACAAATAATACCTGAGTAAATATAAAAAGCGCCTTTTAAATGATAATTTCATTTATTAAGGGAAAAAAAACTATCCAAACCAATATAGAGCTCTTTGTGAAAAAGTGTTCACCCCCCATAAATTAACTGTGATTAATCACACTTTTTGGAAAGCTGAGTTCAATTTCACTACACACCACAACCAGACTTGATTTCTGCCAGACCTAAAGAATCAAGAAACAACTTAAATATCTGAAGAAATTCAAAAACAGATGAGAAAACAAAAAAAGTCATTGATCATCAGTCTGGAAAAGATCATTTCTAAAGCTTTGGGACTCCAGTGAACCACAGTGAGAGCTGTTATTCACTAATGGAGAAAACCTGAACCATGGAACACTGGTGAACCTTCCCAGGAGTGACCGGCCGACAGAAATTACTCCAAAAGGGCATGAACAAATCATCCAGGAGGTCCCAAAAGAACCCAGAACAACATTTAAAGAACTGCTGGTCTCACTTACAGCCTCAGTTAAGGTCAGTAATAATAGTTAATGATTCAATAATTAGAAAAGGTCTGGTCAAAAATAGTCTCCATTAGTGATTTTTATATTTACTCAGGTTATGTTTGTCTAATATTAAAATCTGTTTCATAATCTGCAATCTACAAAAAAGCAAAAACTAAAGAAATCTGTAGGGGGCAAATACTTTTTCACACCACTGTACATTATGTCCCCTTTAATAGAGGAGCCTGTGTTAAGAAAACTGGATACTGTTGTTTCAGGGCACTTATTTCATTTAAACACTCATGGTCCCGTCTATCAGTATTCTCAGCAGTCTGTGAGGGCATCACGACATTTAACTTAATATGCTCCCACTTCAGCTGATCTTCAGAGGCATGAGATGACAGTTTAATTATACGATCGGTTTGACATCAGCAAGGCAAATTTGGGAGCTACTGTAACTAAAACTCATATCTGACTATCAAGTGAGTGTGAGGAACCTTTTAAAGAAAGGCTCAACGATTCTTCAATTGTTGAAAAGATGTCTTTCTGGCGACTGTAATTTAATAGGTAGAGTTTTTAAAGTCTGAGAATCTTCTTAAAGACTGTCAATTCTGTCACTTACTCTGTAACCTTTTCAAATATATTAGTTTTACTGACCTATTTTGATGTTGTGATGTTAGTGACACTAGTGTGCTAAGTTGTTTTAACTGTTCTAACTGTTTTAACTGTTCTGATCATATAATTGTACTTACAGGATGTAAACTAGAGCTGCACGATATTGGAAAAAAATTGACATTGCAAATGTTCTCTTTTTTTGCAATATATATTGCAATATTAAACAATGCAGGGCCCATGACGTCACCAGCCCCGCCCCCACGCTTACGCTGTCTTGCATCCGAACCGATCAAGAGATGAGTCAGCACAGAGCTCAATTCAAAACCCGAGAAAAACAGCAAAACAACAGTAATCAACCCTTTAATCAGGCATTTAAATGGCTTATTTAAAGGTTAATAAGAAATGTTTTTTTTCTGGGATTAAAAGTGTGAATTCAGCTGTAACTGGAAATATCTGTGCTGCAAAACTGTGCTGGACTGAGGTGCACAGCTTTTCACACGTGCCCACGTTTACAAGCACATCCCCAACCACGTGGATGGAGACCATGCTTCTCAGGCAGCAGCAGCCTGTCACTCACACAGACACAGAGACAGCGCTGTGTATCTGCTTGTTGTATCAAGAATCAAAACAACATTGCAACATGACGTGTTTGATTTAAATGCCTTAAGTGACATCACACGTCCTGTGATGTGACTATTGCGCATGCGCACATCACGATGACAATACTTAAACGATATATCTTTCAGCCCTAATTTAAATACTATTTAATGTATTTAATGTAAACAAATTTAACCTCAAATGTGATTTACAAAATCAGTAATCTTTTTAAACAGCTGAGAAAACAAAATACTATATTTATTGGCTGTGTTGCAAAGTCTTGGCTGCATCAAAGGAAGGGTAGGTCCTCAGTAGGGCTGTCCTATAAAACTCCTGCTCATTATGTCCCTCACTCACTCTTGTTTAGTAACTTGTTCTTACTGTTCTAAGTCAATCATACATAAGCATTTGTAAATATGTGGAAGAATCATGGTAGCCATTTCTGCTGCTTCATAGAAAGCACAATGACTGGACTACAGTCTAGACTTTGGGCTTTAAAACATGGATAGAGAACTTCAATCCTAGAGGGCCAAATTCCTGCATGGCTTAGTGATTTTATTATATATTTTTTAAAGCACACCTGAATCAAGTCACCCATTAACTTCCAGCATTAGACCATGCAAACCACCCAACTGTGCTGGAACTCAGCCCAAATTTCCACAGGCATGCTTTTCTCCCTGGTGAAAAAAAACATACATAACTCCACTAAAACATATTGAGAAATGTCTAAGTATGCTGTAAATATACTAACAGATTTATGTACTTACCTAAAATATATTACAAGTACGAATTATTATTATTAATATTATGATTTCATTAAATGTTTGAGAGTAAACTTTGAAAATAAACTACTATGAAGTACACTTTTAGTTGAATGTGATTCAATATACTTCTAAAATACTTATTTTCAAATATACTTTCGTACATTTTTAGCAAAGTGTGTTAAAAACAACCGAACAACTGTTACTGTTCACTTAAAGTGCAATGTATCATGTAACTTTTTAGAAAGTAAATTAAATTCCTAAATTGGAAAAATGTTTTAAAAATATATATATTTGGGTATAACATTAATATAACAGTTAACAAGTATTTCAATGCATTACTGTAATTATAATTAGGAAATATACATAAAAATATAAGTAAATTATACGATACAGTATTAAATGACACATTTAAATGTCAAATTAGAAATTTTGAGTAAATTTGTAACGCGCTACAATTGTAGTAGAGTATAATAAAAATATATATTTTTACACCCAACAAAGTATACTAGAAGTGTGCTACTTACAAAAGACAGGAACAAGAAGCATATTTGTACTCTAATGTTAATATATCACATATATTTAACATCAATTCTTAGTACATTTCTAATATACCTGGTGTATAATACATACATATGTGTATAATAATACAGTTGTGATACTTATTAAATGTTTTAAATATCATTTTACTGTAGGCATATTTAAAATATGGGGTTACATACTGTACATGAAGTAGTATGTTTAAATGTGTCACGTCCTCGCCCTGTTCCTGTCTGCCTCGTGCCTGTGTGTTAGCCCCACGTGACCCCTGCTCCTCTATGTGTCCTGTCTCAGTAGTTTTCCACCACGTGTCTCGTTTGTAACTACGCCCCTCGTTACCTGTCTCCCCAGGTGTTCATTGTTTCCTGTTCTTATAAATAGATCCCCTGTGGCACTTTGTCTTCGTCGGTCTTTGCACCTTCACCTGTCGTTCGTCTCTCTCTGTGTTTCATAGCCTCTGTTCTTCGCGCCTTTCTGTGTTTATCTCTTGTTTATGTTTCTAGTTTCTTGTTTATTTCCGTGTTCCCTAGCTCCTTGAATATACCCCTGCTTTGTGTTTATTAGTTTATTCCCTTGTATATATTTCCCTGCCCTGTTTGGTTTGTTTATTATTATTATTATTATTATTATTATCGCTCGTTTGTTCTGGTTTGTTTCTTTGTTCTTTGTTTACTCGTTTATTTGTTATTTATTTATTAAATTATTCTTTCTTACCTGCATTTACGTCCGCCTCCATGTCTTCCCTGCTCCTCACCCTGACAAAAATGTTCCTTAAGTATATTTAAAATAGTTCCATTTGAGTACAGTTAAGTACATTTAGAACAATTAAAGAAGACTTTTGTACTATTTTTATACAATTAAAGTATAATAAGTACAAAAAAAGTTGTTTTATTTTAGCACTCTTTAAATATACAGAATAATAATGTGGCTACAAGTTTACAATTTAGTGCACTGTAGTATAATAATGCTTACTATACTTTACTCTACTTTTTTTGTCACTAGGGTTACCAGTCTGGGGTCCGTTTCCCAAAATGTTCTCAGCGCATGGATGATTCTTAGATGGTCGAGCGAGCATCACACGGAGCACTGATGCTACAGTATGCTAGTACCAGCATATCGACGGTGTGTGTGTGTGTGTGTGTTTTGGTAGAGTGTGCTGTTTTTATAAGGATGATGGCAGCAGATGTAGCTTCTCCATATGTTTCCTACACAGTAATCCCTGATTCCCAGAAGAACTCCAGAAATACACTCCAAAACACCCTGTGCACCCCCTGAAGAGTGAGCTGCTGTAACCAGCTGCAATCATTACCCACTGAAACAATTACATCTTACAGAGCTCTCACACACACACACACACACACACACACCAAACACAGAGACTGCAGAGACGAGTCCAGACATGTCTGTGCACCTGCTACTCCAAAAGTCTCACAGGAATGGTGGGGTATTTTTGTGTCTGTGTTCGTAGTGTGTGTGTGTGTGTGTGTGTGTGTGTGCGCGCGGCGTATCTCTCGGGTCAGTGTATTATCATAATGACTAAGAGAACAATGAGTCGGAAGGTTCTGTCACTATCTCCATCTTGTCACTGTTTCAACCACAGAGTGATTATTATAAAGCCGCCATATTGTTTTGCTGTCTGATCCTCACAATCTACGTGCACACACACACACACACACACACACACTGTTTCTGAATCAGTTTCTCTGATTTTGCTATTTATAGGTTTATGTTTGAGTAAAATAAACATTGTTCTTTTATTATATATATAAACTACGGACAACATTTCTCCCAAATTCCAAATAGAAGTATTGTCATTTAGAGCATTTATTCGCAGAAAATAAAAAATGGCTGAAATAACAAAAAAAAAAAGATGCAGAGCTTTCAGACCTCAAATAATACAAAGAAAACAAGTTCATATTCTTAAAGTTTTAATAGTTCAGAAATCAATAATTGTTGGAATAACCCTGGATTCATGCATCCTGGCATGTTCTCCTCCACCAGTTTTACACACTGCTTTTGTATAACTTTATGTCTTCACTCCTGGTGCAGAAAATTCAAGCAGTTCAGCTTGGTTTGATGGTTTGTGATAATCCATCTTCCTCTTGATTATATTCCAGAGGTTTTTTTGGTTAAATCAAAGAAACTCTTTATTTTTAAGTAGTATCTTTTTTTATCAGAGCTGTAGATGTATGTGTATATATGTGTATTTACAGTGGTGTTTTTTTCCGATTATAAAACAAATTTTTATATCAAACAATATGTAAAAAAAAGTATTACCCTCGCTACAGATTTCTTTTGGTTTGGTTTGGTTTTATACAGATATTTTTCCAATTATCAAACAAACTGTCATATCAGATAAAGACACCTAAGTAAATATAAAAAGCACTTTTTATATGGTTATTATTTATTAAACACCCCCTAAACCTAATAACCTGTTTGGAGAGTTTTCCAACATGAAATGCCTGTTTAAGATCACAGCCACAGCATCAGACTTTGACTAGGCCACTCCATAACCTTCATTTTTTTTTTAAGCATAATATGGCAACAGTTATAACTGTTCACAAGAGCATAACAGGGTCACCCTCATGATTGCACACGTGTGTGTGTTTATGTGTGTGTTTGTGCATGAGTGGTGTGCTGATAATACTCAATACTCATCTGATAATATTCATTATCAGATCAACAAGTTATTTTTTAGTACTTTACTCTGGATCTGGGTGTTATCAACTGATTAATCATTCATTATAGGTATGCAAACATATTGAAAAATCAAAGTATCATGACATTGTGTTCTGCAAAAACGTATTGAGTCTCAAACACAATATATGTCTTAATCAACAGTGTAGATATTAACACTACATGTTAAACCTTTACACTGATACAATATTTGGAGAATGTTGGAAGTTCAGCAAACTGCCTTTCCAGGTGTGCCAAATTTTACCCACGGCCAGAATCCATCAGATTTTGGCACAACACTGGTTTATTTTCTTCTTTAACTGGTTAATGAGTGACAATAACCTGCTTCAACTTTCTGGAACTGGTCCATAATCATGGTTCAGTTGATCTGGACCAAAGATTTAGATTTAGAAAAACTATAAAAAAGTCCAAAACTCTTGTTTTCTTCCCAGACGTTCTTCAGGGTCATTAATCTTCATTGATGGTTAATGAACTCACAAGTCTACAGGAACATTTTATCTGTGAATTTAAAGAAAGATGCAACCAAACTGATTGGGAGGTCCTTCATCATGCAGCAAGATAATGACACAAAAAGAAGTTCATCAGGGGCAAGAAGTGGAAATTTTATACTGACCTAGTCAATCCCTAGACTTTATTCCTATAGAGAATGCATTTCCAGTGCCTTTACCCATGAGAAAAATGGGTGTGTTCAGACAGAAGGTTCTATCTTTTAAACTGTGTATCAGATCTAGATGTAAATACCTGGAAATAATGTCAAACTCAAATGCCTTTAGTCTACGGCAGCAATAAATAGATTGGTCTCACTGTTCTAATACTTTTAAAGGGGACTGTAGGTGTGAAATCTCCATTAAATGCATTAGATATTAGTCTCACCACTGGGGTCATATCCCACAACCCTCTGTTCAAGATTAGCCAATCCACAGCAGCTATAAGGTATTATGATTAATAATAGATGTGCGGGTAGCAGAAGGTGCTTACAGTGATCCATTCATTATGGATCTGTTGTGATGGAAATATGAAACTGGGATGTGCAGTATTTCAAAAAGCAGCATACGTGAAAATATGTGAGAATCTGGTGCTCCCCCTGTAGACAGAAAATTTGTAATTTAAACTGTTAAAAGCTACATAATGCTGTTTTAAGTCTAGCCAACAGAAATGTACCTCATGACTCTTCTTTTGGATGTTTTTTACTTTGAAGAGAACAGGGCCTTTGTATTTCCACTTGGGTCTCAACTGCCCCTTTAAACACTCCAAGCTTGAAAAAAAAGCATCCATCCATTTTCTGTGAATCAGTTGAAAGATGTTGGTGTCTGAAATCTCAAGAAGTAAGTACATGGCATGATTAGCCAGCAGACTTTGTCTGAGGGAGGGATCTGTATCTACTGTCTAATACAAGTCAGCAGATGAAGGAGATGTAAGTATTTTCAAATAATGAGTTTTCCAGGTCCTGAAGCAGCAAATCAGCCCCAAACCATTACACTACCACCACCATGTTTATGTTCAGCATGATGTTCTTTTTCTGATATTACGTGTCAGTTTTATGCCAGATGTAACGGGACACACACCTTCTAAAAAGTTTTTTCTTGTCAGTGCAAAGAATATTTTCCCAAAGTCATGAGGATCATGACTCAGTTAGTTGGCAAATGTGAGATGGATCGTTGTGTTCTTTTTGTTCAGCTGTGTTTTTTGCCTTGGAACACTCCAAATAAAATGATTTTTGGAAACCCAGTCTCTTTAAATGTTGTTCTGGGTTCTTTTGTGACCTCCTGGATGAGTTGTTCATGCCCTTTTGGAGTAATTTTGGTCGGCCGGTCATTCCTGGGAAGGTTCTGGTTCTTTGGAGTCCTAAAGCTTTAGAAATAACTTTATAACCTTTTCCAGACTGATAGATGATCAATGACTTGTTTTTTTCATCTGTCTTTAAATTTCTTCAGATGGGAGTATAATAATGTGTTGATTTGTAAGATCTTTTATCTGCTTCATGTTGTCAGACAGGTTTTTTTAAGTGATTTCTTGATTTTACAGGTCTGGCAGTAATCAGGTCTGGTTGTGGCTAAAAAAAATAGAACTGTAACTGAAATCATCATTTAAAGAGTGTTTTTTGTATTTAATCAGGTTATTTTTGTTTAATAATAAAGATTGCTTAATAATCAGAAAAAATTTAAGTATGTCAAAAAAGCAAAAACAAAAGAAATCTGTGAGGTAGAAAATATTTTTCAGTGCATGTCGGCAAAAAATAAAAAAAATCTTTATGGAACCAAAACTGTTTCTTCCACGTCATTGTGATCATTATATCACCAGGTCAAGAAACTCTTCTAAACACCTTTATTTAAAAAAAAGTCATATAAATACAATATAAAACTGTTCTGAGCACCACGCCGCACCCTCAGCCAGCCCTGCTGTTAATTGTAAATGTGACTGATTGACTGTCAGATGCTTCCACTCTGATGAGTGCATTATTGATGAAGTGATCAACTAAACAACAGCTCTGACTACTGACCCATAACCAACATTTAATCACTTCTACAGCGGATTTAATCACTCTCGCCATTAATCCAAACCGCGGGACGGCGGCACACAATGTCAGGAAATGACCGGCCCCAAAAGACACGTCCGAAAATAGCCTTTAAATGAGTTTAACGCGGCGGAGAGCTAACACTTTTATAATAATGGCTGTTTCGCTCGTTCTGCGGGGAAATCCCATTGAGAGACTGTCTGGTTTGGAAATGAGCACGGCACAATCAGGAGCGGGATGAAATGCAAAAGTGCTTAATCTTAATTAAAGCAATATTTTAAAGTGCTGCTCGTTAATGATGTTTTCCCAGGACTTAGTGGAGCATGCTGTGGCTGCAGACAAAAGAGGTGAGCGGAACATTTTTAGGAACAAAATGTAACGCGGTGAGGAATCCTCAGGGTATTGTATTTTTTTTTTTTCACACGACTCCAGAAATCTAAACCCGGCAGAACTAATTTCTTTAAACACAGTGCTTCTTAAACATTTTAGACCATGTACCAACTACAATCAACCTGAACAGCCTAAGTACCACCTACAAGTCATCTACAGGAACATATAATGATATGGACCAAAAATTGAATATGTAATAACACTGTTGAATATCAGGAAGACAGTGTGAAACACAATATATTAAAATTATTACAATGTATACTCCAAATTTCTCCTGAAAGACTCCTCCCACCCTGGACATCATCTTTTCCAACAGCTGCCCACTGGAAAACGCTTCAGGTCCATCACTTCCAGGACAAAGAGACTGAAAAACAGTTTTTGCCCCAGTACTGTACGGAACATGAACACTGCAAAACGCACACACACTCTCAGACCACTACCAAGGAACTAAAAATAAAAACAAACCTTAATAACCGAACTTTCAAGGCACTGTGCACTTTCTGTATTTATTATTGGGTAAATTTGTTACTTATATTGTATATATTTTCATACATCCACTGTAAATGTTGTGTATTTGTACATAGAGCTGTTTTTATTTTATTTATTTCTTTTTTTGTTCAGACACCGTAAGGATTGCTGCTAAATTTCGTTGTACACCGTGCAATGACAATAAAAGTATCTTATCTTATCTTATCTTACATTTCTTTTCTTTTTTTTTGCCCGCCACCACCCCCCTTTTCGGAGAACCAATTTAGCTTTATTGTTTATTAGTGTTTATACAAAGTTTTAGGTAATGTGGGCATTGTGAGAAGAAGACAATAAATATAATAGAAACAAAAAACAAGTATAACAGGAAAAACTAAGTATAACAGGAAAAAGAGGTGGGGGATAGTGAGAAAAGGGAGAAGAATAGGAAAAAAATGTAATAATAATAATAATAATAATAATAATTGAAGCATGCAAAACAATTTGTAAACAACAAGAGAAAAAGAGGAGGGAAAGAAGAAAAAAAATGCAGATTACAACAAAAAGAAGACAAATAGATCTGAACATTTACAGAAAAGGAATGGAGAAATAGATAAGCAATATTTTATATATATATATATATATATATATATATATATATATATATATATATATATATATATATATATGTATATATATATATATTTTTTTTTTAGATTTTTTCCCCCTACTTGTTATTTTTTATGTGGGAATAGATAGAGAGAGAGAAAGAAGAGATAAAAGAGGTAGAGAGAGAGAGATAGTAAAGGTAGGTATCTGCCCTATCTGTGTGTGTGTGTCTGTGTATGCGTACGGGAACATTCGGGTACAGGTTTTAGATGTATAGGATGGTTATTGTTGGTTGTGTTAGTGCTGTATGAGTGAACTGTGTGAGAGAGATGATGCAGTCACTGATGTAAGAGGTTGTTTAGTGCCGACCATGTGTTCATGTGTTCTTGTGTTCTGTTTTTAGTAGATGCTGATATCCAAATTTAGAAATAGAAATAGAAATGATGCAAAATGACTTTTATTTTGAAATTCAAGAGAAAGTTTAAGAGAAAATTATGTTCATTTTAGAGATTTAATGACTTCAGCCGACAGGAACAACATGTCATGTCTCCAATATCGATCATGCTAACGTAAAACATGGTGGTGGTAGTGTTATGGACTTGGACCTGGATAACTTGCTGTAATTAATGAAATCATGAATATACCATGCTGTTAAATCTTATTTTAAACATGACCAATTGGAAGTACTGGGAGAAACACTGGCAGGATCTACTGAAATTACTCCAAAAGGACATGGACAACTCATGCAGGGGGTCCCATCTAAAGAGTTCCAAGGCAAAAACCACTGTTAACCAAAAAGAACAGAAAGGCCTGTCTCACGTTTGTCAACAGACTTGCTGTAATTGATGGAACCATGAATATATCAGGCTGTTAAAGCTCATTTTAAACGTGAAAACGTGCAGTTAAAACTGTTTTAATTAATTATCTGAATTGCAGGCTAATTTAATTATCGAAATAGAGTATAATGTCAGGGCATCATATGGGAATGTGGAATAATGAGACGGAGAGCACATATGTTTTAATGTTTAAAAACAGCTTTAACAGCCTGATGTATTCAGGGTTCCATTAATTCCAGCAAGCTGTCCAAACCCTGAAGTAGCAAAGCAGCCCCAGATCATCATAATACCACCACCATGTTTTACTTTACTGTTTTAGTTCTGAAATCATGTCTGAAAGTTTTACATGTTCCACTTAGTCACATCAGCCAAAATTTTATATTGTTTTATATTATTTGGACGAGTTGTTGTGTTCGCTAAGGTCAGCAGTGTTTTTGCCTCAGAACTCTTAAATGGAGACTATTTTCGACCAGTTTCTTTCTTATGACTGTATTAGCACTGAACTTAACTGAGGCAAGTAAGACCTTTGTTGTTGTTCTGGGTTTTTTTTTGTGACCTCTTGGATGAGCTGGTCATGCCCTTTTGGAGTTCACCAGTGTTCCAGTGTGACTTTTTTAACCTTTTCTAAACTGATAGATGATCAATTGCTTGTTTTTTTTTCAGATTGGGACATAATGTGTTTTTTTTTTGGGATCTTTTATCTGCTTCATGTTGTCAGACAGGATCTATTTAAGTGATTTCGTGATTCTACAGGTCTGGCAGTAAATCAGCCTGGTTGTGGTTAGAAGTGAAAATGAACTCAGCCTGCCAAAAAGTGTGATTAATGGGGGGCAAACACTTGTTTAAGAGATTTAAATAGTTTTTTTATCGCTTAAAAAAATAAATCATTATTTTAAAAGTGCTTTTTATATTTACTTAGGTTATCTTTTTCTGATATTAAAGTTTGTTTGATAATCAAAAAACGTAAGTCAAAAAGTCAAAAAGACAAAACGGGTTTGGTTCTAACACTCTTACAAACCTTGTTTTAAACCAGCTTTTTCAATAAGGCGTTTGTTGGAAAATTTGAGACCAGTTGTTGTGTTCGTTAAGGTCGGCAGTGGTTTTGCCTCAGAACTCTTAAATGGAGACCATTTCCGACCAGTTTCTTTCTTATTACTGTATTAGCGCTGAACTTAACTGAGGCAAGTGAGACCTCAGTTGTTATTCTATTTTTTTTTCTCGACCTCTTGGATGAGCTGGTCATGCCCTTTTGGAGTAAATTCGGTTGACCTATCACTTCTGGGATACTTCACCTGTGTTCCAGTGTGACTTTTTGAACCTTTTCTAAACTGACAAATGATCAATTGTTCTGTTTTTTTTTTTCAGATTGGGACATAATGTGCTTCTATTTTAAGATATTTTATCTGCTTTATGTTGTCAGAAAGAATCTATTTTAGTGATTTCGTAATTCTACAGGTCTGGCAGTAAATCAGCCTGGTTGTGGTTAGTAGTGAAAATGAACTCAGCTTTCTGAAAAGTGTGATTAATGGGGGGGTAAACACTTCTTATGACAGATTTAAATAGTTTTTTTAAGTAAATCATTATTTTAAAAGTGTTTTTTTATATTTGTCTGATATTAAAGTCTGAATAATCTGAAAAACGTAAGTATGACAAAAAGTCAAAAAGACAAAACTGGTTCCGGTTCTAACGCTCTTGTTTTAAACCAGCTTTTTCAATAAGGCTTCGCTGCAGAGCTGCATTATTTTTAGAGCTGAAAGGTTATTATTGATTTGTGCTGGCCAGAGGCATCTACTTACACGTACTCAGTGGCGTAGCAGCGGGGCCTTGGTGAAAAAATAATGAAGCACAATGCGTGTGTTGGTGGGTGTGTGAGTGAGTGCGTCTGTCTGTGGGGGGCGGGGCACCTGTGGGTGTGTGTGTTCTGTCTGCTCTGTCTGTTTCTGAGAAATGCGCTCACACGGCGGAGACGGAGAGAGAAATGAGAAACGGGTGGGAGAGAAAGAGGAATGAAGGAAAGAGAGAAGAAGGAAGGGATGCAGGCAGGCGAGAGTGAGTCAGAGGACCCTTTTCCATATCGTCCTCCCACGCAAGCTATTTTTACTGTCTCACACACACACACCACACCACTGCTAACACACACACACAAGTGTTTGTTTTTATAGCTTATCGGGACACAAGGTAATGATGTATTTCCCAATTAATACAATTATCCCCAAAAACATAGTTGTATAGTTATAGTTATAGTTATAGTTATAGACGTCTCAATATGGAGTTGTAGAGGTTCCTAATGGTGTCCTGTAATAATCTATCCCATTCAAATATTCACACACAGTTCCTGCAGATTTTGTGGTATGGTGGTTTTTAAGGCAAGTTCTTGAAATGACAGCAGCATCAGCAGCAGCAGTATGTACTACTGGTTGCAGGATCTTTATTAGCATATTATTGGATTGTCAAAGTGTCTGTAATGAAGATCGAATGTGATCTGGCATTGTACAAAAGTGAACCTCACTTTGACAACAGGCCATACATGTACTTTACCAGTAAAAAGTTTAGACACACCTTTAATTCAGTGTTTTTTCATTATTTTAAAATGTCCTGCATTGTAGATTAATACCCATCATCCAAACTATGGAATTCTTTAGTACACAAAAAAGTAGTGTTAAACAAACCAAAAAATGTTACTTTACACATCTTGGCTGGATTTTCTAAGTCATTTTTATGAGGTAGAATCACCTGGAATTCAGGCTTTCAGTTAACAGCTGTGCTGAACTCATCAAGAGTTAATTACTTGAATTTCTTGTCTCTTAATGTGTTTGAGAGCATCAGTTGTAAAGTTGTGAAGAGGTAGAGTTACAGGTATACAGTGAATAGTGAATATTTGAGTAATGTTCTAATCCAGATTATGACAAGAACTACTCAACTAATCACAGTAAAGAAACAATATATACTTTAGGAATTGAAGCTCAGTCTATGCAAAAGAATGTACGTTGAAATTGATAATTGATGAAACTGGCTCTCATCAGGATCGCCCCAGGAAAAGAAGAGCAAGAGTCACCTCTGTTGTACAGGATAAATTCATCAGAGTTACCAGCCTCAAAAACCACAAGTTAACAGCGTAACCCCAGATAAGAGCACCTAAATGCTTCACAGAGTATTTTGGTTTGTGTTTTAACACTTTTAAGTTACTACATGATTCCTTATGTGGGACATTCCAGGATTTTGGTACATTTCAGGGGTGGTCACTTCTGAAAATTTGATCTTCAATTTGATCATTTTTAGTCATATATTTATTAAATACAGGTAATAGACTATCAAAAAGTTTGCTTCATCAAGCTCAGGTATCAAAGCAGTTTTTTAAATTAGATTATGCAATATATTTGGTAACTTACAGTAACGGGGTTGCGAGTAACAGGGTTGCAAATCTAGGCTAAGTTATGGATTACACCAGGAACAGATAAGATGCTAACTGTAAAATGTAGCTATGTATACAAGATCAAGGACAAACATGGTTATATAAGTATATAAAGTAAATTTTGACTCTACTCATTATTAGTCTTACAATATGAGTAACAGGGTTGCGTTCACTGAGTGACACACACAACTTGGACAAACATATTTGGAAAAATTGTTAGAGCACTTACTGTTGGTCTTGCCATGTGGGCAGAAAATGTCCTTGTGATGTCACTTCCTTTGTGCCAGTAAACAAATATTTCAACTCTCTGCCGGGTAAAATTCCTTATGGTAACAGGGTTAGTAGCAAAACTTAGTAGCATAAAAACTGTAACATGCAAAACAATGTAGACCAAAGAAGATGTTTTCATAAGAAAAGGAGATGCATATCAACATGAACTTAACTGAGGCAAGTGAGACCTCAGTTGTTGTTCTGGGCTTTTTTTGTGACCTCTTGGATGAGCTGGTCATGCCCTTTTGGAGTAATTTCGGTTGACCTATCACTTCTGGGAAAGTTCACCAGTGTTCCAGTGTGACTTTTTGAACCTTTTCTAAACTGATTTTTTTTCAGATTAGGATATAATGTGTTTTTGTGATCTTTTATCTGCTTCATGTTGTCAGACAGGATCTATTTAAGTAATTTCATATCAACAATATACAAGAGGAAGTCATTTATTTAGAGCTTATTTTAATTGTTAAATTTGCCAAAAGAAAAGGAGTTGGTCACCCAATGAGTGGGACAAGAGAAAACAGCCATTTTTTGAGGAGGTCCAAAGGTATTCAGTCTTTTGAATAATATATAAGGAGCTTATTTTTCCACCATATTTTACAGTTTGTCTTATATCAAGTACATTTTTCACAAGAAATAGTCATTTAGATATTTTGGATATGTACATTTGAAATTTAAGTGGTGGGACAGGAAATGTACCAAAATCCTGGAAAGTCCCATGTGTCCCTTCATAGTCTGGATGACTTCAGTATTCATTTACTATGTAGGAAAAAAATAAAACATTGAATGAGAAGTGGTGTCCAAACTTCTGACTGGTACTGTATGTAAGTTTCTGTCCAAAAAGCTCTTGGCCTTTAAAATAATAATACTTTTTGCAAAGTTAGAGATATTTTGTTGGTCCTGACACTGTAGGTGGGTATTTTTGTCCTCAAAATGTGCTAACTCTTGCATATACACACACACACACACACACACACATACACACACACACACACACACACACACACTTCGCAAGAAATGTCAACTGCACAACACTACCCAGTTGAGCTTTCTCAGTCACACCCTACCTTGTGCCAGAAATGAAACCCCCTGTGCAGAAAAATCATACAAATTATAAACAGAAATGACTAAAATGACAGCATGTCCTCTTCAGATCCGTGAATTCAGATTCTAATCAGAGCTAAAGCTTTTCATCATTGTTAACATTCTGTCATTGCTTTTGATGTACATTAACATTCAAAATATCATGGGACAAGGGTCAAGCATCGTGTCCCATGGCTTTTGCCACATCCCAGTGGAAGCTAAAGAGCGCTGCACTGAAATACGGGATATGTGAGTGGGGACTCCTGCATTTAATGTAATTGAAAGTAATGTAATTGATTTCTGCTTGAGTGCTTTGTCTGTTCGCATGGACATTTCTAGCTAGACACCACCGGTCATGTTGCATAGTGCTGGCAATAACAGGGTTCGTATGGTCATTAAAAAGCTGGAAAAAAGTGATTTCCAGGCCTGGATAAGTTTTGAAAAAATAAAAATACCCAAAAAGTTTTGGAAAAGTCATGGAAATTTGGTCTACAAATCTTTGTGTTTCCATTTATCGATGGAGAAAATATATTTTGAGCTAACCAATACATCAGCTCAGAGTTAATTCAGCAATTTAACCCTACATTATTAAAGATTATTGAAGATTGTGTGTTTTTTTTTGACCTAGTTTTAGCTGATTTTTGGTTTTATTGTCCATGTTTGCACTGATGTTTTCAAAAAAATCATATGGTCATGAAAATGTCCCTTGAAGACATGAAAAAAGTCATGAAAAAATCATGTAAATGTATTGGTTATAAAGTGTATGAACCCTGTAATAATGCCTCTGTGTGACACTGTGTATCAGTGAAGGTAAAATGCTATTCAGACACAAAATAGAAAGTCCAATCCATTTGGCGCCCACTATCAGGCCTCACTCTAACTCCCATAATTTACAGAATTCAACTTGACTTTCCATGAGTACACTCCACCTTACTTTATCATGATAACACCTCACAACTTATACAGGTAATGCTCTTTCAAACTGCATGCAGTATTGGATTCAATCCCTATTCTCCAGCTCTAGGGCAGTTTGCAGTAGAGCAGAGTCTATAATATTCCTGTAACCATGCCTCCACTGCGCTACCACTTACCACGCTCAGAGTTCAGCTTGGTTTAAATATGATTCAATATTTTTTTCCTGCATTGTAAATAAATACTGAAATCATTCAGACTATGAAGGAACACATAATGAATCATGTAGTAACTTAAAAGTATTAAACAAACCAAATTACTCTGTAAAGAAGTATTTAGGTGCTCTTATCAGAGGTGCTGTTAACTTGTGATGAATTTATCCTGTACAACAGAGGAAACTCTTGCTCTTCCTTCCCTGTATTGATCCTGATGAGTGCCAGTTTCATCATAACTTTTTAGATGGTCTTTGTGACTGTGCTATAGGATGCTTAAATCAAAGTTCTTGTTTTTTTTTTTCAAATTGACTGACCTTCATCATACCTGTCAAGTCTCCCGTTTTGGCCGGGAAACTACCGTATTTTACTCCTCTTTCCCGCCGTCCTCCCGTATTAGTATTTTCCCGTAAATTTCCCGTATTCTATTAAAATAAAAAAATATATATTATTGAGGAGACAGGGCACTGACCGCTCTGTGTCTCTTAACCAATCGTGGAGCCGATTCAAGGAGAAAGTCCCGCCTTTCAGGAGAAACAGCCAATCAGCTTGCAAAGGAGGGTCAGTGTGGGGAAGCCCCCCCCCCCCGTCGCTGTGAGTTCAGGCAGCTAGTCGGAGCTGCTGATGTTAAAACATATCTGGATATTCAGCGATTTTTCTAAAAGAAAGGTAACGGTAGGCTAATCATGTAAACTGTGATGATATTTTTCTGATAGCTGCTTAAAAATACTCGTCTCCAAAATAAAACACACAGATTAAACCTTTTAAAATAAAAAAAATACAGCTTGTGACTCAGTTTAAGCAGAAATGTGGAGAGGACCGAAATTAACTGAACTAATCAGGGGTGGAGTGATCAAAAGGAAGAAGTATTAATTAAATTTTTTTATTGTGCAGGCCACTTAGGACTAATTTTTACTGATGAAACATATCTGGTCCATGTCCTTTTAGTAAAAGCTCATGATACTTATTTTTAGGTCACCAACAGTGATTTTGCAGAATTTGTGCACCCTTTGTTCAATTTTAAATCCATTAAATAAATAAAAAATATATCATATAAAAGAGTGCATTTATTACAAAAAAGACATGAAATCTTAATTTTTTTTAAAATATATAGAAAAGGGTTTTTAATTTGGCTGTATTAGAAGAATGACATATGTAGGAATGTCCACAACATTTCAGATTCTGATAATCTAATTGTAGTGTGTAAGTGGTTCACTTGTGGTTATTTTAGATTTTTTGTAAACCTGTCTTAAAATGTAAGGGATACTGAACCTTCGTTGGGCTGGTGGGACGGCTTTAAGCGTACAGAGGAAAATATCCCTTATTTTTAAATCTAAAACTTGACAGGTATGCTTCATTTCTGCACTCTATTTTGTTCTTTATTTATTTGAGTAGTTCTTGCCATAATCTGGATTAGAACATTATTCAAATAGAGCTATTCACTGTATACCTGTATATCACTCTACCTCTTCACAACTTTACTTAACTGATACTCTCAAACACATTAAGAGACAAGACATTCAAGTAATTAACTCTTGATGAGTTCAGCACAGCTGTTAACTGAAAGCTGAACGTTCCAAGTGACTCTACCTCATAAAGCTGACTGAGAAAATCCAGCCAAGATAAAGTGCAAAGCTAAAATCATCTAAGCAAGAGGTGCTTTTTTAAAGAATCTAAAACAATATGATTTTGTGTTAGACACAGGTATTCATATTCTCGTGGGCCTGGACCTGGTCATGGACTTGATTTAGTAATAAAAAATCGATACAGATCAGAAAACCAATACAACAGACCAGTTGCCATAACACACTCTATCCTCCACCACTTACACCTTTTAAAACACATCCTGTAAAACACTGTAAAGCACAGCAGAATGCTTAAAACAAACCCCTGACTCACACACTGCATCAGACTTTTTCCCAAACCACATATTATGGGAAATAATATGGACAAACAAAGGAAGTTAAATTTGCCATAACAGAGACACAACAACACCATGTACATTTTGTTCATGTCAAAAATATTATTTCAACATATACACTCCTCTTCAAAAATATTGGAACAGTGAGACCAATCCCTTTATTTTTTTTGCTGTAGACTGAAAACATTTGGGTTTGACATTAAAAGAAGGATACGATATAAAATATCAGGTAACACTTTACTTGGATGGTCCATTTGACGGCCTCTTTGATGCTCAACTGACATTCTACTAACATTCAACTACATCTCTATTAAATGCAAATGAACTAAAAGGTGAAAGTAAATGATTCTCTATTGAATATAACCCTACATTCATTTCTAATTCAAACGCTAATCTTAATATTTTAGGATTGGGTTTAGGGTTCGATTTTAAGTTTAGGTTAAGGTTAGGGTTAGGGTTAGGTGTAGGGTTAGATTTTAGGGTTGATTAAGGGTTAAGGTTAGGGTTAGATGTAGGGTTAGGTTCTATTTTGAATCATTTACATTCAACATAGGGTTAAGTTAAATTTAATGGACATTCAATTCAGTGTTAGTTGAATGTCAGTTGAGCATCAACAAGGCCATAAAATGGACCATCCAAGTAAAGTGTTACCAAAGATCAATCTGGAAGAAAACTTAGAAAAATTTTGGACCCAAAAAAAATTTTCCCCAAAAAAACTTCGAAACATTTTGGATCCAAAAACATTTTGACCCAAAAAAAACTTAGAACATTTTTGGGACGAAAAAAAATGTTGAAAAATTTTGGACACAAAAATTTTTTGACCCAAAAAAACGTCAAAAAATTTTGGACCCAAAAAAATTTTGACCCAAAAAAAACTTTGAAAAATTTTGGGACGAATTAAAACTTTGAAAAGTTTGAACAGTCATTGGCTGCCATAATCGTGCATGCTTCATGTAAATGATGGAGTAATGATGTAAATGAGTGAATGCTAGGCTGACATTGTTTTTTTACTTACCTACACTGCATCATTATCATTTGCGCTCAAATTTCTGCTTATTTCCTCAGGATAAAGATTTCATGAGTCTGCACTTTTTTTATACAACCTTGATGAAAAACAGCCATCGACTGTTTTGCATGAAATGTACACTAATTGGCAAAAAAAAAAAAATTAAGCACTCAAATGCAATGCCTCAAATCTCATTATGCAGTTATGTCTTATAATGATGTAGATAACGCTGCCACATAAAAAAGGCCCTTATTGGCTACTTTTGGGAAGTGTACCTATTGGTTACCTATCGTTAGACGTGCCTCTGTGATGCACTCAAATACTCACTTTTCTTTCCCAGTCAACAGATTTTGAGAATTTGAGAAGGAGTGCATCATAAAATGTTCGGGTTTGAGTACTTCCTGCTAAATTAATTAATGAGCGCTAAACGAAGCCAAACTTAACTTTCTAAATTTCAGAGCTGACAAACTTTCTGCGACTTGGTTTGCCTGTTGCAAAAGCTCTCGACCAATCACAGGTGTTGTCACGTAGTGTCTTCGGCCGTGGAGTTCGCCCAGTGTCCATGTGAACAACACGCCGAATGAAGCCCCTGCGCAATATCTGCAGTTGTTTGTGTTCTGCGCAATTACGTCTATTGGATTTAGTAGCTACACCACACATCAAAATTGGTTGCAGACAAAACCCTGCCTATTACGAGCAGGCGACCCTCGGCATTAACAGCAGCACAACACAACCTGCCAGCGTTGAGCAATGCAGGTAAGTACAATGACACTTTTATCAGAATTTGCTGACAGTAGAATATAACCAAACTGGAACATGTTCAGCAGTATCCATGCACACCAGCTATTCACTGTCTTTAACACTTGAATAGATAAAGCTACTAACTAACTGACAGTAGTTTTACTTTCAAATCATGGAAACAACAAGACAAAACCTCAAAATATCCTTTATATTTGACGATATTTGAGTAACTTTTCATGTCCTTACTCATCTTAAGCTTATTTAACTGAACTGAGTTTTATCTGGTATATTTATAAGAGATTTTACCTCAATCTGGAAAAGTAAAAAATCATCCCATTGTGATATAGTACAATATCAGCCTCCTTCCCTATTTAGAGTGAATTTACCTGACATACATGTATATATATTATTCCCAAGAACAGGCCTGATGTTTTCATCAGAATTTATATTTAATGTTCTCCTTGCAATGTGAGCCATATCCAGCTCTGTGTGAAATGTCAGCTATGGACCCTAGACCGCAGGTTCTCTCTCTCGTAACAAGTGTTCACACCTTCCCCCACATTACTGAGAAATCAAGGGTATCTCAAGGTGAACCAAGGGGAATAAAAAAAGGACATGTCCCAGCCTTTTGTGGGAAAAGGTCATCTGAAAGAATCTGTGCAGCAAGTAAAAAAAAAAAACTAAGCTGCATTTTACAACTAGATTTAGACAGAAAATATAGTTAAATTGTAGACGAAACTATTAAATAATAAAAAAGAAGGACCTCTACCTCACTCTACCTCACTTTACCTCACTCTACCTCACTTTACCTCAGTCTGCATTGCTCTGCCTGTCTCTATCTTGCTCTTTTTTACACTACAACACTCAGCCTGCCTCCCTTTACCTCTAACAACCTCCATCTACCTCCCACTATTTCACTCTACCTCCCTCTACCTCAAACAACCTGCCTCTACCTCAAACAACCTCCATCTACCTCAAACAATCTCCCTCTACCTCAAACAACTTCCATCTACCTCAAACAACCTGCCTCTACCTCAAACAACCTCCATCTACCTCAAACAATCTCCCTCTACCTCAAACAACCTCTCTCTACCTCATACAACCTGCCTCTACCTCAAACAACCTCCATCTACCTCAAACAACCTCCATCTACCTCAAACAATCTCCCTCTACCTCAAACAACCTCTCTCTACCTCATACAACCTGCCTCTACCTCAAACAACCTCCATCTACCTCAAACAATCTCCCTCTACCTCAAACAACCTGCCTCTACCTCAAACAACCTCCATCTACCTCATACAACCTCTCTCTACCTCATACAACCTGCCTCTACCTCAAACAACCTCCATATACCTCAAACAGCCTCCCTCTACCTCAAACAACCTCCCTCTACCTTAAACAACCTCCATCTACCTCAAACAATCTCCCTCTACCTCAAACAACCTCCCTCTACCTCAAACAACCTCCCTCTACCTCAAACAACCTCCCTCTACCTCAGTAAACCTCCCTCTACCTCAGTAAACCTCCTTCTACCTCAATAAACCTCCATCTACCTCAATAAACCTCCCTCTACCTCAATAAACCTCCCTCTACCTCAGTAAACCTCCATCTACCTCAATAAACCTCCCTCTACCTCAGTAAACCTCCCTCTACCTCAGTAAACCTCCTTCTACCTCAATAAACCTCCTTCTACCTCAATAAACCTCCCTCTACCTCAGTAAACCTCCCTCTACCTCAGTAAACCTCCTTCTACCTCAGTAAACCTCCCTCTACCTCAATAAACCTCCTTCTACCTCAATAAAGCTCCATCTACCTCAATAAACCTCCCTCTACCTCAGTAAACCTCCATCTACCTCAATAAACCTCCCTCTACCTCAGTAAACCTCCCTCTACCTCAGTAAACCTCCTTCTACCTCAGTAAACCTCCCTCTACCTCAATAAACCTCCTTCTACCTCAATAAACCTCCATCTACCTCAATAAACCTCCCTCTACCTCAGTAAACCTCCATCTACCTCAATAAACCTCTCTCTACCTCAGTAAACCTCCTTCTACCTCAATAAACCTCCCTCTACCTCAGTAAACGTCCCTCTACCTCAGTAAACCTCCATCTACCTCAATAAACCTCCCTCTACCTCAATAAACCTCCCTCTACCTCAGTAAACCTCCCTCTACCTCAGTAAACCTCCCTCTACCTCAGTAAACCTCCATCTACCTCAATAAACCTCCCTCTACCTCAGTAAACGTCCTTCTACCTCAGTAAACCTCCCTCTACCTCAATAAACCTCCCTCTACCTCAGTAAACCTCCTTCTACCTCAATAAACCTCCATCTACCTCAATAAACCTCCCTCTACCTCAATAAACCTCCCTCTACCTCAGTAAACCTCCATCTACCTCAATAAACCTCCCTCTACCTCAGTAAACCTCCCTCTACCTCAGTAAACCTCCTTCTACCTCAGTAAACCTCCCTCTACCTCAATAAACCTCCTTCTACCTCAATAAACCTCCCTCTACCTCAGTAAACCTCCCTCTACCTCAGTAAACCTCCCTCTACCTCAGTAAACCTCCCTCTACCTCAATAAACCTCCTTCTACCTCAATAAAGCTCCATCTACCTCAATAAACCTCCCTCTACCTCAGTAAACCTCCATCTACCTCAATAAACCTCCCTCTACCTCAGTAAACCTCCCTCTACCTCAGTAAACCTCCTTCTACCTCAGTAAACCTCCCTCTACCTCAATAAACCTCCTTCTACCTCAATAAACCTCCATCTACCTCAATAAACCTCCCTCTACCTCAGTAAACCTCCATCTACCTCAATAAACCTCTCTCTACCTCAGTAAACCTCCTTCTACCTCAATAAACCTCCCTCTACCTCAGTAAACGTCCCTCTACCTCAGTAAACCTCCATCTACCTCAATAAACCTCCCTCTACCTCAATAAACCTCCCTCTACCTCAGTAAACCTCCCTCTACCTCAGTAAACCTCCCTCTACCTCAGTAAACCTCCATCTACCTCAATAAACCTCCCTCTACCTCAGTAAACGTCCTTCTACCTCAGTAAACCTCCCTCTACCTCAGTAAACCTCCTTCTACCTCAGTAAACCTCCTTCTACCTCCTGCTATTTTGCTCTACGTCACTCTACATTGTTTAACCTCACTCAACCTCACTAAACCACACCCAACCTTTCTCAATCTCACTCAACATTACTCTACCTCTCTTTATCTGTATCTACCTCACTCTACCTCACCAATGTAGAGTGCTACATTGGTCTACCTTATTCAACCCCACTCTACATTCTTCTAACTCACTTACCATCACTCAACCTTGCTCTACATTACACTACCTCTCTCTATGCCTCTCTACCTTACTCAACCTTGCTATTCCTTGTTTTTCCCTGATCTACCTCACTCTACATTGCTCTACCTCACTTAATGTCCTTCTACCACACTCATCTTTGCTCAGCCTCACTCTACATTATTCTACCTCGTTCTATTCCTCTCTACCTCACTCTGCCTCAACCTACATTACTCTTACTCTCTTTATTTCTCTCTACCTAACTCACCCTTGCTCTGCCTCACTCTACCCTACTCTACATTGCTCTACCTCACTCAACCTCACACTACATCCTTCTACCTTACTCAAACCCTCTTCTCCCTCATCCCGCATTGCTCTACCTTGTTCTACCTCGCTATACGACTCTGAACCTGGCTCTGTCTCACTCTGCATCACTCTGCCTCAGTCAACCTCCCTCTACCTCACTCCTAACTCTAAAACTAAAATATCCACTATATGTATTCAGTTGTTTTTTTGAATGTGGTTACAATGGATATATCCCACAATCCCACTTAGTTTAGTGGATCCAGAGACAAATATTTCATCACTTCCTGTTCCTGCAGTATTAAGATTAGTACACAGACTCTAACTTCTAGTATAAGTGTGCAGTATGCAATTGGGACACAGCCATTGACTAGTGGATTTTGCAATTAGACATAAACAAGATACTGCCCAATACTATTAAAATGTGTCATGCGCCCTCCACTTCCTGCTGTAATATTTCATTACACAGCATACTGATTCACTTACACAGCTGGCGGAAACGCAGCCCATTTCCCATAATCCTCTTATGGCAATTTGTTGTGTAAATTGAATTTTTTTTTTTTTTTAGAATGGAAACATCTCTATTGTGCCAGATTACAATGTATATAAGATTTTCTGCCCAATCCGTCCGTTAAGCACAGCACTGAGTTAATGGTAAAGAGGAGTGATAAGGCTGGCTGTGATATAGGGGCTGTAGTATGATGGTGGCAGACTCCATGCTGGCTGATTGCTGCACACATTGTGACATTTCCCCCATGCTGGTCGGGGACTTGCACAATTGCCTGCTGTCCAATGACATTTCCTCCCCATCTCCTCCTCACCTTCATGCAGTCAGGCTGAATCCTGCCTCATCAGTGTGGATGCTGTATATTGTCTTAGGCCTTCACTGCATCAATTTAAAACGTTCTCTTAAAGGCGTAAAGGTCATACTGTATATACTATTAAAATGTTCTGTGTTTTATGTGTTTCACTGATCTCTATCTATATTTTTATGTCAGAAAAAAAAAAAAAAGAATGATTTTTCTAAAAATTAAAAAAGTTGATATTGCTGCTGTAGCTTTATGACTGACTGTATCACACAAAATGTGCCTCCAAATTACTACGGTAACACTTTCTATGTCATCTCTATAAGACTCTATAAACATATTATAATGCATTCATAAGGCATTATAAACATGGCTATACATATTTATAAAACTCTATAATTCATCATAGCCATGTTTATTATGCATCATGAACTGTGATTATAATGCATTAATATCTGTAGTGTTTATAACATTATACATCAATACCAAGAAACTCAGTCCCAGCTTGTAGACTTGTATCATGACTAAAACAGCTTCCAACTTATAAACCCACCCTCAATAATCCTAAAAATATATTTTTTAACCACTCATGAATTATACTTGTCTTGAATATAATATTAGTTATAGTCAATTATAATGTATTATAACAGGTCTTTGTGCGCTCTAAGTGAAGTGACATCCTTTTTCATTGCAGGACTGGATTATTAACGATAGATATAAACTATTTTAACATGTATATCATAAGCATAGCTTATAATGTATTATAATCACAGGTCATAATGCTTAATAAACATGGCTATAGTGAGTTATGCATTTTTATAAATATTTATAGCCATGTTTATAATGCCTTATGAATGCATTATAACATGCTATGAATGTAGTTATGAGTCTAATAAAGATGACATTCATAGAAAGTGTTACCATTACTACTACTTTCTATGAATGTCGTCTCTGTTAGACTCTATAAACACATTTCTAACATAGTATAATGCATGCATAAGGCATTATAAACATGGCTATAAATATTTATAAAAATGCATAAAAACATGTTATAGCCATGTTTATTAAGCGTTATGACTTGTGATTATAATACATTATAAACTGTGCGTATAATATATATAGATATGTTAATATAGTATATATCTATCAATAAGTATCTAGTGCCACAATGAAAGTCTGTCACTTTACTTGAAGTGCACTAAGACCTGTTATAATACATTATAATGGACTATAATAAGTATAAGTATAGTTCATAAGTGGTTAAAATGTTTTAAACCATTCTACAGGTTGTGTTTAAAAGTAAAAAGCTTTTTTAGTCATAATCAGTCAAACCATAATTCTGCAAGCTGGGACTGAGTTTATTGGTATTGACTTATAACATGTTATAAACACAGCTATTAATGCATTATGATGACCATTTATGATGCATAATAAACATGACTATGATGGATTATAGTTTTTTAGAAATATGTATAACCATGTTTAAAATGCCTCATGAATGCATCATCATGTGCTATGAGTGTGTTTATAAAGTTTTACAGAGATGACATTCATAGAAAGTGTTACCTTAATAGTGACCCAAACAAACACTGCACCAATCTAATTGTGACTCAAACAAACACTGTACCAATCTAATAGTGACTTAAACAAACACTTTTCCAATCTAATAGTGAATTAAACAAACACTAACAATCTAATAGTGACTTAAGCAAACACTGTACCAATCTAATAGTGACCCAAACAAACACTGCACCAATCTAATAGTGACTTAAACAAACACTTTTCCAATCTAATAGTGAATTAAACAAACACTGCACCAGTCTAATAGTGACTTAAACAACCACTTTTCCAATCTAATAGTGAATTAAACAAACACTAACAAATCTAATAGTGACTTAAACAAACACTGCACCAGTCCAGAGTGACCCAAACAAACACTGCACCAATCTAATAGTGACTTAAACAAACACTGCATCAGTCTAATAGTGACTTAAACAAACACTGCACCAATCTAATAGTGACTTAAACAAACACTGCACCAATCTAATAGTGACTTAAACTAACACTGCACCAATCTAATAGTGACTTAAACTAACACTGCACCAATCCAAGAGTGACCCAAACAAACACTGCACCAGTCCAGAGTGACCCAAACAAACACTGCACCAATCTAATAGTGACTCAAACAAACACTGCACCAATCTAATAGTGACTTAAACTAACACTGCACCAATCCAAGAGTGACCCAATCAAACTCTGCACCAATCCAGAGTGGTCTAAACAAACACTGCATCAATCCAATAGTGACCTAAACAAACACTGCATCAATCTAATAGTGACCCACACAAACACTCCACCAGTCCAGAGTGCCCTAAACAAACACTGTACTAGTCAAAAGTGGCCTAAACACACACTGTACCAATCCAAGAGTGACCTAAACAAACACTGCATCAATTTAATAGTGACCTAAACAAACACTGCATCAATTCAATAGTGACCCACACAAACACTCCACCAGTCCAGAGTGCCCTAAACAAACACTGTACTAGTCAAAAGTGCCCTAAACAGACACTGTACCAATCCACAAGTGGCCTAATCAAACACTCCACCAGTCCAGAGTGCCCTAAACAAACACTGTACTAGTCAAAAGTGCCCCAAACAGACACTGTACCAATCCAAGAGTGACCTAAACAATCATTACATCAATCCAAGACTGACCTAAACAAACACTGCACCAACCCAAGAGTGACCTAAACAAACACTCCACCAGTCCAGAGTGGCCTAAACAGACACTGTACCAATCCAAGAGTGACCTAAACAAACACTGCACCAATCAAAGAGTGGCCTAAACAAACACTGCACCAATCCAAAAGTGACCTACACAAACACTGCACAAATCCAGAGTGGCCTAAACAAACACTGCACCAATCCAAAAGTGACCTACACAAACACTCCACCAGTCCAGAGGGGCCTAAACAAACACTGTGCAAATCCTTGAGTGACCCAAACAAACACTGCACCAGTCCAGAGTGGAGTAAAAAAAACACTGCACCAGTCCAGAGTGGAGTAAAAAAACACTGCACAAGTCCAAGAGTGACCTAAACAAACAGTGCACCAATTCAGGAGGGACCCAAGCAAACACTGCATCAGTTCATCAGTGACACAAACACTGTACCAATCCAACTGTAAAAGAAACACTGCACCAATTCAACAGGGTTTTAATCTCTGCACCAATTCAATAGTGAAACAAACACTGCATCAATCCAAAAGAGCCGTAAACTCTGTACCAATTCAATAGTGAAACAAACACTGCATCAATCCAACAGAGCCCTAAACTCTGCACCAATTCAATAGTGAAACAAACACTGCATCAATCCAAAAGAGCCGTAAACTCTGTACCAATTCAATAGTGAAACAAACACTGCATCAATCCAGCAGTGCCCTAAACTCTGCACCAATTCAATAGTGAAACAAACACTGCATCAATCCAACAGTACCCTAAACTCTGCACCAATTCAATAGTGACACAAACACTGCATCAATCCAAAAGAGCCGTAAACTCTGTACCAATTCAATAGTGAAACAAACACTGCATCAATCCAGCAGGGCCCTAAACTCTGCACCAATTCAATAGTGAAACAAACACTGCATCAATCCAAAAGAGCCGTAAACTCTGTACCAATTCAATAGTGAAACAAACACTGCATCAATCCAGCAGTGCCCTAAACTCTGCACCAATTCAATAGTGAAACAAACACTGCATCAATCCAACAGTACCCTAAACTCTGCACCAATTCAATAGTGACACAAACACTGCATCAATCCAACAGTACCCTAAACTCTGCACCAATTCAATAGTGACACAAACACTGCATCAATCCAACAGAGCCCTAAACTCTGCACCAATTCAATAGTGAAACAAACACTGCATCAATCCAACAGTACCCTAAACTCTGCACCAATTCAATAGTGACACAAACACTGCATTAATTCAACAGCGCCCTAAACTCAGCACTAATTTTTTAGTGACAAAAACACTGCATCAATTTACCAGTGCCCCAAAGTCTGCACCAATTCAATAGTGACACAAACATTGCATCAATTAAACAGTGCCCTAAACTCTGCAACAGTTTAATTGTGACACAAACTCTGCACTAGTTTAATAGTGACATAAACATTGCATCAATTCAACAGTGCTCTTAACTCTGCGCCAATTCAATAGTGGCACAAAAACTGCATCAATCCAACAGTGCCCTAAACTCTGCACCAATTCAACAGCGACACCAAACACTGCATCAATCCAACAGAGCCCTAAACTCTGCACCAATTTAATAGTGAAACAAACACTGCATCAATCCAACAGAGCCATAAACTCTGCACCAATTTAATAGTGAAACAAACACTGCATCAATCCAATAGAGCCATAAACTCTGCACCTATTTTTAGTGACAAAACACTGCATCAATTCAACAGTGCCCCAAAGTCTGCACCAATTCAATAGTGACACAAACACTGCATGAACTAAACAGGGACCCAAAAACTCAATGTCAATGTAATGTTCAACACGTCTAAAACCACTGCACCGATTCAGTAGTGCATCAGTCCAGCTGTGCCGCTTACACTACACTCATATATCAGTGTTCCAAAACACAGTGCACCACTGCAGTAGTGCCTCAAACACAGGCCCCATACAACAGTGCCCTAAATAGTGTTCTAATTCACCAGTAACATAGTGACAAAATAGCTTTTCCAAATATGCCCCAATTTTGTTTTATTAGCGAATAATTTCAGACCATAAAACGCTCCACCTGTTTACTGAACTAAACATTTCATCTCCTCTTTTTTCTACCTCCTCTTCCTCTTCTCTGTCTGCCTTTCCTTCTGTCTCTCTCTTTATCTCTCTCTCATATTTTTCCCCCTGTTTTGATCTCGAGTTCAGCCTGAATAGTTTTTATTACAAGCTATAATTGGTTTATTAAACTTACTCACAGTTGAATAAGAGTAAAACACAGAGTGTCACAGAGAGTCATGGTTCTGTTTCATGAACAAAAGAGCAGGTTACTGAGACCATCTAACATCTTTCCATCTAAACCCCACCGACTCCTACATAGAAAACAATACTCAAACTACTTTTTCTCATTTATCATTTAGCATGTTGGTTTAAAAAGGGAACCTTCACATTTTCTGAAAATCCAAATCCAGATTAGGTTCTTTTGTAATCTGAGCTGGGTTTGCTACTACCAATGAGCAGCTATTATTTGAGTAGTGGGTCATTTGTTCTCAGTTGTGAGGCAGTGAGGCAGTGGGCAGATCAAGATAGAGTAAATCAGAGAGAGGTGGAGTGAGGCAGATCAAGGCAGAGGCAGAGCAGGGTAGTTTGAAGCAGAATGAGATACAGTGAGGCAGATCCAGGTGGAGTGAGGTAGAGTGAGGCAGATCAAGGTACTGTAAGGTGGAGTGAGGCCGATCAAGGTAGAGTGAGAGTGAGGTAGAGTGAGGCAGATCAAGGTAGAGTGAGATAGAATGAGAGTGAGGCAGATCAAGGTACTGTGAGGTGGAGTGAGGCAGATCAAGGCAGAGTGAGATAGAGTGAGAGTGAGGTAGAGTGATTCAGATCAAGGTTCTGTGAGGTGGAGTGAGGCAGATCAAGGCAGAGTGAGATAGAGTGAGGCATATCAAGGCAGCAGTAGAATGAGGTAGAGAAGGGTAGTTTGAAGCAGAATGAGATACAATGAGGCAGATCAAGGTAGAGCGAGGTAGAGTGAGAGTGAGGTAGAGTGAGGCAGATCAGGGTACTGTGAGGTGGAGTGAGGCAGATCAAGGCAGAGTGAGATAGACTGAGGCATATCAAGGCAGCGGTAGAATGAGGTAGAGAAGGGTGGTTTGAAGCAGAATGAGATACAGTGAGGCAGATCAAGGTAGAGCGAGGTAGAGCGAGAGTGAGGAGGAGTGAGGCAGATTAAGGTACTGTGAGGTAGAGTAAGGCAGATCGAGATAGAGCGAGGTAGAGTGAGAGTGAGGTAGAGTGAGGCAGATCAAGGTCGAGTTAGGTAGAGCGAGAGTGAGGTGGAGTGAGGCAGATCAAGGTACTGTGAGGTGGAGTGAAGCAGATCGAGTCAGGGCGAGGTAAAGTTAGAGTGAGGTAGAGTGAGGCAGATCAAGGTAGAGTGAGGTAGAGCAAGGTAGTGTGCAGCAGAATGAGATAATGAGGTAGGGTGAGGAAGATTAGGGCAGAGGTTAGCGAGACCATCTAACACCAATGAGTGTAGCATATAAAGATAGAGGGAGGCAGAGTGAGGCTTATCAAGCGAGAGCAAGGTAGAGTGAGACAAAGTGATGTAGAGTGAGGCAGATTAAACATAACTGAGGCAGAGTGATGTAGAGTGAGGCATTTTAAGGTAGACTGAGGCAGGGTGAGGTAGAGTAAGGCACGGTGGGATGGGCAGACCAAAGTACAGTGAGGCAGTTTAAACATGACTGAGACAGAGTGATGTAGAGTGAGGCATATTAAAGCAGACTGAGGTAGAGAGAGGCAGATTAAGGCAAACTCAGGCAGGGTGAGGTAGAGTGAGGTTTGTAATTGGTCTATATCAGTAAATCTGACACTTTGAAGGGAATTCTGTGTGAGTGTTTGTGTGTGTGTGTGTGTGTGTGTGTGTGTGTGTGTGTGTGTGTGTGCGCGTAAAAGGGTTACACACAGCATGAAGCATTAAATATTAATGAGAAATGAATTATAAACAGAAACAAATGGTTTGGACTAAGATAAATCTCTACAGTGTAAATCTATTCATAGTATTACTGCAACACATCTTCTGCTCTGATAGTCAGAGATAGACACTCTGAGGGATCTATATTATATATATATATTATCTTTCCTTTCCTAAAAAAAGAAACAGGACCCTTGTGATATCAGGAAAATATCACCCAGAAACACACAGGAGTAGTGAATTAAACACTGTAGCTGACCTCCTCCTAACCCCACCGGAGACGCTGCCAACAGTCGGCTCACCGCACATCCCCACAACAGCTGGCCAGAGCTGTATCAGCAGGTGGACAGTGACCTGTACATGCCAGGATCTGAGCGTGATAGTCAGGTTAGTGTGTGTTGAGCTGATGGTACAGTGAGTGGACCAGACACAGCAGTGCTGCTGGAGTTTTTAAACACTGTGTTTAATCATCACTCACTGTCCTCCACTCTCATTACACTCTCCTACCTACAGCTGATCCACCCTGTAGGTAAAATAAAACACTGCCCAAAGTATGCTGCTCACAAGACGCTGCCCAAATTATGCTGCTCCCAGGATGCTGCCCAAACTATGCTGCACACAGTTAGCTGTCCACAGAATGCTGTCCAAAGTATGCTGCTCGCAGGTCGCAGCCCAAAGTATGCTGCTCACAGGATGCTGTCCAAAGGATGGATGCTTCCCACAGGATGCTGCCCAAAGTATGCTGCTCACAGGAAACTGCCCAAAGTATGCTGCCCACAGGAGACTATTTAAAAACTCCAGCAGCACTGCTGTATCTGATACACTCACTGTACCATCAGCACAACACACACTAACACCTCATACACCACCACCATACTAGTTCAGTCACTGCAGTGCTGAAAATAAATCACCAAACAATCAAATAATAATAATAATAATAATAATAATAATAAAATAATAATAATTCTCTCCTGTGGGGTCCTGATCATTAAAAAAGGGTGAAAGGAGGAGAATAATAAAGTATATAAAAAAATAAAAACACATACAGGACTACAGTCTGTAAATACAGAACTACAAAGGGCTTCTATATGATCACACACATAAATATTACAATACAATATAACAAATGCTGACTTAAATATGTTTATTTTTGATTATAAAAATAGACCCACACTTAACGTTTATATACATCAATATCTTCACATCTGAGGCCAGTTTTCCTTCTTCCACTCACCTTTTCACACTTGCTTTTTTTCATGTACTCTGTCAATCTTGTCTGGTCTGGTGACAGCAAGGACACGAGGGTGGGCAGTGGTGTGTGGTGATGGGCTGGGCTTGAGGTGGGAGGGTTGGAATTGATTATTTGGTAAATTTGGGGCAAGTGACAGGAATAGATGTAACTATAAATCCATGCATGTGTCCTGTTTCTGCTTCGTTTGTTATTCTGCTTAATCAATAAACAGAACGGCAAGAAAAAGAAACCAGATGGTAAAAAAGAAAAAAGAATATAACTTACAGTACAATATAAACCTAGGCTAGACTTACAACTGAACAAGGACACAAAACCCCACACACACACACACACATATTTTCAAATCTAGACGCTGCTTCTATTTCGTGACTTCAGCTACTTTAGGGTGCACCCTCTGCTGACACAGGCCTTCAATTGTGCGAATACAGATTGTGTGCCATATGGTTTTGTTCTGGATCACAGAAAGGAAGGTCAGGCTACTGGAGCAAACTATATACACTCAGAGTGAACTGGGTTCTACCAAGTCCCAGGATCCTTTAATAAAGCAGCTGTTCTTTAGAACCGCTAAACCTCACATCTAACCATCTAAATGTTCAACCAGCAGCACAATAGATTACTGATAATAACCCATAATAATTACCCTGAATTTCTTTCAAAACACAAGCCATTCAACTAAAGCAGGATTGGGGTGTGATTATTTAGCTACAGGACTTTCTTTCAGGAACCACTGTACACTAAGTGGTGTTGACTATACAGCTCTGGAAAAAAAACACTTAAAAATGATGAGTTTCTTTGCTTTTACCAAATTAAATACCTCTGGTATATAATCAAGAGGAAGATGGATGATTACAAGCCATAAAACCATAAAACCAAGCAGAACTGCTTGAATTTTTGCACCAGGAGTGACGTAAAGCTATCCAAAAGCAGTGTGTAAGACTGGTGGAGGAGAACATGCCAAGATGCATGAAAACTGTGATTAAAAAACAGGGTTATTCCACCAAATATTGATTTCTGAACTTTTAAAACTTTATGAATATGAACTTGTTTTCTTTGCATTATTTAAGGTCTAAAAACCCTGCATCATTTTTTTTCAGCCATTTCTCATTTTCTGCAAATAAATGTTGTCTTTAGTTTATAGGATAAAACAACTATGTTCATTTTACTCAAACATACACCAATAAATAGCAAAATCTGAGAAACTGATTCAGAAACGGAAGTGGTCTCCTATTTTTTTTTTTCTAAAGCTGTATGTCACTTTTTATATCAGTTTTCCTTGCTTGAACAGACCCAGCTTCGCAGAAAAGGTGGTATTATCAGGGTTATTATCAGAATTCTGTGCCCCTTAAAATAAAAAAATAAAAACATTTCAAATTATTTTGGTTTAATTACTTGTAGCAATTAATATATATATATATATATATATATATATATATATATATATATATTCTCTTTTTATTTTCTGTCATGTGGCTTCTCGTGACAGAATAGATGCAAGCATGACAGAAAATAAAAAAGTGTATATATAGTAATTAGTGTGGACAATGACAGGATTGAAAGTTTTAGTGAAAACTTTCATTAAATAAAAACAGGGCTGAACTAGAATTGAAATTGAATTGAATAATTGATGTCAGCATTGTTCTGTTTCAGATATACTCTATATTTAAATTATGTTGATAACCATGACGACATACAAAAAGTACTAAAAAGTGAAGGTTACCAAAAAAAGATTTATATCTTATAGGACTAATAAAATACTTGAAATTAAAAGTATTACACTTATTGAATTAGATTAACACAATAGCAATTATTGTAATTTTACTCTTCTGCTTTTGCTACAAAAACTACAAAACAAATTTACACTTATTTTTTACGGTGCTAATGTGGGTAATTCACTTTTCTCTTTAAATATCTGAACTTATACCCAAAGCCAAGCATGTCAGCATAACAATGTAATGTGACTATTAGTATAAATATAACAGTTTCATACATTCAGTAAAAATAAGAAAATCTATAAATATTTGTCTATTATGTTAAAAAAATGTATGAAATAATAATAGTGTAACAAAATCTGAAATTCTTCATACAAATACATAATATGGCACCCCTCTAAATGTACAATACCCTTAAAGCTTCACAGTAAACAGCAAAACAAATACTAAATAGATTGCCAATCAAGACTGAATATTGCTATTCTCACAATATTGACTGTTTTTATTGTTTATTAGTTAGTTCATTCTGTCAGTAATATTGAGTATGATACGCTAGATCTCAATGTAAAACTTGTAAAATATTCTCCAGTCATGGTCCTGGCACCATTCTCCAGTCACATTCAGTGCTTTTCCTGCTCCCAACACACCCGATTTAACCAATCATATAACTAACGGCCTGTTTAGAGTCGCTGCGGTTGTGTTAAAGTAGGGAAACCTCAGAATTGTGCTAGGTTGGCACCAGGACTGAGAAACAATGGCTTGTGTTGAGTTTCTGACTGAAAAATCACATATTGTGCATTGTAACTTGAATATCCCTTGATACAGTCATCAAGTTACAGACAGACGTGCACATGCCCCCCCCCCCCCATGCCCGCACACGGTGTTTCAGCACCCGCACCTGTGCCAACAGCAGATCCCCTGACGTCTGGTGAGGGATGAAGCGCTCACAAAGAACAAACAACCCAAAAAACGACCCAAGGAAGGTCTCAAGGACCCATGGAAGAAGTCCTGCTCCCATGTGGGGCTCGTATGGTTCCCAGAAAGCTTTGCACATGGGCACCATATTGACACCAGATAAGGATATCAGTGATGGAACCAGGAGGGTTTTAAAGGTTATAGGTCCCATCTGGGGTTCATTTTTATCACTTCATCTAAAGCCTAGATGGAACCCACCTACTTACTCTACCTTACACACATGTAAACCCTTATAAGCATGCTGACTGAGCTACAGTCTCATCTTGTCTTGTTTTATCTTGTCTTGTCTTACCTGATTGGTGGAGAGCTGTGCGTGGGTAGGTGCCAGCACCTGCAGGCCAATGTGAAGAGCGGAGGTGAGCACCCCAGCTGCCATGGCCCACGTAAGCGGCAGCGGCAGCATGCTGTAGGTGGCGAAGAGTGTGAAGAGCACGTAGCCCACGCCGTCCCCGAGCAAGCCGTAGCCAAGGCCCGTGGCCAAGATCTGCGTGGCCATTGCCGCCCACGTCACCGCACCGCTGTACTGCAAGTAGCCGTGCGAACTGGTGTCCTTGCGCACAACCACAAGCGCGCAGATGACCACCTCAACACCCGTGAAGAAGCCCAGCAGCATCCCACGGATGGGGTCCACGGGTGTGGCGCCCAGCGTTAGGTGCAGCACGAGCAACGTCAGCTTGGTCACCACGTCCAGGATGTTCATGACCACCACGCTCTTGCGCCTCTGGCCCAAGAAGTAGCGCTGGTAGAGGCGCTCAAGCTCACGCGACTTGAAGGCGTAGCGCAGCGTGGGAAAGATGACGCCGCGGTACGAATAGCCCCAGCTCAAGAAGAACTCCGAGTTGCTGGGTGCACAGTCGAGCTGCACGAAGCCCAGGTCGCTGCTGGAGCGCTCGGGAAACACTTTCGTGCCGCCATTGTTGTGTTGCTGCTGCTGGCTTCCCCCGTGCCGCTCTCCTGCCGCCTTCCCAGCGTCCTGCGCGTCCGGAGACGCGGCCTTGCCAGCACCAACATGCTCGTGGATAAAGCGCTGCTCGGTGATGTGGCGCACGGCGTTCTGCCACAGCAGGCGCTTTGGCCGCGCACCGTTCGAGCTCGTCGGCATCTTGTTGATGGTGTACAGCTCGTCGCTCGCGCTCGAGCACCGCACTTCTGAAAGCTCCATCTTTTCCCGCTCTTTTTGTTGTCTTATATCTGTCTGCAGTTATGTATGTGTGTTTTGTCTGAGTGTGTGTGTGTGTGTGAGTACATACAAAACACTAGCTGAACATGTTCAGAGCCTTGGCTGAAGTTTGGACTCGCCTGCGCTGGGGTGCGAGCGCCTCGTGTGCCCGCGCCTGAACGGATAAGCTCGTGAGAAAGCGGTAGTCATGCATCATTACTCGCTCCCTAATGCTTTGCAGCTCACTAACTGTCAATGTGTTTTGTTGGTCTGTAGAACGCAGGTAACAGGCGTTGCTTGCGCAGCAGCTCTCGTCTTGTCACAACGTCTTGTTCGCTGCAGCGCCGCATGCCATGTGCGTGTGCAATCGTACACTTATAATGCTTGTAAGCAGGCAGGGTGGCATGTGCCCACTCTCGCTCTCTCTCTCTCATGCGCTTAGTCAGAGACAGGCCTGTGCACAAGCATCGCTTTCCTCTGCATTTAGCATGACCCTCGCTGCCTGTGCTGCTGGTGCCGACGACGATCCTGTTGATGCGCTGCTGCTGCTGCAGCCAGTGGTGCTGAAGCTGCCCACATCAGTGGTCCTGATGATGCTGATGAAGCTGATGCTCCTGATGCTGCCAGTGGTCCTGATGCTGCCAATGCTGCCAGTGGTCCTGATGCTGCTGATCCCGCCAGTGGTCCTGATGCTGTTAATGAAGCTGTTGATAATGATGATAATGATGATGATGATGATGATGTCTGGCTGGTCTCTCCCTCGCGGCCGCGTGCAGCAGGTGCAGGTCGCGTGCGCGCGCGCCTCCTGTTTTTTTTTTTTTGTTTGTTCTCAATAATAGTATATATATGTTATTTTCCGTCTCGCCACACAAGTGCATTGATAATCATCAGCTCGAGCCATTCCCGCGGCGCCATTCCGCCTCCCGCGCGCTCCGGTCACCTTCCGCTATGTATGTACGTTGTGTAGTAAGTGTCCCGTGAAGTCCAGACGGACCGATGCTGCTGGATGCGGCACGAGCCGCAACAAAGTCCAGGAATTCGCGAGCTGCGGAATGGAGAGCGTTGCGCCGCATGCGCTCGCGCCGCGACGGGGGGTCCTCAGCTGCGGTGGCGGGAAAGGAAGGGCGGCGCGAGCTCGGCGTCCCGCGCGCTCCCGCTCATCGCGGGGAATCCGAGGCGAGTGCCGTTTGTGCGGCAGCGAGTGAAGGATGAAGCGAGCGCAGTCCTGAACGTCACACGCGCGCGCGCACACAGACACACGCGCATACACACAGAGATAGAGAGAGTGCGGCTCACGCGCTGCTCACAAAGCGCTCTGATTTCACAGCAGCCAGCTCAGCACACGGCTCGCGCTTATACTGGAAGGTGTGTGTGGTGCGCGCGCGCGCGTGTGTGTATGTGTGTGTCCCGACCAGTTGAGGCATGGGGAGAAGCGTGTGTCAGCTGAGAGTCTGTGACGTCACGTGGTCCCTGCCTCTGCGCCGCCCTCCGCCCCCGCCTCTCAGCCGCTCGAGCCCGGCTCCTTTTGTCTGTCGCGCGGTGCACCAGTCTGTGTGTGTGTATGCAAGACATGGGAAGCCTAGGGTAGTATTTGGGTAGTATAGGGAAGTATTGAGTATTAAAGGGAAGCATAGGGTAGTATTTGGGTAGTATAGGGA
Organism: Astyanax mexicanus; assembly: GCF_023375975.1. NCBI lineage: Eukaryota > Metazoa > Chordata > Actinopteri > Characiformes > Acestrorhamphidae > Astyanax > Astyanax mexicanus. The sequence continues at coordinate 28,910,111 of NC_064411.1, forward strand.
AGTATTGAGTATTAAAGGGAAGTATAGGGGAGTATTTGGGTATTATAGGGAAGTATTTTTGTAGTAAAAGGAAGTAAAGGAGAGTATTTGGGTAGTAAAGTGGGGAATTAGGAAGTATTGGGTAGTATAGGGTAGTATTGGGTATTATAGATAAGTATAGGGGAGTACTTAGGTACTAAAGGTGAGTATAGGGTAATCGAGCCAGGCTCCTTTCGTCTGTCCGCGCAGTGCACCTGTCTTTGTGTGTGCATGCAAGATATGGGGAGTATTGGGTATTATAGGGAAGTATATGAGAATATTTGGGTAGTATAGGGACGTATTGGATATTATAGCCGAATATTTTGGTAGTAATGGGGAGTATAGGGTAGTATAGATGAGTATTTGTGTAGTATTGAAGAGTATTATAAGTAATTGGTATAATAGGGAAGTATAGGGTAGTATTTGGATAGCACAGGGAAGTATTGGATATTATAGAGAAGTATAGGGGAGTACTTGGGTAGTAAAGGGGAGTATAGAGTATTATATGGAAGTATAGTGGAGTATAGGGAAGTGTAGGGGAGTATAGGAAATATTGGTTAGTATAGGGGAATAATAGGAAGTATTGGGTATTATATGGTATGATGGGTAGATATTGGTAGTATAGGGGGTATAGAAAGCAAATGGTATTAAAGGATAGTGTAAGGTAGTATAGATAGTATTGAGTATAATAGGAAAGGATATGGTAGTACAGAGGAGGATTTGGGTAGTATAGGGGAGTATTAGAATATATTGGGTAGTATAGAGGGGTATAGGGTAGTATTGGGTATTATAGGAAAGTATTGGTAGTATATGGGGTATATATAAATAAAGGGTTTTACAGGGTAGTACAGAGAATTGCATATTATAGGGGAGTTTAGGGTATTACATGGGAGGAATGGGTAGTAGAGTGTAGTATTGGGTATTATAGGGGAGTACAGGGCAGAATAGCGTAGTATTGTGTGTGTGTGTTATTTCTCATCTCTTACTAATTAATGATTAATAATATCACAAGGTCACAGATCTTACAGCAGCAGACACAACATTAATAATAATTACAAACATCATCGCGTCCAGCACCCTAACAGCCAAGATTTCCATTAAACAGACTGTTTATTCATCTATTCATTTTTATGATATATTTATGATATAGATCTTCCTGGCTTGTGTCTATGTGAATCATGTAGGCTGTATATGCCTATATATTGCTTCAAAACGTGGCACACAGTTATGGTAGATATGTAACTGATTATAGGCGTGGTCTGATTAAACACTTTCATGGGTACTACACCCATGGGTACTACACCATTAAGATTTAGAATGGGTTAGACTAGAGTGTATATTAAAGTATATAGTAGTATAGGGAGTATAGTGTAGGGAGTATAGTGTAGTAGGTATTATTCAGAATATAATATGTTCATTTAAACTCAACTGTGGGAAGTAACAGGCTTAGGTTATATAAAAAATACACCTGAAACCAGAAAAAGGAGAAGTCTGGGCTACGATAATCATAGAAAACAGAAAGAGGAGAAGTGAACTGTCTGAGGACTTGAGAACCAAAACTGTGGAAAAATATCAATAATGTTAAGGTTACAAGTTTATCTCCAGAGATCTTGATTTTATTTTGTCCACGGTGCGCAACATAATCAAGATGTTTACAACCCATGGCACTGTAGCTAACCTCCCTGGACGTGGATGGACGATGAAAAATTGCAACTCAGGATAGTCCTGAGGATAAGCAGCCAAGAAGAAATTCATGATGTCCTGCAGGCTCAATATGTGCAAGGCATTATGAAATCTGAAGATTCCTAAAGGATTTGGGGTCAAAATGTACAGTCTAATGTCAGAAACCTGGGTTTGAGTCCTAGGTCATGGGTCTTCCAGCAAGACAATGACCCCAAACATACTGTACTTTAAAAAACAATCAGAGAAGCTATGAGTCCAGGTCTAAATCCCATTGAACCCCTGTGGAGAGATCTTAAAATTGCTGTTGGGAGAAACTCCCCTTAAATATGAGAGATCTGGAGAAGTTTGCAAAAGAAGAGAAGCTTGTTAATTAATTATTGCATGCAATTGTATTATTTCTTGAGTGTTTTTAATACACAAAAAGAAAATAAACATGTGTATAACAAAATATATGTAATTTCAAAAGGTTTCTGGGAGAAATACTTGATTTTCTGGAAAAATTTTGGAGCGCAAACATTTTGGCCATGACCGTATTACACAAGACAGTTCTATCAGCACTGCAGGGTTTCCAGTTAAATTCCATATTGATTATAGAATGAGCTCGCTCCTGAGTACCTGTGAGAACTCATTTCCTATTATGAGCCATCACAATTACTAAGATGACAGGGTGCTGGCTTCTTCCTAGCTCC